>NC_091287.1:215219710-215543460 GCF_032444005.1 Ranitomeya imitator | reverse complement strand
CAGCCAATGTGTTAGTGGGGTTCAGCACCGCCAGCTGTTCCCCCGCTGTGTAGCCGGCATCGTGTCCAGCACAAGCCACGCTGGCACAACCGACCAAAAGCTGCCACCAGTGCAGGCTTCGGCCTACACTTTGCTCCTCTCCTCCTCCTCCTGCTGACCCTGGGCTCTAACACCGCTAGTTTTTGCCCGGACATGCAATCTGCACAGAGAAAAACACCAGTCAATGTGTCAGTGGGGTTCAGCAACGCCAGCTGTTCCCCTGCTGTGTAGCTTGCAACGTGACCTGCAAACGCCACGCAGGCACATGAACTGAAATTGAAGGGAGCCTGCCCCCCACCCACAGGTGTTTCTATGTATAACAGCCACCTTGTACAGCAGTACTGCTGCATTTGTACAAGGTGGCTGACTTTTTCTCCTTGCCCACGTGGAACTCAACACGTACAAAATGTGTCTCATTAGAGACCATTACAATGTCCCTGAGGTGTGACTTTCCTTTGTAATGACACGCAGCACCACCCTTGTTAGCGCTGCCCGTCTTTTTACATCATTGGTTAGCTGGCTGCGCCTGTGCATCTCCCCTGCTCGAAACAACGCCCCTCGGTGTCTTATTTTTTTGGACAGCGAGGGTGTGATTGATGGGCATGTGCAGTGCATATGTTTGCCTGTGTTCACTCATCTCCTTCCGCCTTCTTCAGACTGGGTGTCCTCATGGCCGCGGCAGGCGATAAGGGATCAGATGAGGCCGCCCAGTCTGAAGCAGGTGTAAGGACATGTGTGAGCGGCAAACATATTTAGTGCACCAGGGCACGAATCCCAGCACCGCAGTGTGATTTTTTAAAAACACACTGTGGGTCTGGGATTCATGTCCATCGCTAACCGCAACGGCCAACATGAAATGAGGTCAGAAGACAGGAAGCGCTCACAGCGCATGGCCAAAGGATCACAAGAGCGCAGACTCCTGTACAGCAACTAACAACGCTCAGGAAGCTGCGCCCATGCAAAAAGGTGTTGTTTTCGACACCTGTGCTGCTTTTCTTTAAAAAGACAAGTCACGCCTCCACTACTGTTTAACAGTATAATGGGCTAAATAGTCTACGTGTTGCATTCAGCTTGTGCAAGTAGAAAAATTAATAGAGCAACCTTTTACTTGTGCAGCATTAATGCTGCAGAAGGAGTGGCTCTTGTACTTTGTAACACCTGAGGGGGGGTTAAAGGTAACCTTTGAAATTGGTTCAACTAGGCTTCGGCCTACACTCTGCTCCTCTCCTCCTCCTGCTGACCCTGGGCTCTAACAACGCTAGTTTTTGCCCGGAAATGCTAGCTGCACAGAGAAAAACACCAGCCAATGTGTTAGTGGGGTTCAGCACCGCCAGCTGTTCCCCCGCTGTGTAGCCGGCATCGTGTCCAGCACAAGCCACGCTGGCACAACCGACCAAAAGCTGCCACCAGTGCAGGCTTCGGCCTACACTTTGCTCCTCTCCTCCTCCTCCTGCTGACCTTGGGCTCAAACACCGCTAGTTTTTGCCCGGAAATGCTAGCTGCACAGAGAAAAACACCAGCCAATGTGTTAGTGGGGTTCAGCACCGCCAGCTGTTCCCCTGCTGTGCAGCTTGCAACGTGACCTGCAAACGCCACGCAGGCACATGAACTGAAATTGAAGGGAGCCTGGCCCCCACCCCCAGGTGTTTCTATGTATAACAGCCACCTTGTACAGCAGTACTGCTGCATTTGTACAAGGTGGCTGATGTTTTCTCCTTGCCCACGTGGAACTCAACACGTACAAAATGTGTCTCTTTGAGACCATTCCACTGTCCCTGAGGTGTGACTTTCCTTTCTAATGATACGCAGCACCCCCCTTGGTAGCGCTTCCCGTCTTCTGACATCATTGGTTGGCTACTTGCGCCTGTTCGTCCGCCCTGCCTGAATAAAATGCTCCTCGTTGTCTTAATTATTTTGACTGCGAGGGTGTGATTGATGGGCACGAGCAGTGCATATCTTCGCCTGTCTTAACTCATCTCCTTCCGCCTTCTTCAGACTGTGCAGCCTCATGGCCGCGGCATGCCAGAAGGGATCAGCAGAGGCCGCCCAGTCTGAAGCAGGTGTAAGGACGTGTGTGAGAGGCCAAAATATTTACTGCTCAAGGCCACGAATCCCAGCACCGCAGTGTGGCTTTATGAAAAGACACTGGGGGTCTGGGATTTATGGCCATCGTTAACCGCACGGGCCAACATGAAATGATGTCATAAGATGGGCAGCGCTAACAGGGCATTGCCAAGGGATAACACAAGAGCGCAGACTCCTGTACAGCAAATAACAACGCTCAGGAAGCTGCGCCAAGCACCAAGGCGTTATTTTGGACACCTGTGCTGCGTCTCATCAAAAAACCAAGTCACGCATCCACTACAGTTTGACTGTAGAATGGGGTAAATTGTGTATGTCTTTCATTCAGCGTGTGCAAGTAGACAAATTAATAGAGCAACCTTTCACTTGTGCAGCATTAATACTGCACAAGGTGTGTCTCTTGTACTTTGTAACACCTGAGGGGGGGTTAAAGGTTTCCTTTGAAATTGGTTCAACTAGGCTTCGGCCTACACTCTGCTCCTCTCCTCCTCCTCCTGCTTCAACACGGGCTCTAACATCGCTAGTTTTTGCCCGCAAGTGCTAGCTGCACAGAGAAAAACACACGCCATTGTGTTAGTGGGGTTCAGCAACGCCAGCTGTTCCCCCAGTGTGTAGCCGGCAAAGTGTCCTGCAAACGCAACGCAGACACAAAGCTGCCTCCAGTGCAGGCTTCGGCCTACACTCATCTCGCCCTGCTTACCCTTTGCTCCAACACCGCTAGTTGGGGCTCTAGGAAGACAATCTTTAATAGGCAAGGCAACGCATCTGGGTTCCAGCACCGCCAGCTGGTTCTCGGCAGTGTTCTTGTCACAGGTACTCCCTCGTGCCAAGCCTGGTTTCAGCACCGTCAGCTGTTTCCGGGTTGTGTCAACTTCACTGAGACGCCTATGCTTGCCCCGTCGTGGTGCGGTCGAGTTAGCCAACTCCAGGGTGCCTCCAGTTTAGGAGCTTCCTATGTGGGCTGCGTGAACTGGTAGTCAAGGCTGGTTCTGTAGTGCCAGTAGGCCCAGCTCCCCCTGTAGGACTGTTGGGGTTCGGTAACTGCGGCTGCCTCGCGGCCTAGCTGTTCTCTCCTCTCCTGTGGGCCTTGGGGTCCACCACCTGGTTCCAGCACCGTCAGCTGGTTCCGGGCCGAGCCTTTGGCTTAGGTGCCTCCTCCTGGGTATCCGAGTTCCGCCAACGCCAGGCGGTCCTTGGTAGTGCTTTTAAGCGCGGGCACCTACAGCTTAGTAACCGGGTTCCAGCACCGTCAGCTAGTCCTCGGTCGTGCCATTGGCTCTTGCACACTGGGGCAACGCATCCGGGTTCCAGCACCGCCAGCTGGTTCTCGGCAGTGTTCTTGTCACAGGTACTCCCTCGTGCCAAGCCTGGTTTCAGCACCGTCAGCTGTTTCCGGGTTGTGTCAACTTCACTGAGACGCCTATGCTTGCCCCGTCGTGGTGCGGTCGAGTTAGCCAACTCCAGGGTGCCTCCAGTTTAGGAGCTTCCTATGTGGGCTGCGTGAACTGGTAGTCAAGGCTGGTTCTGTAGTGCCAGTAGGCCCAGCTCCCCCTGTAGGACTGTTGGGGTTCGGTAACTGCGGCTGCCTCGCGGCCTAGCTGTTCTCTCCTCTCCTGTGGGCCTTGGGGTCCACCACCTGGTTCCAGCACCGTCAGCTGGTTCTGGGCCGAGCCTTTGGCTTAGGTGCCTCCTCCTGGGTATCCGAGTTCCGCCAACGCCAGGCGGTCCTTGGTAGTGCTTTTAAGCGCGGGCACCTACAGCTTAGTAACCGGGTTCCAGCACCGTCAGCTAGTCCTCGGTCGTGCCATTGGCTCTTGCACACTGGGGCAACGCATCCGGGTTCCAGCACCGCCAGCTGGTTCTCGGCAGTGTTTTTGTCACAGGTACTCCCTCGTGCCAAACCTGGTTTCAGCACCGTCAGCTGTTTCCGGGTTGTGTCAAGCTCACTGAGACACCTATGCTTGCCTCGTCGTGGTGCGGTCGGGTTAGCCAACTCCAGAGTGCCTCCAGTTTAGGAGCTTCCTATGTGGGCTGCGTGAACTGGTAGTCAAGGCTGGTTCTGTAGTGCCAGTAGGCCCAGCTCCCCCTGTAGGACTGTTGGGGTTCGGTAACTGCGGCTGCCTCGCGGCCTAGCTGTTCTCTCCTCTCCTGTGGGCCTTGGGGTCCACCACCTGGTTCCAGCACCGTCAGCTGGTTCCGGGCCGAGCCTTTGGCTTAGGTGCCTCCTCCTGGGTATCCGAGTTCCGCCAACGCCAGGCGGTCCTTGGTAGTGCTTTTAAGCGCGGGCACCTACAGCTTAGTAACCGGATTCCAGCACCGTCAGCTAGTCCTCGGTCGTGCCATTGGCTCTTGCACACTGGGGCAACGCATCCGGGTTCCAGCACCGCCAGCTGGTTCTCGGCAGTGTTTTTGTCACAGGTACTCCCTCGTGCCAAACCTGGTTTCAGCACCGTCAGCTGTTTCCGGGTTGTGTCAAGCTCACTGAGACACCTATGCTTGCCTCGTCGTGGTGCGGTCGGGTTAGCCAACTCCAGGGTGCCTCCAGTTTAGGAGCTTCCTATGTGGGCTGCGTGAACTGGTAGTCAAGGCTGGTTCTGTAGTGCCAGTAGGCCCAGCTCCCCCTGTAGGACTGTTGGGGTTCGGTAACTGCGGCTGCCTCGCGGCCTAGCTGTTCTCTCCTCTCCTGTGGGCCTTGGGGTCCACGACCTGGTTCCAGCACCGTCAGCTGGTTCCGGGCCGAGCCTTTGGCTTAGGTGCCTCCTCCTGGGTATCCGAGTTCCGCCAACGCCAGGCGGTCCTTGGTAGTGCTTTTAAGCGCGGGCACCTACAGCTTAGTAACCGGGTTCCAGCACCGTCAGCTAGTCCTCGGTCGTGCCATTGGCTCTTGCACACTGGGGCAACGCATCCGGGTTCCAGCACCGCCAGCTGGTTCTCGGCAGTGTTTTTGTCACAGGTACTCCCTCGTGCCAAACCTGGTTTCAGCACCGTCAGCTGTTTCCGGGTTGTGTCAAGCTCACTGAGACACCTATGCTTGCCTCGTCGTGGTGCGGTCGGGTTAGCCAACTCCAGGGTGCCTCCAGTTTAGGAGCTTCCTATGTGGGCTGCGTGAACTGGTAGTCAAGGCTGGTTCTGTAGTGCCAGTAGGCCCAGCTCCCCCTGTAGGACTGTTGGGGTTCGGTAACTGCGGCTGCCTCGCGGCCTAGCTGTTCTCTCCTCTCCTGTGGGCCTTGGGGTCCACCACCTGGTTCCAGCACCGTCAGCTGGTTCCGGGCCGAGCCTTTGGCTTAGGTGCCTCCTCCTGGGTATCCGAGTTCCGCCAACGCCAGGCGGTCCTTGGTAGTGCTTTTAAGCGCGGGCACCTACAGCTTAGTAACCGGGTTCCAGCACCGTCAGCTAGTCCTCGGTCGTGCCATTGGCTCTTGCACACTGGGGCAACGCATCCGGGTTCCAGCACCGCCAGCTGGTTCTCGGCAGTGTTTTTGTCACAGGTACTCCCTCGTGCCAAACCTGGTTTCAGCACCGTCAGCTGTTTCCGGGTTGTGTCAAGCTCACTGAGACACCTATGCTTGCCTCGTCGTGGTGCGGTCGGGTTAGCCAACTCCAGGGTGCCTCCAGTTTAGGAGCTTCCTATGTGGGCTGCGTGAACTGGTAGTCAAGGCTGGTTCTGTAGTGCCAGTAGGCCCAGCTCCCCCTGTAGGACTGTTGGGGTTCGGTAACTGCGGCTGCCTCGCGGCCTAGCTGTTCTCTCCTCTCCTGTGGGCCTTGGGGTCCACCACCTGGTTCCAGCACCGTCAGCTGGTTCCGGGCCGAGCCTTTGGCTTAGGTGCCTCCTCCTGGGTATCCGAGTTCCGCCAACGCTAGGCGGTCCTTGGTAGTGCTTTTAAGCGCGGGCACCTACAGCTTAGTAACCGGGTTCCAGCACCGTCAGCTAGTCCTCGGTCGTGCCATTGGCTCTTGCACACTGGGGCAACGCATCCGGGTTCCAGCACCGCCAGCTGGTTCTCGGCAGTGTTTTTGTCACAGGTACTCCCTCGTGCCAAACCTGGTTTCAGCACCGTCAGCTGTTTCCGGGTTGTGTCAAGCTCACTGAGACACCTATGCTTGCCTCGTCGTGGTGCGGTCGGGTTAGCCAACTCCAGAGTGCCTCCAGTTTAGGAGCTTCCTATGTGGGCTGCGTGAACTGGTAGTCAAGGCTGGTTCTGTAGTGCCAGTAGGCCCCGCTCCCCCTGTAGGACTGTTGGGGTTCGGTAACTGCGGCTGCCTCGCGGCCTAGCTGTTCTCTCCTCTCCTGTGGGCCTTGGGGTCCACCACCTGGTTCCAGCACCGTCAGCTGGTTCCGGGCCGAGCCTTTGGCTTAGGTGCCTCCTCCTGGGTATCCGAGTTCCGCCAACGCCAGGCGGTCCTTGGTAGTGCTTTTAAGCGCGGGCACCTACAGCTTAGTAACCGGGTTCCAGCACCGTCAGCTAGTCCTCGGTCGTGCCATTGGCTCTTGCACACTGGGGCAACGCATCCGGGTTCCAGCACCGCCAGCTGGTTCTCGGCAGTGTTCTTGTCACAGGTACTCCCTCGTGCCAAGCCTGGTTTCAGCACCGTCAGCTGTTTCCGGGTTGTGTCAACTTCACTGAGACGCCTATGCTTGCCCCGTCGTGGTGCGGTCGAGTTAGCCAACTCCAGGGTGCCTCCAGTTTAGGAGCTTCCTATGTGGGCTGCGTGAACTGGTAGTCAAGGCTGGTTCTGTAGTGCCAGTAGGCCCAGCTCCCCCTGTAGGACTGTTGGGGTTCGGTAACTGCGGCTGCCTCGCGGCCTAGCTGTTCTCTCCTCTCCTGTGGGCCTTGGGGTCCACCACCTGGTTCCAGCACCGTCAGCTGGTTCTGGGCCGAGCCTTTGGCTTAGGTGCCTCCTCCTGGGTATCCGAGTTCCGCCAACGCCAGGCGGTCCTTGGTAGTGCTTTTAAGCGCGGGCACCTACAGCTTAGTAACCGGGTTCCAGCACCGTCAGCTAGTCCTCGGTCGTGCCATTGGCTCTTGCACACTGGGGCAACGCATCCGGGTTCCAGCACCGCCAGCTGGTTCTCGGCAGTGTTTTTGTCACAGGTACTCCCTCGTGCCAAACCTGGTTTCAGCACCGTCAGCTGTTTCCGGGTTGTGTCAAGCTCACTGAGACACCTATGCTTGCCTCGTCGTGGTGCGGTCGGGTTAGCCAACTCCAGAGTGCCTCCAGTTTAGGAGCTTCCTATGTGGGCTGCGTGAACTGGTAGTCAAGGCTGGTTCTGTAGTGCCAGTAGGCCCAGCTCCCCCTGTAGGACTGTTGGGGTTCGGTAACTGCGGCTGCCTCGCGGCCTAGCTGTTCTCTCCTCTCCTGTGGGCCTTGGGGTCCACCACCTGGTTCCAGCACCGTCAGCTGGTTCCGGGCCGAGCCTTTGGCTTAGGTGCCTCCTCCTGGGTATCCGAGTTCCGCCAACGCCAGGCGGTCCTTGGTAGTGCTTTTAAGCGCGGGCACCTACAGCTTAGTAACCGGGTTCCAGCACCGTCAGCTAGTCCTCGGTCGTGCCATTGGCTCTTGCACACTGGGGCAACGCATCCGGGTTCCAGCACCGCCAGCTGGTTCTCGGCAGTGTTTTTGTCACAGGTACTCCCTCGTGCCAAACCTGGTTTCAGCACCGTCAGCTGTTTCCGGGTTGTGTCAAGCTCACTGAGACACCTATGCTTGCCTCGTCGTGGTGCGGTCGGGTTAGCCAACTCCAGGGTGCCTCCAGTTTAGGAGCTTCCTATGTGGGCTGCGTGAACTGGTAGTCAAGGCTGGTTCTGTAGTGCCAGTAGGCCCAGCTCCCCCTGTAGGACTGTTGGGGTTCGGTAACTGCGGCTGCCTCGCGGCCTAGCTGTTCTCTCCTCTCCTGTGGGCCTTGGGGTCCACGACCTGGTTCCAGCACCGTCAGCTGGTTCCGGGCCGAGCCTTTGGCTTAGGTGCCTCCTCCTGGGTATCCGAGTTC
The DNA here is from genome assembly GCF_032444005.1 of Ranitomeya imitator. Taxonomy (NCBI): domain Eukaryota; kingdom Metazoa; phylum Chordata; class Amphibia; order Anura; family Dendrobatidae; genus Ranitomeya; species Ranitomeya imitator. The sequence continues at coordinate 215,535,350 of NC_091287.1, read as the reverse complement.
CGCCAACGCCAGGCGGTCCTTGGTAGTGCTTTTAAGCGCGGGCACCTACAGCTTAGTAACCGGGTTCCAGCACCGTCAGCTAGTCCTCGGTCGTGCCATTGGCTCTTGCACACTGGGGCAACGCATCCGGGTTCCAGCACCGCCAGCTGGTTCTCGGCAGTGTTTTTGTCACAGGTACTCCCTCGTGCCAAACCTGGTTTCAGCACCGTCAGCTGTTTCCGGGTTGTGTCAAGCTCACTGAGACACCTATGCTTGCCTCGTCGTGGTGCGGTCGGGTTAGCCAACTCCAGGGTGCCTCCAGTTTAGGAGCTTCCTATGTGGGCTGCGTGAACTGGTAGTCAAGGCTGGTTCTGTAGTGCCAGTAGGCCCAGCTCCCCCTGTAGGACTGTTGGGGTTCGGTAACTGCGGCTGCCTCGCGGCCTAGCTGTTCTCTCCTCTCCTGTGGGCCTTGGGGTCCACCACCTGGTTCCAGCACCGTCAGCTGGTTCCGGGCCGAGCCTTTGGCTTAGGTGCCTCCTCCTGGGTATCCGAGTTCCGCCAACGCCAGGCGGTCCTTGGTAGTGCTTTTAAGCGCGGGCACCTACAGCTTAGTAACCGGGTTCCAGCACCGTCAGCTAGTCCTCGGTCGTGCCATTGGCTCTTGCACACTGGGGCAACGCATCCGGGTTCCAGCACCGCCAGCTGGTTCTCGGCAGTGTTTTTGTCACAGGTACTCCCTCGTGCCAAACCTGGTTTCAGCACCGTCAGCTGTTTCCGGGTTGTGTCAAGCTCACTGAGACACCTATGCTTGCCTCGTCGTGGTGCGGTCGGGTTAGCCAACTCCAGGGTGCCTCCAGTTTAGGAGCTTCCTATGTGGGCTGCGTGAACTGGTAGTCAAGGCTGGTTCTGTAGTGCCAGTAGGCCCAGCTCCCCCTGTAGGACTGTTGGGGTTCGGTAACTGCGGCTGCCTCGCGGCCTAGCTGTTCTCTCCTCTCCTGTGGGCCTTGGGGTCCACCACCTGGTTCCAGCACCGTCAGCTGGTTCCGGGCCGAGCCTTTGGCTTAGGTGCCTCCTCCTGGGTATCCGAGTTCCGCCAACGCCAGGCGGTCCTTGGTAGTGCTTTTAAGCGCGGGCACCTACAGCTTAGTAACCGGGTTCCAGCACCGTCAGCTAGTCCTCGGTCGTGCCATTGGCTCTTGCACACTGGGGCAACGCATCCGGGTTCCAGCACCGCCAGCTGGTTCTCGGCAGTGTTTTTGTCACAGGTACTCCCTCGTGCCAAACCTGGTTTCAGCACCGTCAGCTGTTTCCGGGTTGTGTCAAGCTCACTGAGACACCTATGCTTGCCTCGTCGTGGTGCGGTCGGGTTAGCCAACTCCAGGGTGCCTCCAGTTTAGGAGCTTCCTATGTGGGCTGCGTGAACTGGTAGTCAAGGCTGGTTCTGTAGTGCCAGTAGGCCCAGCTCCCCCTGTAGGACTGTTGGGGTTCGGTAACTGCGGCTGCCTCGCGGCCTAGCTGTTCTCTCCTCTCCTGTGGGCCTTGGGGTCCACCACCTGGTTCCAGCACCGTCAGCTGGTTCCGGGCCGAGCCTTTGGCTTAGGTGCCTCCTCCTGGGTATCCGAGTTCCGCCAACGCCAGGCGGTCCTTGGTAGTGCTTTTAAGCGCGGGCACCTACAGCTTAGTAACCGGGTTCCAGCACCGTCAGCTAGTCCTCGGTCGTGCCATTGGCTCTTGCACACTGGGGCAACGCATCCGGGTTCCAGCACCGCCAGCTGGTTCTCGGCAGTGTTTTTGTCACAGGTACTCCCTCGTGCCAAACCTGGTTTCAGCACCGTCAGCTGTTTCCGGGTTGTGTCAAGCTCACTGAGACACCTATGCTTGCCTCGTCATGGTGCGGTCGGGTTAGCCAACTCCAGGGTGCCTCCAGTTTAGGAGCTTCCTATGTGGGCTGCGTGAACTGGTAGTCAAGGCTGGTTCTGTAGTGCCAGTAGGCCCAGCTCCCCCTGTAGGACTGTTGGGGTTCGGTAACTGCGGCTGCCTCGCGGCCTAGCTGTTCTCTCCTCTCCTGTGGGCCTTGGGGTTCACCACCTGGTTCCAGCACCGTCAGCTGGTTCCGGGCCGAGCCTTTGGCTTAGGTGCCTCCTCCTGGGTATCCGAGTTCCGCCAACGCCAGGCGGTCCTTGGTAGTGCTTTTAAGCGCGGGCACCTACAGCTTAGTAACCGGGTTCCAGCACCGTCAGCTAGTCCTCGGTCGTGCCATTGGCTCTTGCACACTGGGGCAACGCATCCGGGTTCCAGCACCGCCAGCTGGTTCTCGGCAGTGTTCTTGTCACAGGTACTCCCTCGTGCCAAGCCTGGTTTCAGCACCGTCAGCTGTTTCCGGGTTGTGTCAACTTCACTGAGACGCCTATGCTTGCCCCGTCGTGGTGCGGTCGAGTTAGCCAACTCCAGGGTGCCTCCAGTTTAGGAGCTTCCTATGTGGGCTGCGTGAACTGGTAGTCAAGGCTGGTTCTGTAGTGCCAGTAGGCCCAGCTCCCCCTGTAGGACTGTTGGGGTTCGGTAACTGCGGCTGCCTCGCGGCCTAGCTGTTCTCTCCTCTCCTGTGGGCCTTGGGGTCCACCACCTGGTTCCAGCACCGTCAGCTGGTTCTGGGCCGAGCCTTTGGCTTAGGTGCCTCCTCCTGGGTATCCGAGTTCCGCCAACGCCAGGCGGTCCTTGGTAGTGCTTTTAAGCGCGGGCACCTACAGCTTAGTAACCGGGTTCCAGCACCGTCAGCTAGTCCTCGGTCGTGCCATTGGCTCTTGCACACTGGGGCAACGCATCCGGGTTCCAGCACCGCCAGCTGGTTCTCGGCAGTGTTTTTGTCACAGGTACTCCCTCGTGCCAAACCTGGTTTCAGCACCGTCAGCTGTTTCCGGGTTGTGTCAAGCTCACTGAGACACCTATGCTTGCCTCGTCGTGGTGCGGTCGGGTTAGCCAACTCCAGAGTGCCTCCAGTTTAGGAGCTTCCTATGTGGGCTGCGTGAACTGGTAGTCAAGGCTGGTTCTGTAGTGCCAGTAGGCCCAGCTCCCCCTGTAGGACTGTTGGGGTTCGGTAACTGCGGCTGCCTCGCGGCCTAGCTGTTCTCTCCTCTCCTGTGGGCCTTGGGGTCCACCACCTGGTTCCAGCACCGTCAGCTGGTTCCGGGCCGAGCCTTTGGCTTAGGTGCCTCCTCCTGGGTATCCGAGTTCCGCCAACGCCAGGCGGTCCTTGGTAGTGCTTTTAAGCGCGGGCACCTACAGCTTAGTAACCGGGTTCCAGCACCGTCAGCTAGTCCTCGGTCGTGCCATTGGCTCTTGCACACTGGGGCAACGCATCCGGGTTCCAGCACCGCCAGCTGGTTCTCGGCAGTGTTTTTGTCACAGGTACTCCCTCGTGCCAAACCTGGTTTCAGCACCGTCAGCTGTTTCCGGGTTGTGTCAAGCTCACTGAGACACCTATGCTTGCCTCGTCGTGGTGCGGTCGGGTTAGCCAACTCCAGGGTGCCTCCAGTTTAGGAGCTTCCTATGTGGGCTGCGTGAACTGGTAGTCAAGGCTGGTTCTGTAGTGCCAGTAGGCCCAGCTCCCCCTGTAGGACTGTTGGGGTTCGGTAACTGCGGCTGCCTCGCGGCCTAGCTGTTCTCTCCTCTCCTGTGGGCCTTGGGGTCCACCACCTGGTTCCAGCACCGTCAGCTGGTTCCGGGCCGAGCCTTTGGCTTAGGTGCCTCCTCCTGGGTATCCGAGTTCCGCCAACGCCAGGCGGTCCTTGGTAGTGCTTTTAAGCGCGGGCACCTACAGCTTAGTAACCGGGTTCCAGCACCGTCAGCTAGTCCTCGGTCGTGCCATTGGCTCTTGCACACTGGGGCAACGCATCCGGGTTCCAGCACCGCCAGCTGGTTCTCGGCAGTGTTTTTGTCACAGGTACTCCCTCGTGCCAAACCTGGTTTCAGCACCGTCAGCTGTTTCCGGGTTGTGTCAAGCTCACTGAGACACCTATGCTTGCCTCGTCGTGGTGCGGTCGGGTTAGCCAACTCCAGGGTGCCTCCAGTTTAGGAGCTTCCTATGTGGGCTGCGTGAACTGGTAGTCAAGGCTGGTTCTGTAGTGCCAGTAGGCCCAGCTCCCCCTGTAGGACTGTTGGGGTTCGGTAACTGCGGCTGCCTCGCGGCCTAGCTGTTCTCTCCTCTCCTGTGGGCCTTGGGGTCCACCACCTGGTTCCAGCACCGTCAGCTGGTTCCGGGCCGAGCCTTTGGCTTAGGTGCCTCCTCCTGGGTATCCGAGTTCCGCCAACGCCAGGCGGTCCTTGGTAGTGCTTTTAAGCGCGGGCACCTACAGCTTAGTAACCGGGTTCCAGCACCGTCAGCTAGTCCTCGGTCGTGCCATTGGCTCTTGCACACTGGGGCAACGCATCCGGGTTCCAGCACCGCCAGCTGGTTCTCGGCAGTGTTTTTGTCACAGGTACTCCCTCGTGCCAAACCTGGTTTCAGCACCGTCAGCTGTTTCCGGGTTGTGTCAAGCTCACTGAGACACCTATGCTTGCCTCGTCGTGGTGCGGTCGGGTTAGCCAACTCCAGGGTGCCTCCAGTTTAGGAGCTTCCTATGTGGGCTGCGTGAACTGGTAGTCAAGGCTGGTTCTGTAGTGCCAGTAGGCCCAGCTCCCCCTGTAGGACTGTTGGGGTTCGGTAACTGCGGCTGCCTCGCGGCCTAGCTGTTCTCTCCTCTCCTGTGGGCCTTGGGGTCCACCACCTGGTTCCAGCACCGTCAGCTGGTTCCGGGCCGAGCCTTTGGCTTAGGTGCCTCCTCCTGGGTATCCGAGTTCCGCCAACGCCAGGCGGTCCTTGGTAGTGCTTTTAAGCGCGGGCACCTACAGCTTAGTAACCGGGTTCCAGCACCGTCAGCTAGTCCTCGGTCGTGCCATTGGCTCTTGCACACTGGGGCAACGCATCCGGGTTCCAGCACCGCCAGCTGGTTCTCGGCAGTGTTTTTGTCACAGGTACTCCCTCGTGCCAAACCTGGTTTCAGCACCGTCAGCTGTTTCCGGGTTGTGTCAAGCTCACTGAGACACCTATGCTTGCCTCGTCGTGGTGCGGTCGGGTTAGCCAACTCCAGGGTGCCTCCAGTTTAGGAGCTTCCTATGTGGGCTGCGTGAACTGGTAGTCAAGGCTGGTTCTGTAGTGCCAGTAGGCCCAGCTCCCCCTGTAGGACTGTTGGGGTTCGGTAACTGCGGCTGCCTCGCGGCCTAGCTGTTCTCTCCTCTCCTGTGGGCCTTGGGGTCCACCACCTGGTTCCAGCACCGTCAGCTGGTTCCGGGCCGAGCCTTTGGCTTAGGTGCCTCCTCCTGGGTATCCGAGTTCCGCCAACGCCAGGCGGTCCTTGGTAGTGCTTTTAAGCGCGGGCACCTACAGCTTAGTAACCGGGTTCCAGCACCGTCAGCTAGTCCTCGGTCGTGCCATTGGCTCTTGCACACTGGGGCAACGCATCCGGGTTCCAGCACCGCCAGCTGGTTCTCGGCAGTGTTTTTGTCACAGGTACTCCCTCGTGCCAAACCTGGTTTCAGCACCGTCAGCTGTTTCCGGGTTGTGTCAAGCTCACTGAGACACCTATGCTTGCCTCGTCGTGGTGCGGTCGGGTTAGCCAACTCCAGGGTGCCTCCAGTTTAGGAGCTTCCTATGTGGGCTGCGTGAACTGGTAGTCAAGGCTGGTTCTGTAGTGCCAGTAGGCCCAGCTCCCCCTGTAGGACTGTTGGGGTTCGGTAACTGCGGCTGCCTCGCGGCCTAGCTGTTCTCTCCTCTCCTGTGGGCCTTTGGGTTCACCACCTGGTTCCAGCACCGTCAGCTGGTTCCGGGCCGAGCCTTTGGCTTAGGTGCCTCCTCCTGGGTATCCGAGTTCCGCCAACGCCAGGCGGTCCTTGGTAGTGCTTTTAAGCGCGGGCACCTACAGCTTAGTAACCGGGTTCCAGCACCGTCAGCTAGTCCTCGGTCGTGCCATTGGCTCTTGCACACTGGGGCAACGCATCCGGGTTCCAGCACCGCCAGCTGGTTCTCGGCAGTGTTTTTGTCACAGGTACTCCCTCGTGCCAAACCTGGTTTCAGCACCGTCAGCTGTTTCCGGGTTGTGTCAAGCTCACTGAGACACCTATGCTTGCCTCGTCGTGGTGCGGTCGGGTTAGCCAACTCCAGGGTGCCTCCAGTTTAGGAGCTTCCTATGTGGGCTGCGTGAACTGGTAGTCAAGGCTGGTTCTGTAGTGCCAGTAGGCCCAGCTCCCCCTGTAGGACTGTTGGGGTTCGGTAACTGCGGCTGCCTCGCGGCCTAGCTGTTCTCTCCTCTCCTGTGGGCCTTGGGGTCCACGACCTGGTTCCAGCACCGTCAGCTGGTTCCGGGCCGAGCCTTTGGCTTAGGTGCCTCCTCCTGGGTATCCGAGTTCCGCCAACGCCAGGCGGTCCTTGGTAGTGCTTTTAAGCGCGGGCACCTACAGCTTAGTAACTGGGTTCCAGCACCGTCAGCTAGTCCTCGGTCGTGCCATTGGCTCTTGCACACTGGGGCAACGCATCCGGGTTCCAGCACCGCCAGCTGGTTCTCGGCAGTGTTTTTGTCACAGGTACTCCCTCGTGCCAAACCTGGTTTCAGCACCGTCAGCTGTTTCCGGGTTGTGTCAAGCTCACTGAGACACCTATGCTTGCCTCGTCGTGGTGCGGTCGGGTTAGCCAACTCCAGGGTGCCTCCAGTTTAGGAGCTTCCTATGTGGGCTGCGTGAACTGGTAGTCAAGGCTGGTTCTGTAGTGCCAGTAGGCCCAGCTCCCCCTGTAGGACTGTTGGGGTTTGGTAACTGCGGCTGCCTCGCGGCCTAGCTGTTCTCTCCTCTCCTGTGGGCCTTGGGGTCCACCACCTGGTTCCAGCACCGTCAGCTGGTTCCGGGCCGAGCCTTTGGCTTAGGTGCCTCCTCCTGGGTATCCGAGTTCCGCCAACGCCAGGCGGTCCTTGGTAGTGCTTTTAAGCGCGGGCACCTACAGCTTAGTAACCGGGTTCCAGCACCGTCAGCTAGTCCTCGGTCGTGCCATTGGCTCTTGCACACTGGGGCAACGCATCCGGGTTCCAGCACCGCCAGCTGGTTCTCGGCAGTGTTTTTGTCACAGGTACTCCCTCGTGCCAAACCTGGTTTCAGCACCGTCAGCTGTTTCCGGGTTGTGTCAAGCTCACTGAGACACCTATGCTTGCCTCGTCGTGGTGCGGTCGGGTTAGCCAACTCCAGGGTGCCTCCAGTTTAGGAGCTTCCTATGTGGGCTGCGTGAACTGGTAGTCAAGGCTGGTTCTGTAGTGCCAGTAGGCCCAGCTCCCCCTGTAGGACTGTTGGGGTTCGGTAACTGCGGCTGCCTCGCGGCCTAGCTGTTCTCTCCTCTCCTGTGGGCCTTGGGGTCCACCACCTGGTTCCAGCACCGTCAGCTGGTTCCGGGCCGAGCCTTTGGCTTAGGTGCCTCCTCCTGGGTATCCGAGTTCCGCCAACGCCAGGCGGTCCTTGGTAGTGCTTTTAAGCGCGGGCACCTACAGCTTAGTAACCGGGTTCCAGCACCGTCAGCTAGTCCTCGGTCGTGCCATTGGCTCTTGCACACTGGGGCAACGCATCCGGGTTCCAGCACCGCCAGCTGGTTCTCGGCAGTGTTCTTGTCACAGGTACTCCCTCGTGCCAAGCCTGGTTTCAGCACCGTCAGCTGTTTCCGGGTTGTGTCAACTTCACTGAGACGCCTATGCTTGCCCCGTCGTGGTGCGGTCGAGTTAGCCAACTCCAGGGTGCCTCCAGTTTAGGAGCTTCCTATGTGGGCTGCGTGAACTGGTAGTCAAGGCTGGTTCTGTAGTGCCAGTAGGCCCAGCTCCCCCTGTAGGACTGTTGGGGTTCGGTAACTGCGGCTGCCTCGCGGCCTAGCTGTTCTCTCCTCTCCTGTGGGCCTTCGGGTCCACCACCTGGTTCCAGCACCGTCAGCTGGTTCTCGGCAGTGTCTTTTGCTCTTGTACCTTCTGCTCCCCATCCTGGTTCCAGTACCGTCAGCTGGTTCCGGGCAGAGCCTTTGGCTTAGGTGCCTCCTTCTGGGTATCCAAGTTCCACCAACGTCAGGTGGTCCTTGGTAGTGCTTTCAGGCACGGGTACCTCCTGCTTAGTAACCGGGTTCCAGTAACGTCAGCTGGTCCTTGGTAGTTCCATTGGCTCTTGGACCTTCGGCTACCCATCCGGGTTCCAGTACCGTCAGCTGGTTCTCGGCAGTGTCTTTTGCTCTTGTACCTTCTGCTCCCCATCCTGGTTCCAGTAACGTCAGCTGGTTCCGGGCAGAGCCTTTGGCTTAGGTGCCTCCTTCTGGGTATCCGAGTTCCGCCAACGTCAGGCGGTCCTTGGTAGTGCTTTTTAGCACGGGTACCTCCTGCTTAGTAACCGGGTTCCAGTAACGTCAGCTGGTCCTCGGTAGTTCCATAGGCTCTTGAACCTTCGGGTAGCCATCCGAGTTCCAGTTCCATCAGCTGGTTCTTGGCATTTTCTCAGCCTTCTTGTACCTTCTGCTACATTTCCAAGTTGAAGACCCTAACGTCGACGACCCGGAAGACCACCCCGATGACGACGACCCGGAAGACCACCCCGATGACGACGACGACGACGGCGGAGACGACGACGGCTGAGACGACGACGGCGGAGATGACGACACTGGAGACGACGACCCTGGAGACGACAACATGGAAGACCGAGAAGCAGAAGAACAAGAGGCTGCAGAACAAAGAGCAGAAGAACATTAAGCATAAGACTTAATATCAGAGCAAAAGATATTATCTCAATTATATGCAGAAGAAGACTAAGCAGTGTATGGGGGTGAGTCCGTTCCTCCTCGTGGTGCCCCTGGATAAAGCCTGATGCTGCAGGCCAAACTGAACGCGGACAAATGTAACTTTTGTGACTGGCAGAACGGAAGGTGTAATCTTCCAACTTTTATAGATAACAACTACGGGAATGCCTGTCACAAATGAGAATATGATGAAGAAGTAGAATAGGAAGAATAATAACAGTGGAATAAAAAGAATATGTAGAATAGGAAGAATAATAATAGTTGAAGAAAATGAATATGAAGAATGTAATAAAAAAAAAAATATAGGTAGAAGATGAAGAAGAAGATGAATAAGGTGAAGAAGTTGATGTCAAAGATGCTGATGATGATGAAGATGAAAGTGTGGGAAAAGGAAAAAAAAGAAGGGGAAGGTCGTGGAATAGTGAAACATCAATATCTGACAAAATAAAAAAAATTTACATAGTCAATATCTTTTTCAATCCGAACGTCTTTAAAAAAAAAAAAAATCATGCTATTCTATTTGATTGGACTAATCCTCATTGCCTTTAATGTCTCCGCCACCTCCCCCATACATCCTACATTATTCTTAGTTGTTTTCCTTCATGTAGAATGAACCTACAAGGAAAGAAAGGGTTTATTTTAATTCCGATATTTTGGTCCCATTGACTTGCATTGGGATCGGGTATCGGTATCGGCGATATCCGATATTTTTTGAATATCGGCCGATCCAAACCGATACCGATACTTTCCGATATCGGAAGGTATCGCTCAACACTATTCACTGTACAATTATGAGAATAACTCTAAATCATCTGCATAAGGTTCTTCAGCATAAAAAAAAAATCATGGACATCTTACATTTTTTTTAACAGACTTGGCAAATAATAAAAATAATAAAAAAAATTGCCATGTTTTCCATTGACTGTCCTTGAATTTCTGAACGATTGGCAACTTTGGTCACCGAGAGGGCGATCGCATGGTGCAGCTTGTGGGCCACTGTTTTCAGGCCCTTTGACTGCCTCGGTCCACGAGCAAGACAGGAACAGCCAGACAGTTGGAGCTCCTGCGTGCTGCACTATGCCTAGGTCTAATTTATACTATGCACATGGATTTGAGTTACTGTAAGTTATGTCATCCTTCTTGGCAAAAGATACTCCTTAAAATTAAAAGGAGTATTTTACCCGTGTATAAAATATGTAGTGTGACCTCTGCCAGAGCCTATCCTTTGGAGCAGAGGGGCCTCCAGCAGTCAGACCCTCAGCAACTGATGGCCCTTTTATAAAAATCCATAAAAAATGTCCTATATGACTTCTACAACTTACCAGGCTGTATGGGTCACAGAGAATGATAAGTGGCCACAGAAGGCTAACATGAGGACAGGAAGGAATCCGGTGGCGGTGGGGTGATGCTGCAAGCCCTAGGTGGGAGGAAGGGATTTCTCAGCGGTGAAGCAGAACAGAGTGCATTGATTTCCTGGTGGTGGGCATCAGGAAAATTGCCGCCTCCTGCACGCATGTGCAGATTGGGATCTCAGCTGATATCCAGCAGTCTCACCCCATTTCTGAAACTGGCTTCCTGCAGCAGGGACCCTGCCTCCTGTGACCCCGCTACACTACTACCGCCACCGATCCCCTCCCTGCAAGCTATACTTGAACTATGAGACACACCCCAATTTTCCTCACAAATTTTTTGGGAAAAAATTGCATCTTGTAGTCTGAAAAATATGCTAACTACTGCTGAACACAGGAAAGAAATTGTCAGCAAGGTCTGGCTACTGGTGAAGACTTTTCTGCAGATTGTTTCCCCAACAAATTGCAATGTGTGAATATACCCTGAGCTGTAGAAATATAGAAATGAAAATTCAACCCATTCAAGCACCCTTGACCAAGTAGCACCCCTCACACTCAGAACCTCCAAACACAGAGTAAACAGCCCTGGCTCACATCGCAAACTCAACTTCTCCAGCGATGCTCTAGGAGTGCTGAACGCTTAGGCTACTTTCACACTTCCGTCGGTACGGGGCCGTCGCCATGCATCGGCCCAACGTACCGGTGGACGTTGTGAAATAAATGAACAATGGGGGCAGCGGATGCAGTTTTTCAACGCATCCGCTGCCCCATTGTAATGTCCAGGGAGGAGGGAGCGGAGTTCCGGCCGCGCATGCGCGGTCCGAAATGGCAGACATGTCGCCCAAAAAAGTTACATGGAACTTTTTTTGTGCCGACGGTCCGCCAAAACACGACGCATCCGTCGCACGACGGATGCGACGTGTGGCCATACGTCACATTGCGTCGCTAATGCAAGTCTATGGAAAGAAAATGCATCCTGCGGGCAACTTTGCAGGATGCGTTTTTTCTCCAAAATGACGCATTGCGACGTAGGCACTTTGACGGAAGTGTGAAAGTAGCCTAATGGAGGAAAACCCGCACACCAGAAGACTTCATCCACTTCAAATTTATTTTAAGACCCTATAACTCTGCCCTTCACCTCGCCAAACAGGCCTACTTCACCACCCTGATCTCCTCACTATCCAACAACCCCAAGAAACTTTTTGACACCTTTCACCCCCTCCACAGACCAAAAGCAAAAGCCCCTATCACAGACATTTGTGCTGATGACCTGGTCTCCCACTTTATAGAGAAAATAGATAACCTCCATCAGGAAATCCGCTCCCAACCAGTAAGTGCTGTGAGCCATGCATTTCCCCTGGCTCACTCTCCACATTTGATCCCATCACAGAAGAAGAAGTCTACAGACTCCGCTCTTCTTCTCATCAGACTACATGCACTACCGACCCCATTCCCTCACATCTTCTCCAGTCTCTCTCTCCAGTCGTCGCAACTCACATACTGTAACTACAATCTTTAATCTCTCCCTCTCCTTGGGCATTTTCCCATCCTCCTTCAAACACTCTATCATTACTCCATTAATAAAGAAACCCACTCTCGACCCATCCTGCACAAACAACTACAGACCAGTCTCCAATCTCCCCTAAATATCTAAACTCTTGGAGCGCCTAGTCTACTCCTGGCTTACCCGTTACCTCTGCACTCACTCCCTCCTTGACCCTTCACAGTCCGGCTTCCACCCCCTACATTTGACTGGAACTGCACTCATCAAAATTACTAATGACCTTCTGACAGCATGATGTAACGGTGAACACTCTCTGCTCAATCTTCTTGACCTTTCTGCTGCTTTCAACATTGACCACCGTCTCCTACTTTCTAGGCTCCGGTCACTAGGTATTATCTCCTTTACCACCAAGGGTGGTTTGCACGTTAATGACCGGGCCAATTTTTACAATTCTGACCACTGTCCCTTTATGAGGTTATAAATCTGGAACGCTTCAACGAATCCCAGTGATTCTGACAAAGTTTTCTCAAGACATATTGTACTTCATGATAATGGTAACATTTCTTTGATAGTACCTGCATTTATTTGTGAAAAAAACGAAAATTTGGCAAAAATTTTGAAAATTTTGCAATTTTCCAACTTTGAATTTTTATGCAATTAAATCACAGAGATATGTCACACAAAATACTTAATACGTAACATTTCCCTCATGTCTACTTTACATCAGCACAATTTTGGAACCAAAATTTTTTTTTGTTAGGGACTTATAAGGGTTAAAAGTTGACCAGCAATTTCCCATTTTTACAACACCATTTTTTTTTAGGGACCACATCTCATTTGAAGTCATTTTGAGGGGTCTATATGATAGAAAATACCCAAGTGTGACACCATTCTAAAAACTGCACCCCTCAAGGTGCTCAAAACCATATTCAAGAAGTTTATTATCCCTTCTGGTGCTTCACAGGAATTTTTGGAATGTTTAAATAAAAATGAACATTTAACTTTTTTTCACAAAAAATTTACTTCAGCTCCAATATGTTTTATTTTACCAAGGGTAACAGGAGAAAATGGACCCCAAAAGTTGTTGGACAATTTGTCCTGAGTACGCTGATACCCCATATGTGGGGGTAAACCACTGTTTGGGTGCATGGGAGAGCTCGGAAGGGAAGGAGCGCCGTTTGACTTTTCAATGCAAAATTGACAGGAATTGAAATGGGACGCCATGTTGCGTTTGGAGAGCCACTGATGTGCCTAAACATTGAAACCCCCCACAAGTGACACCATTTTGGAAAGTAGACCACCTAGGGAACTTATCTAGATGTGTGGTGAGTGCTTTGACCCACCAAGGGCCGCACAGAAGTTTATAATGCAGAGCCGTAAAAATAAAACAATTTTTTCCCACAAAAATTATTTTTTAGCCCCCAGTTTTATATTTTCCCGAGGGTAAGAGGAGAAATTGGACCCCAAAATTTGTTGTCCAATTTGTCCTGAGTGTGCTGATACCCCATATGTGGGGGGGAACCACTGTTTGGGCGCATGGGAGGGCTCGGAAGGGAAGGAGCGCCATTTGGAATGCAGACTTAGATGGAATGGTCTGCAGGTGTCACATTGTGTTTGCAGAGCCCCTAATGTACCTAAACAGTAGAAACCCCCCACAAGTGAAACCATTTTGGAAAGTAGACCCCGTAAGGAACTCATCTAGATGTGTTGTGAGAGCTTCAAACCCCCAAGTGTTTCACTACAGTTTATAATGCAGAGCCGCGAAAATGAAAAAAAAAAAAAACTTTCCCCCCAAAATTATTTTTTAGCCCCCAGTTTTGTATTTTCCCAAGGTTAACAGGAGAAATTGGACCCCAAAAGTTGTTGTCCTATTTGTCCTGAGTACGCTGATACCCCATATGTTGGGGTAAACCCCTGTTTGGGCATACGGGAGAGCTCAGAAGGGAAGGAGCACTGTTTTACTTTTTCAACGCAGAATTGGCTGGAATTGAGATCGGACGCCATGTCGCGTTTGGAGAGCCTCTGATGTGCCTAAACAGTGGAAACCCCCCAATTATAACTGAAACCCTAATCCAAACACACCCCTAACCCTAATCCCAACAGTAGCCCTAAACCACACCTCTAACCCTGACACACCCCTAACCCTAATCCCAACCCTATTCCCAACCGTAAATGTAATCTAAACCCTAACCGTAACTTTAGCCCCAACCCTAACTGTAGACTTAACCCTAGCCCTAGCCCTAGCCCTAACCATAGCCCTAAAGGGAAAATAGAAATAAATACATTTTTTAAAATTTTTCCCTAAGGGGGTGATGAAGGGGGGATTGATTTACTTTAAAAGCGGGTTATTTAGCGGATTTTTATGATTGGCAGCCGTCACACACTGAAAGACGCTTTTTATTGCAAGAAATATTTTTTGCGTTACCACATTTTGAGAGCTATAATTTTTCCATATTTTGGTCCACAGAGTCATGTGAGGTCTTGTTTTTTGCGGGACGAGTTTACGTTTTTATTGGTCACATTTTCGGGCACGTGACATTTTTGATTGCTTTTTATTCCGATTTTTGTGAGGCAGAATTACCAAAAACCAGCTATTCATGAATTTCTTTTGGGGGAGGCGTTTATACCGTTCCACGTTTGGTAAAATTGATGAAGCAGTTTTATTCTTCGGGTCAGTACGATTACAGCGATACCTCATTTATATCATTTTTTTATGTTTTGGCGCCTTTATACGATAAAAACTATTTTATAGAAAAAATAATTATTTTTGCATCGCTTTATTCTCAGGACTATAACTTTTTTATTTTTTTGCTGATGATGCTATATGTCAGCTCGTTTTTTGTGGGACAAGATGACGTTTTCAGCGGTACCATTGTTATTTATATCTATTTTTTTATCGCGTGTTATTCCACTTTTTGTTCGGCGGTATAATAAAACGTTGTTTTTTGCCTCTTTTTTTTTTCTTACAGTGTTTACTGAAGGGGTTAACTAGTGGGCCAATTTTATAGGTCGGGTCGTTACGGACGCGGCAATACTAAATATGTGTACTTTTATTGTTTTGTTTTTTTTATTTAGAAATGAATTTATGGGAATAATATTTTTTTTTTCATTATTTAGGAATTATTTTTTTTTATATTTTTTTACAGATTTGGAATTTTTTTTTTTTTTTTTACTTTTTTACTTTGTCCCAGGGGGGGACATCACAGATCGTTGATCTGACAGATTGCACAGCACTCTGTCAGATCAGCGATCTGAGTTAGAGAACTGCAGTGCAGGCTTACCAAGCGCCTGCTCTGAGCAGGCACTTGGTAAGTCACCTCCCTCCCTGCAGGACCCGGATGCCGCGGCCATTTTAGATCCGGGGCTGCTGCAGGAAGGGAGGTAAGGAGACCCTCGCAGTCACATCGCGTTGCTGCGGGGGTCTCAGGGAAGCCCGCAGGGAGCCCTATCCCTGCGCGATGTTTCCCTGCACCGCCGGCACACCGCGATCATGTTTGATCGCGGTGTGCCGGGGGCGGTCCGTGACCGCTCCTGGCACATAGTGCCGGATGTTAGCTGCGATAGGCAGCTGACACCAGGCTGCGATCGGCCGCGCTCCCCCCGAGAGCGCGGCCGATCGCGTATGACGTACTATCCCGTCGGTGGTCATACGGGTCCACCCCACCTCGACGGGATAGTACATCAGATGTCAGAAAGGGGTTAAGGACACTGTTCTCTTCTGGTTCTCTTCCTATCTTTTGGACCGCTCCTTCAGTGTTTTGTTCGCTGGCTCCAATTCATTTCCTCTTCCTCTCGCTGTTGGGGTACCTCAGGGCTCAGTCCTTGGCCCCCTTCTCTTCTCTCTCTACACGGCCCCAATTGGACAGACCATCAGCAGATTTGGCTTTCAATACCATCTTTATGCTGATGATGCACAACTACTCACGTCATCCCCTGACCTTACCCCCGCTGTACTACAGAATGCCAGTGACTGTCTGTCCGCAGTGTTATGGTCTGTATGTGAATTCTGGTTTTGTGCTGCAGGAGTTAATGATTTTGACCTCTCTCTTGTTCTGGGAGTGCTTTAATAGCCTCAATTAGGCTCTGTCCATTGTCAGTGATACTTTTGACCTCGGCTTAGTTCCTGACCCCTGTGTATCTGTGGATACAGTCTGCCTGTGTATGCTTGCTCGTGTATGACTCGGTCTGTTCCTGTTTCTGATATTTTTGCAGGACTCTGTACTTGTTTCGCCTCTCTTTTATGACCTTGACCTTCCATTTCTCCTGCCTGTACTGCGCTGCTATCTCTGGTTTCAAGACTCTGCTTTGTGACTGACCTTGTCCCTGTCTTGCTCCTCCTGTACCGTGCCATCTCCTGGTTTAGACCCGCGTCTGTCCGACTACTCTCTGGGGATCTCTAGCACAAGCGCTGGTCTCCGGAGTGTGGGGGCTCGTCTCCGCCATCAGACACTCCCCCAGCAGTCACATGCTTCAGGTCCTGTTTGCCTGAAGCACACATCTCCACCGCTGCCGCCCCCGCTCCACAGGTATCTTTGAGCATAGTTTGTTCAACTCAGGACACGTGCACTGGCTCCATGAGCAAGTGCAGTGCGGTATTCCTGACACTCAGTCTCCAACATCATGTCAGCCCTCTATCTTAAACTCAACCTCTCCAAAACTGAACTTCTTCTGCTCCTGCCGTCTACTAACCTCCCTAAATCTGACATTTCCCACGCCGTGGGTGGCACCATAATAACACCCCGGCAGCAGGCATGCTGTCTGGGTATTATGCTTGACACCAATCTCTCCTTCACATCCCATATACAATCTCTTGCCCAATCTTGCCACTTACACTTAAAGAACGCCTCTAGAATCCGCCCTTTTCACACCATGGAAACAACAAAAACCCTCACTATCGCCTTGATCCACTCCCACATGTACTACTGCAACTCTCTTTTAATTCCCATTACTCGACTTTCCCCTCTACAGTCCATACTTAATGCAGCAGCCAGGGTCATCCATCTGGCTAACCGGTACTCGGACGCGTCCGCTCTTCACCAATAGTTACATTGGCTGCCCATTCATTATAGGATCCAATTCAAAGTACTTGTTCTCACCCATAAAGCTCTCCACAGTGCGGCAACCCCTTACATCTCCTCCCTCATTTCTATCGGCCTAACCGACCGCTGCACTCTGCAATAGACTTTCGACTAACCTCTGCACTAATCCGTACCTTCCTCTCCCGACTCCAAGACTTCTCCCGCGCTGCTCCAATCTTCTGGAGCCCACACCAGTTTTTTTCTGTGAATTAACCCTTTAATTTAAAACCTAGAGCTCCTTAATTTTGCACACACACACACACACACACTACTAACATTATTAGTGAGGGACATATAAAAATATAATGGCTATGACATGATTTACTGTATGTGAACCATGACTCATATCCTGTCGGGTTTTCTGCTATCTAGCTCTGTATGAAATTATGAATATATATATATATATATATATATATATATATATACAGTCATGGCCAAAAGTATTGACACCCCTGCAATTCTGTCAGATAATACTCATTTTTTTCCTGAAAATGATTGCAAACACAAATTATTTGGTATTATTATCTTCATTTAATTTTTCTTAAATGAAAAAATACAAAAGAGAATGGAGCAAAACATTGATCATTTCACACAAACAAAACTCCAAAAATGGGCCAGACAAAAGTATTGGCACCCTCAGCCTAATACTTGGTTGCACAACCTTTAGCCAAAATAACTGCGACCAACCGCTTCCAGTAACCATCAATGAATTTCTTACAATGCTCTGCTGGAATTTTAGACCATTCTTCTTTGGCAAACTGCTCCAGGTCCCTGATATTTGAAAGGTGCCTTCTCCAAACTGCCATTTTTAGATCTCTCCGCAGGTGTTCTATGGGATTCAGGTCTGGACTCATTGCTGGCCACCTTAGAAGTCTCCAGTGCTTTCTCTCAAACCATTTTCTAGTGCTTTTTGAAGTGTGTTTTTGGCCATTGTCCTGCTGGAAGACCCATGACCTCTGAGGGAGACCCAGCTTTCTCACACTGGGCCCTACATTATGCTGCAAAATTTGTTGGTAGTCTTCAGACTTCATAATGCCATGCACACGGTCAAGCAGTCCAGTGGCAGAGGCAGCAAAGCAACCGCAAAACATCAGGGAACCTCCACCATGTTTGACTGTAGGGACCGTGTTCTTTTCTTTGAATGCCTCTTTTTTTCTCCTGTAAACTCTATGTTGATGCCTTTGCCCAAAAAGCTCTACTTTTGTCTCATCTGACCAGAGAACATTCTTTCAAAATGTTTTAGGCTTTTTCAGGTAAGTTTTGGCAAACTCCAGCCTGGCTTTTTTATGTCTCGGGGTAAGAAGTGGGGTTTTCCTGGGTCTCCTACCATACAGTCCCTTTTCATTCAGACGCCGACGGATAGTACGGGTTGACACTTTGTACCCTCGGACTGCAGGGCAGCTTGAACTTGTTTGGATGTTAGTCGAGGTTCTTTATCCAACATCCGCACAATCTTGCGTTGAAATCTCTTGTCAATGTTTCTTTTCCGTCCACATCTAGGGAGGTTAGCCACAGTGCCATGGGCTGTAAACTTCTTGATGACACTGCGCACGGTAGACACAGGAACCTTCAGGTCTTTGGAGATGGACTTGTAGCCTTGAGATTGCTCATGCTTCCTCACAATTTGGTTTCTCAAGTCCTCAGACAGTTCTTTGGTCTTCTTTCTTTTCTCCTTGCTCAATGTGGTACACACAAGGACACAGGATAGAGGTTGAGTCAACTTTAATCCATGTCAAATGGCTGCAAGTGTGATTTAGTTATTGCCAACACTTGTTAGGTGCCACAGGTAAGTTACAGGTGCTTTTAGTTACACAAATTAGAGAAGCATCACATGATTTTTCGAACAGTGCCAATACTTTTGTCCACCCCCTTTTTTATGTTTGGTGTGGAATTATATCCAATTTGGCTTTTTGTGTTTTTTCATTTAAGATAAATTAAATGAAGATAATAATACCAAATAATTTGTGTTTGCAATCATTTTCAGGAAGAAACTGAGTATTATCTGACAGAATTGTAGGGGTGTCAATACTTTTGGCCATGACTGTATATGTGTCTCACTGACATTATATATACAGTACAGGCCAAAAGTTTGGACACACCTTCTCATTTAAAGATTTTTCTGTATTTTCATGAATATGCGCTAAACGCTCTCAGGTTTTGGTGCTACAGTGTGCTGCCTTATTTATTTGACTGTATACGAGTTGGTGACTTTAGGTTCAACACCTGTTCACACTTAGTCTATGTTTGGATGTGACGGTCAGTTTTTGGAAATTTGTATTCATTAGCCTTCTGACTGAGCACTCCTCCACCTCTTAGCCACAGGAGTTTTAATCGCATCAGGTCCATTACCCCTCCACAGAGAGAGAGAGAAATTTAGTCTAAGAAGAGGATTCACAGGTTCCCATTCAGATGAAGACGTTTATTCTCAGCGAGGCAAGGAAAGTTTAAGACCTGGTATGTTGTGAATTCTGTTGTCGAACTCCCTCCTGTGGTCGTGAATGGTACTTCGGCGAGTTCTGTCCATGGACTCCCTCTGGTGGCTGTGAGTGGAGCTGCTGCTTCTGAGGTTCCTTACACAGGTGACGTGGTTTATCCTTTGGTTGGCTGCTCCATTTAACTCCACTCAGATCGTTACTCCATGCCAGCTGTCAATGTTCCTGCATTGGTTCAGTTCGGTTTTGGATCTTTCTGGTGACCTGTCTACTCCAGCAGAAGCTAAGTTCCTGCTTGTTATTATTTGTTCATTGTTTCCTTGTCCAGCTGGTTATCATGATTTTGCTTTGCTAGCTGGAAGCTCTGGGATGCAGAGTGGCATCTCCGCACCGTTAGTCGGTGCGGAGGTCTTTTTGCACACTCTGCGTGGTCTTTTGTAGTTTTTTGTGCTGACCGCAAATATACCTTTCCTATCCTCTGTCTGTTTAGTAAGACTGGCCTCCCTTTGCTGAAACCTGTTTCATTTCTGCGTTTGTGACTTTCATCTTTACTCACCGTCAATATATGTGGGGGGCTGCCTTTTCCTTTGGGGAATTTCTCTGAGGCAAGGTAGGCTTTATTTTCTATCTCTAGGGCTAGCTAGCTCTTAGGCTGTGAAGAGGCGTCTAGGGAGTGTCAGGAACGCTCCACGGCTATTTCTAGTTGTGTGATAGGATTAGGGGTTGCGGTCAGCAGAGCTCCCACATCCCAGAGCTTGTCCTGTGTGAGTTTAACTATCAGGTCGTGCCGGGTGCTCCTAACCACCAGGTCCATAACAGTACAGCTGGCCAAAAGTATTAATGCATCTCAATAGAGGGATAAGAGAAGTTCTAAGACCATTTTTTTTTTCTTTGCACTGTGTTTTGTCTTTCTTTTCCCCTAGACCTTTGGGTGGTGCAGGACACAGGTGTAGATATGGAAATTCAAGGTCTATCCTCTTGTGTGGATCGTCTCACTGCAAGGGTACAAAACATTCAAGATTTTGTGGTTCAGAATCCGATGTTACAGCCTAGAATTCCTATTCCTGATTTATTTTCTGGGGATAGATCTAAGTTCTTGAATTTCAAAAATAATTGTAAACTGTTTCTAGCTTTGAAACCCCGCTCCTCTGGTGACCCCGTTCAACAAGTAAAAATCATTATTTCTTTGTTGCGTGGTGACCCTCAAGACTGGGCATTTTCCCTTGCGCCAGGAGATCCTGCATTGCATGATGTTGATGCGTTTTTTCTGGCGCTTGGATTGCTTTATGATGAACCAAATTCAGTGGATCAGGCAGAGAAAATCTTGCTGGCTTTGTGTCAGGGTCAGGATGAAGCGGAGGTGTACTGTCAGAAGTTTAGAAAGTGGTCTGTGCTTACTCAGTGGAATGAGTGTGCCCTGGTGGCAATTTTCAGAAAGGGTCTTTCTGAAGCCCTTAAGGATGTTATGGTGGGATTTCCCACCCCTGCTGGTCTGAATGAGTCTATGTCTTTGGCCACTCAGATCGATCGGCGCTTGCGTGAGCGCAAAGCTGTGCACCATCTGGCGGTATTCTCTGAGCATAGGCCTGAGCCTATGCAGTGTGATAGGACTTTGACCAGAGCTGAACGGCAAGAACACAGACGTCGGAATGGGCTGTGTTTTTACTGTGGTGAATCCACTCATGCTATCTCCGATTGTCCTAAGCGCACTAAGCGGTTCGCTAGGTCTGCCACCATTGGTACGGTACAGTCTAAATTTCTTTTGTCCGTTACTCTGATTTGCTCTCTGTCGTCCTATTCTGTTATGGCATTTGTGGATTCAGGCGCTGCCCTGAATTTGATGGACTTGGAGTTTGCCAGGCGCTGTGGTTTTTTCTTGGAGCCCTTGCAGTATCCTATTCCATTGAGAGGAATTGATGCTACGCCTTTGGCCAAGAATAAGCCTCAGTACTGGACTCAATTGAGCATGTGCATGGCTCCTGCACATCAGGAGGATATTCGCTTTTTGGTGTTGCATAATCTGCATGATGTGGTCGTTTTGGGGTTGCCATGGCTACAGGTCCATAATCCAGTGTTGGATTGGAAATCTATGTCTGTGTCCGGCTGGGTTTGTCAGGGGGTACATGGTGATGTTCCATTGTTGTCAATTTCGCCTTCCACTCCTTCTGAGGTCCCTGAGTTTTTGTCAGATTACCGGGATGTATTTGAAGAGCCCAAATCCGGTGCCCTACCTCCTCATAGGGATTGCGATTGTGCTATTAATTTTATTCCTAGTAGTAAGTTTCCTAAAGGCCGACTGTTTAATTTATCTGTGCCAGAGCACGCCGCTATGCGGAGTTATATAAAGGAATCCTTGGAGAAGGGTCATATTCGCCCGTCGTCGTCACCATTGGGAGCAGGGTTCTTTTTTGTGGCCAAAAAGGATGGCTCTTTGAGACCTTGTATTGATTACCACCTTCTTAATAAGATCACAGTCAAATTTCAGTATCCTTTGCCGCTGCTGTCTGATTTGTTTGCTCGGATTAAGGGGGCTAGTTGGTTCACCAAGATAGATCTTCGAGGGGCGTATAATCTTGTGCGAATTAAACAGGGCGATGAATGGAAAACAGCATTTAATACGCCCGAGGGCCATTTTCAGTACCTGGTTATGCCATTCGGGCTTTCTAATGCTCCATCTGTGTTTCAGTCCTTTATGCATGACATCTTCCGAGAGTACCTGGATAGATTCATGATTGTATATTTGGATGACATTTTGGTCTTTTCGGATGATTGGGAGTCTCATGTGAAGCAGGTCTGAATGGTGTTCCAGGTCCTTCGTGCGAATTCCTTGTTTGTGAAGGGGTCAAAGTGTCTCTTTGGAGTTCAGAAGGTTTCATTTTTGGGTTTCATTTTTTCCCCTTCTACTATCGAGATGGACCCTGTTAAAGTTCAGGCCATTTATGATTGGACTCAGCCGACATCTGTGAAGAGCCTGCAGAAGTTCCTGGGCTTTGCTAATTTTTACCGTCGCTTCATCGCTAATTTTTCTAGTATTGCTAAACCGTTGACTGATTTGACCAAGAAAGGTGCTGATGTGGTCAATTGGTCCTCTGCGGCTGTAGAGGCTTTTCAGGAGTTGAAGCGTCGTTTTTCTTCTGCCCCTGTGTGGTGCCAGCCAGATGTTTCGCTCCCGTTTCAGGTCGAGGTTGATGCTTCTGAGATTGGAGCAGGGGCTGTTTTGTCGCAAAGAAGTTCTGATGGCTCGGTGATGAAACCATGTGCCTTCTTTTCTAGAAAATTCTCGCCTGCTGAGTGCAATTATGATGTTGGCAATCGAAAGTTGTTGGCCATGAAGTGGGCATTCGAGGAGTGGCGACATTGGCTTGAAGGAGCTAAACATCGCGTGGTGGTCTTGACAGATCACAAGAATTTGACTTATCTCGAGTCTGCCAAATGGTTGAATCCGAGACAGGCTCGATGGTCGCTCTTTTTCTTCCATTTTGATTTTGTGGTTTCATACCTTCCGGGATCTAAGAATGTGAAGGCTGATGCCCTGTCAAGGAGTTTTGTGCCTGACTCTCCGGGTGTTCCGGAGCGGCGGGTATTCTTAAAGAGGGGGTAATTTTGTCTGCCATCTCCCCTGATTTGCGGCGCGTGCTGCAGAAGTTTCAGGCTGATAGACCTGACCGTTGTCCAACGGAGAAACTGTTTGTCCCTGATAGATGGACTAGTAGAGTTATCTCTGAGGTTCATTGTTCGGTGTTGGCTGGTCATCCTGGAATATTTGGTACCAGAGATTTGGTGGCTAGATCCTTTTGGTGGCCTTCTTTGTCACGGGATGTGCGTTCTTTTGTGCAGTCCTGTGGGACTTGTGCTCGGGCTAAGCCCTGCTGTTCTCATGCCAGTGGGTTGCTTTTGCCCTTGCCGGTGCCGAAGAGGCCCTGGACGCATATTTCCATGGATTTTATTTCTGATCTCCCTGTTTCTCAAAGGATGTCAGTCATTTGGGTGGTTTGTGATCGCTTCTCTAAGATGGTCCATTTGGTACCCTTGGCTAAATTGCCTTCCTCCTCTGATTTGGTGCCATTGTTTTTCCAGCATGTGGTTCGTTTGCATGGCATTCCGGAGAACATCGTCTCGGACAGAGGTTCCCAGTTTGTTTCGAGGTTTTGGCGGTCCTTTTGTGCTAAGATGGGCATTGATTTGTCTTTTTCTTCGGCTTTCCATCCTCAGACTAATGGCCAAACCGAACGAACTAATCAGACTTTGGAAACATATCTGAGATGCTTTGTTTCTGCTGATCAGGATGATTGGGTGTCCTTCTTGCCTTTGGCTGAGTTCGCCCTTAATAATCAGGCCAGCTCGGCTACTTTGGTTTCCCCTTTTTTCTGTAATTCTGGTTTCCATCCTCGTTTCTTTTCAGGGCAGGTTGAGCCTTCGGACTGTCCTGGTGTGGATACTGTGGTGGACAGGTTGCAGCAGATTTGGACTCATGTGGTGGACAATTTGACATTGTCCCAGGAGAAGGCTCAATGTTTCGCTAACCGCCGGCGCTGTGTTGGTCCCCGACTTCGTGTTGGGGATTTGGTTTGGTTGTCATCTCGTCATGTTCCTATGAAGGTTTCCTCTCCTAAGTTTAAGCCTCGTTTCATTGGGCCATATAAGATTTCTGAAGTTCTTAATCCTGTGTCATTTCGTTTGGACCTTCCGGCTTCTTTTGCCATCCATAATGTGTTCCATAGGTCGTTGCTGCGGAGATACGTGGCGCCTATGGTTCCCTCCGTTGATCCTCCTGCCCCGGTGTTGGTTGAGGGGGAGTTGGAGTATTTGGTGGAGAAGATTTGGGATTCTCGTGTTTCGAGACGGAAACTCCAGTACCTGGTCAAGTGGAAGGGTTATGGTCAGGAAGATAATTCCTGGGTTTTTGCCTCTGATGTTCATGCTGCCGATCTAGTTTGTGCCTTTCATTTGGCTCATCCTGATCGGCCTGGGGGCTCTGGTGAGGGTTCGGTGACCCCTCCTCAAGGGGGGGGGGGGGGGGTACTGTTGTGAATTCTGTTGTCGAACTCCCTCCTGTGGTCGTGAATGGTACTTCGGCGAGTTCTGTCCATGGACTCCCTCTGGTGGCTGTGAGTGGAGCTGCTGCTTCTGAGGTTCCTTACACAGGTGACGTGGTTTATCCTTTGGTTGGCTGCTCTATTTAACTCCACTCAGATCGTTACTCCATGCCAGCTGTCAATGTTCCTGCATTGGTTCAGTTCGCTTTTGGATCTTTCTGGTGACCTGTCTACTCCAGCAGAAGCTAAGTTCCTGCTTGTTATTATTTGTTCATTGTTTCCTTGTCCAGCTGGTTATCATGATTTTGCTTTGCTAGCTGGAAGCTCTGGGATGCAGAGTGGCATCTCCGCACCGTTAGTCGGTGCGGAGGTCTTTTTGCACACTCTGCGTGGTCTTTTGTAGTTTTTTGTGCTGACCGCAAAGATACCTTTCCTATCCTCTGTCTGTTTAGTAAGTCTGGCCTCCCTTTGCTGAAACCTGTTTCATTTCTGCGTTTGTGACTTTCATCTTTACTCACAGTCAATATATGTGGGGGACTTCCTTTTCCTTTGGGGAATTTCTCTGAGGCAAGGTAGGCTTTATTTTCTATATCTAGGTCTAGCTAGCTCTTAGGCTGTGAAGAGGCGTCTAGGGAGAGTCAGGAACGCTCCACGGCTATTTCTAGTTGTGTGATAGGATTAGGGGTTGCGGTCAGCAGAGCTCCCACATCCCAGAGCTTGTCCTGTGTGAGTTTAACTATCAGGTCGTGCCGGGTGCTCCTAACCACCAGGTCCATAACACTGGTATATGAGAGATGCCTTAATGTGGCTACCAGGTACACATGAATTAGCCAATTTATGCGCTAAACGCGCTCATTTTTTCATATTTCTAGTGCAGTAATGCAGTTCAATTTTCATGTTTCATGTTTGCATGTTTTAACGCCGCAGTGTGCTGCCTTATTTGACTATGAAAATTGTACATTCACACTGAAGGCATCAAAACTATGAATTAACACATGCGGAGCTTCAAGAGGTAGTCACCGGGAATGGTTTTCACTTCACAGGTGTGCCCTGTCAGGTTTAGTAAGTGGGATTTCTTGCCTTATAAATGGGGTTGGTACCATCAGTTGTGTTGTGCAGAAGTCTGGTGGATACACAGCTGATAATCCTACTGAATAGACTGTTGGAATTTGTATTATGGCAAGGAAAAAAGCAGCTAAGTAAAGAAAAATGAGTGGCCATCATTACTTTAAGAAATGAAGGTCAGTCATTCTGAAAAATTGGGCAAGCTTTGAAAATGTTCCCAAGTGCAGTGGCAAAAACCATCTAGCGCTTCAAATAAACTGGCTCACATGAGGACCACCCCAGGAAAGGAAGACCAAGAGTCACCTCTGCTTCTGAGGATAAGTTTATCCGAGTCACCAGCCTCAGGTTAACAGCAGCTCAGATTAGAGACCAGGTCAATGCCACACAGAGTTCTAGCAACAGACATCTCTACAACAACTGTTAAGAGGAGACTTTGTGCAGCAGGCCTTCTTGGTAAAATAGCTGCTAGGAAACCACTGCTAAGGACAGGCAACAAGCAGAAGAGACTTGTTTGGGCTAAAGAACACAAGGAATGGACATTAGACCAGTGGAAATCTGTGTTGTGGTCTGATGAGTGAGTCCAAATTTGAGATCTTTGGTTCCAACCACCATGTCATGAAAAGGTGAACGGATGGACTCTACATGCCTGGTTCCCACTGTGAAGCATGGAGGAGGAGGTATGATGGTGTGGGGGTGCTTTACTGGTGACACTGTTGGGGATTTATTCAAAATAGAAGGCATACTGAACCAGCATGGCTACCACAGCATCTTGCAGTGGCATGCTATTCCATCCGATTTGCGTTTAGTTGGACCATCATTTATATTACAACAGGACAATGACCCCAAACTCCAGGCTGTGTAATGGCTATTTGACCAAGAAGGAGAGTGATGGGGTGCTACGCCAGATGACCTGGCCTCCACAGTCACCAGACCTGAAACCAATCGAGATGGTTTGGGGTGAGCTGGACCGCAGAGTGAAGGCAAAAGGGCCAACAAGTGCTAAGTATCTCTGATAACTCCTTTAAGATTGTTGGAAGACGATTCCCGGTGACTACCTCTTGAAGCTCATCAAGAGAATGCCAAAAGTGTACAATGCAGTAATCAAAGCAAAAGGTGGCTACTTTGAAGAACCTATAATACAAGACATAATTTCAGTTGTTTCACAATTTTTTGTTAAGTATATAATTCAACATGTGTTAATTCATAGTTTTGATGCCTTCAGTGTGAATGTACAATTTTCATAGTCATGAAAATACAGAAAAATCTTTAAATGAGGTGTGTCAAAACTTTTGGTCTGTATAGATATATATATAACTGTATATATGTTTTCACAAATTTTTGAGCCCATGGATCCATTATGTCCATTTTGCAAGCCGTACGGATGCCATACGGATACTTTTTGGAGAAAAAAATTGCATCCTCGCATTGAATACGGATGAGACACGGATCACGGTTCATGAACATTTCTGCGTATCTCGGCCGTGTAAAACAGACCTATTTTTTTTATAGGTTGTGTGTGACGCCGGCCTCACTGAGAATTCTGGAGAGGATTTCCTCTGATGGCAGATTGAAAGGTGCCAGTACTCCATTTAGCCTAATTTCACACTATTATATGACCCTTATTAAACTATATTTAGATCGATCAGCATTTGTTTTCTGTCCTCATTAGACAATCCATCCTAATAAAGTATGATAGCGGAAGCACATCTTTTTATGCCGGATGATCATTTTTATTCTGGCAAACTATCCAATGACCCGATGAATAAGCACTTTGCTAATTTGTACAGTGACTGCCATTATGTTTATGCAGGTCAATTGTGCACTAGTGTTCCTTTCTAATGCTTAGTGTACCATTATCGTCTCTTCTACATATAGCATAAATTCATGTCTTGTGTTTAAATATTTTTGTAATACAATTTGTGTGATGCATCAGCACTAAATGATCTAAGTTGGTGAAGTGAAAAAATAGGCATAAATAAAATTTATGAAATCAAATACCAAAAAGTTTGCATGTGCATATGTATGAAGCCCCTAAAATGTCTGGTGCAAGCAATTACCTTTATAAGTTACATGCAGGGTCGGCGTTAGGGGCAGGCAGACCAAGCAGCTGCCTGGGGCCCCCACTCCCCCAGGGGCCCCCAGTTAGCGGCAAGTCACGCAGCCCCTATGGGATCCCTGTGAGGCAGGGGGGCCACCTGCCGCCAGCGCCGACTCCCCCGCCGCATTGAACTATATCGGTGTCTGCCGGTACAGTTCAAAGCAATGATGGAGGAGAGAGCGTCACCTGACGCTCACTCTCCCATCATTCCCCGCTCTACCTCTGACACTGTGGGTGCGCATCATCGCGCACTCACTGTGTGCCAGGCAGTGCGGCGGCTCCCGCCGACACAGGAGCAGGGAGCAGCGTGGGCTTGAGGAGAGGGGAGGAGCTTGTGTTTTTTTGCTTTGTTTTTTTTTTTCACTGGACTGTGGGGCCATTCTCGGGAGGGGAGAGGAGGGGAGGGGGGATGTGGGCTATGCTGTATACTACTGTGTGGTCAGTGCTGTATACTACTGTGTGGGCTGTGCTGTATACTACTGTGTGGGCACAGCTGTCTACTACTGTGTGAGCAGTGCTGTCTACTACTGTGTGGGCAGTGCTGTATACTACTGTGTGGGCTGTGCTGTATACTACTGTGTGAACTGTGCTGTATACTACTGTGAGGGCTGTTCTATATACTACTGTGTGGGCTGTGCTATATACTACTATGTGGGCTGTGCTATATACTATGGGGGTATATTATATTCTATGGGGGAGGCTGTGTTATATACTATGTGGCTGTGTTATATATTATGTGGCTGTGTTATATATTTGAGGGGTACATTATATTCTATGGAAGAGGCTGTGTTATACTATGGGGGCTGCATTGTATTCTGTGGGGGGCTTTATTAGATTTTATGAGGGATGATTGCATCATACTCATTGATGGGGCTACATTATATTCTATCGGGGGCTGTATTATATTTATATTCTATGAGGGGTGATTGCATCATACTCTTTGAGGGGGCTACATTATACTATATGGGGGGCTGCTTTATATTCTATGGGGAGGTTACATTATACTCTGTGGGGGGGTTACATTATACTCTGTGGGGTTGTGGCTGCATTATACTATATGTGGGCTGAATTATACTGTATGGAGGACTATGGGGAATACATTATACTATATGAAGAACTATGGGGTACATTATACTATGGGAAGTGAATTGTACTACATGGATGTCTATGGCGGTGCATTATACTATATGGAGCAATGTGAGGAGTGTATTATGCTATATTGAGGACTGAGGAGTATATTTTAATATATGGAGGACTATGAGGAGTTTATTACACTATATGGAGGACTATGGGAAGTGTATAATACTATATGGAGGACTATGAGAAGTGTATTATACTATATGGAGCACTATAGGGCACATCTAATATATAAAGCTGAATGTGTGTGTGTATGTGTGTGTATGTACTGTATGTATGTATGTATGTATGTATGTCCGGGATTGGCATCTGCACCGTCGCAGCTACAGCCACAAAATTTTGCACAGTCACACGTCTGGACCCCGAGAGCGTAATAGGCTATGTTGTGAGGCAAAATTTTAACCCCGCGCGTTCCAATTCACCAAACAATTTTGCCCCTATAAAGATCGGCTATTTATCCCCCACTGCAAGAGATCCTTTAACAATTTTTTTTACCTGTATCCTCCCATCCCCTAAAATATTGAGCCGGGGCTGCCAAGATAAAGACTTTAGGAACCGCTAATCCCCCGTCTGATTTGTCCCTTCTACCAAGCCGTTTCACCACTCCAAAGGAGAGATCTAAACACATAGCCGAAAGAACCTAAAAGGGATCCATATCGGTGAGTTGTGAAGAAGATACAGAAGCTGGGGCATCCATATCATTTTAATTAAATTGTCTCTCCCCACAACTGATAAAGGAAGTTTATACCACGCATCCCTTTTCCATGTAAACTTAGTGAGGATTGGGGCTAAATGTAATCTAGCTCACTAGGCGAGACCATCACAAACATATAAATATTGATACCTGTCACAGTTTACCCATATAACTTACTAACAAAAAATATATTTCAAAATTTGTGCTGCTATAAAGTTGACATGTGGTTAAAGTTATTTTGTGTGACATATCACTCTGATTTAAGGGCATAAGAATTAAGAGTTTGAAAATTGTGAAATTTTAGCCAAATTTCTGATATTTTTCACAAATAAACATATCGAATACATTTTACCACTATCATGAAGTACAATATGTCATGAAAAAACAGTCTCAGAATCAGCGGGATCCGTTGAAGCATTCCACAGTTATAACCTCATAAAGTGACAGTGGTCAGAATTGTAAAATTTGGCTTGGTTATTAATGTCAAAATTGTATCGGTCACTAATGGGTTAAGCAAGAGGCACCACTAACCAAACACTATGAAGACAAAGGAAATTTCCAAACAAGTCAGGGACAAAGTTGCTGAGAAGTACAAGTCAGCGTTGGGTTATAAAAAAATATCCCAATCTCTGATGATCTCCCGCAGCACTATCAAATCCATTATCATCAAATGGAAAGGACATTGTACCACAACAAACCTGCCAAGAGAGGGCCGACCACCAAAACTCTCAGCCTTAGCAAGGAGGGCATTAATCAGAGAGGCAGCAGAGAAAAAAAAAGGTAACCCTGAAGGAGTTGCAGAGTTCTCATGCTGAAACTGGAATATCTGTTCACACGTCCATAATAAGTCATATACTACACTCCTAGATGTGGCCTTTATGGTAGAGAGGGCATAAAAAACCTTTACTTACACACAGAAATTGTACGGCTCATTCTGAGTTTGCCAAAATACTTATGGGAGACCCCCCAAATGTATGGAAAAAATGCTGTGGTCAGATGAGACCAAAATTGAACTTTTTGGCCACCAAACCAACACAGCTAATCACCCCAAGAACACCATACCCACAGTGAAACATGGTGTTGACAGCATCATGCTCTGGGGATGTTTTGGGGCAGCAGGGACAGGGAAAATGGTTTGAGTCAAGGGAAAGATGGAAGGTGCGAAATACAGGGATATTCTTGACAGTAACCTGTTCCAGTCTTTCAGTGATTTGAGACTGGGACAGAAGTTCACCTTCCAAGATGACAATGCTGGTAAGGCTAGGTTCACATTGCGTTAGTGCAATCCGTTTAGTGCATATGCTAACGGAATGCGCTAACGCAATGTTCAAAAAGGGATTGCGTTCAGCGATCCCGCTAGCGCAGATGCCCGAGCAGCAAGCAGCGTTCGCGGTCCGTCAGAAAATAACGAGACATCGCTAGCGCATGCCAAAAATGGCATACGTTAGCGATGCGTTCGATACATTGCGCTCAATGGGTGCACTAACGGATCCGTTACATAGCGTTAATTGCGCCATGTAACGGATTCCGTCAGCGGACACCCACTAACGCAATGTTAACCCAGCCTAAAGCAACACTCAAGTGGTTTAACCCCTTAATGACCGCCGATACGCCTTTTAACGGTGGCAATTAATGGTACTTAAACCACAGCGCCGTTAATTAACGGCGCTGTGGAAAAACTGAATAGCGCCCCTAGAGTCAGATTTTCTCTGGGGTCTCGGTTGCCGGGGGTAGCCGAGACCCCAGAGAACATGATTTGTTGTTTTTTTTTACCGACCCCCGAGTTTGCCGGTATTTAACCGTTTACCGGCGATCGCAAAAAAAACAAAACGCGATTTTCCTTTTAATTTCTCTGTCCTCCGATGTTATCGCACATTAGAGGACAGAAAAATGGGGTCCCCAATAGCCCCCCGATACTCACCTGTCTCCCCCGGTGCTCCTCGTGGCTCCCGATGGGCGCCGCCATCTTTTTCCAGCAAAAAAATGGCGGGCGCATGAGCAGTGCGCCCGCCGGCCGGCACCGGGAGGATCTTTGGGGTCTCGGCTGCCGGGGGTAGCCGAGACCCCAAAGAACATGATCGGAGTTGGTTTTTACCGACCCCTGTTTTGCGATCGCCAGTAATTAACTGTTTACCGGTGGTCGCAAAAAAAAGCGATCTGTCATTTTCTGTCCATCAGAGGACAGAGAAATAGGGGGATTTGGGGACCCTTTTATACTTACCGGTGTCCATGGGTCCTCCTGCGTCCTCTCCTGCCCGCTGGCTTCTTCATCAGGAAAGAAAATGGCGGGCGCATGCGCAGTGCGCCCGCCATCTGCCGGCCGGCAGGAGAGAGAAGTTGGGGCTAAAATTAGGGTTAGGGTTGGAGCTAAATTTAGGGTTGGGGTTGGGGCTAAAATTAGGGTTAGGGTTAGAGCTAGGGTTAGGCCTCTTTCACACTTGCGTCGGTACGGGGCCGTCGCAATGCGTCGGCCCGACGTACTGACGCACGTTGTGAAAATTGTGCACAACGTGGGCAGCGGATGCAGTTTTTCAATGCATCCGCTGCCCAGTCTATGTCCTGGGGAGGAGGGGGCAGAGTTACGGCCACGCATGCGCGGAAATGGCGGACGTGACGTACAAAGAAAAGGTTACATTGAATGTTTTTTGTGACGGCGGTCCGCCAAAACACAACGGATCCAGTGCATGACGGACACGACGTGTGGCCATCCGTCGGCAATACAAGTCTATGGGCAAAAAAGGCATCCTGCGGGCACATTTGCAGGATCTGTTTTTTGTCCAAAACGACGGATTGTGACGGATGCCACACAACGCAAGTGTAAAAGTAGCCTTAGGGCTAGGGTTAGGGTTGGGGCTAAAGTTAGGGCTAGGGTTAGGGTTAAATTTAGGGTTAGGGTTAGGGCTAAAGTTAGGGTTAGGGCTAGGGTTAGGGTTGGGGCTAAATTTAGGGCTAGGGTTGGAGCTAAAGTTAGGGCTAGGGTTGCGGCTAAAGTTAGGGTTAGAGTTAAAATTAGGGTTAGGGTTTGGATTAGGGTTGGTATTAGGGTTAGGGTTGGCATTAGGGTTATGTTTGGGATTAGGGTTAGGTTTGGGATTAGGGTTAAGGTTAGGGTTGGGATTAGGTTTAGGGGTGTATTGGGATTAGGGTTAGGTTTGAGGTTAGGGTTGAGATTAGGATTAGGGGTGTGTTGGATTTAGGGTTTTGATTAGGGTTATGGTTAGGGTTGAGATTAGGGTTGTTTTGGGGTTAGGGTTGTGATTATCGTTAGGGTTGTGATTAGGATCATGGATCGGGTTGGGATTAGGGTTAGGGGTGTGTAGGGGTTAGGGTTGGAGTTAGAATTGGGGGGTTTCCACTGTTTAGGTACATCAGGGGGTCTCCAAGCACAACAGCCAATTTTGTTCTCAAAATGTCAAATCGTGCCCCCTCCCTTCTGAGCTCTGCCGTGCGCCCAAACGGAGGTTTACCCCCACATATGGGGCATCAGCGTACTCGGGATAAATTGGACAACTTTTGGGGTCCAATTTCTCCTGTTACCCTTATGAAAATAAAAACTTGGGGGCTAAAAAATCTTTTGTGTGGAAAATAAAATATTTTTTATTTTCACGACTCTGCATTATAAACTTCTGTGAAGCACTTGGGCATTCAAAGTTCTCACCACACATCTAGATAAGTTCCCTAGGGGGTCTAGTTTCCAAAATGGGGTCACTTGTGGGGGGTTTCTACTGTTTAGGTACATCAGGGGCTCTGCAAACGCAACATAACGCCCGCAGACCATTGTATCAAAGTCTGCATTCCAAAACAAGGCTCCTTCCCTTCCGAGCTCTGCCGTGCGCCCAAACAGTGGTTTACCCCCACATATGGGGTACCAACATACTCAGGACAAATTGGACAACAACTTTTGGGGTCCAATTTCTCTTGTTACCCTTGTGAAAATAAAAACTTGGGAGCTAAAAATCTTTTGAGGAAATTTTTATTTTTTTATTTTCACGAATCTGCATTATAAAATTCTGTGAAGCACTTGGGCATTCAAAGTTCTCACCACATATCTAGATAAGTTCCTTGGGGGGTCCAGCTTCCAAAAACTTGTCACTTGTGGGGGGTTTCTACTGTTTAGGCATACCAGGGGCTCTCCAAACGTGCCATGGCGTCCGATCTCAATTCCAGCCAATTCTACATTGAAAAAGTAAAACGGCGCTCCTTCTCTTCCAAGCTCTGCAGTGCGCCAAAACAGTGGTTTACCCCCACATATTGGGTATCGGCGTGTTCAGGAAAAATTGCATAACAAAATTTATGGTTACATTTCTGCTTTTACACATGTGAAAATTAAAAAAAATGGTTCTGAATTAAAATGTTTGCAATAAAAAGTTAAATGTTCATTTTTTCCTTCCACATTGTTTCAGTTCCTGTGAAGCACATAAAAGGTCAATAAACTTCTTGAATGTGGTTTTGAGCACCTTGAGGGGTGTAGTTTTTAGAATGGTGTCAAGTTTGGGTATTTTCTGTCATGTACACCCCTCAAAGTGACTTTAAATGTGAGATGGTCCCTAAAAAAAAATGGTTTTGTAAATTCTGTTGGAAAAATGAGAAGCCACTGGTCAAATTTTAACCCTTATAACTTCCTAACAAAAAAGAAATGTGGTTCCAAAATTGTTGCTGATGTAAAGTAGACATGTGGGAAATGTTATTTATTAACTATTTTGTGTGACATATCTCTCTGATTTAAGGGCATAAAAATACAAAGTTTGAAAATTGCAAAATTTTAAAAATTTTCGCCATGTTTCCGTTTTTTTATAAATAATCTCAAGTAATATCGAAGAAATGTTACCACTAACATGAAGTACAATATGTCACGAAAAAACAGTCTCAATCAGCAGGATCCGTTAAAGCGTTCCAGAGTTATAACCTCATAAAGTGGTCAGAATTGTAAAAATTGGCTCGGTCATTAAGTACCAAATTGGCTCTGTCACTAAGGGGTTAAGGGGAAAATGGTAAATGTTTTTGAGTAGCCTAGTCAAAGCGCAGACCAATTGAGAATCTGTGGTCAGACTTTAAGGCTATGTGCACACTTTGCAGATTCCACTGCGGATTTTTCCGCAGCGGAATTGCAAAATCCGCAGTGAAAACACATCGCGGTTTTTACTGCGGATTTATCGCGGTTTTTACTGCGTTTTCTTCTGCGGATTTTCAACTGCAGTTTTCTATTGGAGCAGCTGAAAATCCGCAGAAAAGAAGTGACATGCTGCGGAATGTAATCCGCAGCGTTTCCGCGCGGATTTTTCTGCAGCATGTGCACAGCGTTTTTTGTTTCCCATAGGTTTACATTGAAATGTAAACTCATGGGAAACTGCTGCGGATCCGCAGCGGTCAAATCCGCTGCGGATCCGCAGCAAAATCCGCAAAGTGTGAATATAGCCTAAGATTGCTATTCACTAGAGATAACTATCTAACTTGAAGGAGCTGGTGCAGTTTTGTAATGAGGAATGGGCAAAATTCCTAGTAGCAAGATGTGGAAAGCTTAGCCAAAGTGACTTTCAGCTGTAATTGCTGCAAAAGGAGGCTCTAAAAAAAACACTAATGGTACCGTTACACTAAACGATTTACCAACGATCACGACCAGCGATACGACCTGGCCGTGATCGTTGGTAAGTCGTTGTGTGGTCGCTGGAGAGCTGTCATCCAGACAGCTCTCCAGCGACCAACGATGCCGAAGTCCCCGGGTAACCAGGGTAAACATCGGGTTACTAAGCGCAGGGTCGCGCTTAGTAACCCAATATTTACCCTGGTTACCATTGTAAATGTAAAAAAAAAAAACCACTACATTCTCACATTCCGGTGTCTGTCACGTCCCTCGCCGTCAGCTTCCCACACTGACTGTGAGGGCCGGCCGTAAAGCAGAGCACAGCGGTAACGTCACCACTGTGCTTTACGGCCGGCACTCACAGTCAGTGCGGGAAGCTGACGGCGAGGTACGTGACAGACACCGGAATGTGAGTATGTAGTGTTTTTTTTTTTACATTTACAATGGTAACCAGGGTAAATATCGGGTTACTAAGCGCGGCCCTGCGCTTTGTAACCCGATTTTTACCCTGCTTACCAGTGAACACATCGCTGGATTCAGCGATGACAACAGGTGATCAGCGACCAAAAAAAGGTCCTGATCATTCCCAGCGACCAACAATCTCCCAGCAGGGGCCTGATCGTTGGTCGCTGTCACACATAACGATTTCGTTAACGATATCGTTGCTACGTCACAAAAAGCAACGATATCGTTAAAGAAATCGTTATGTGTGACGGTACCTTAACTTTAGGGAGAGTGAATAGTTATGGACACTGAAGTTTTTAGCTAATTTGTCCTATTTGTTGTTTGCTTCACAATAAAAAAAAACAAATGTTCAATAACCGTGAAATTCCAGATTGTGAGATAGCAAAACACATAAAATGCCAAGGGGGTAAATACTTTTGCAAGCCACTGTATATGATTAAGACGGATGGGATGCTCGAGTCGTGAGAACCACGGCTTGTACGTGAATTGCGGTCTGTGCTCTGACTTATTTATGCAGAATATATTAATCAAAGGTATTTGCCATGGATGTCTAAAATTGACCTCCAGGAGCAAAAAATAGAAGTGATAAAACGCAAATTGCTACAACAAATTATTTATTTTATTTTACATATAATATTTAAAAAAACAGCTATTTTTTAAAATTCAGGAATAGGTACTGGAATTAGAAGGCAACAAACCTGACAAATATATAGATAGCAGCAAGGTATATCTGGGTTATGTTATTATCAACAAATTTATCTATATAATCGTCTAATGGGTACTTCTGTCTGTTTGTCTGTCTGTAACGGAAATCCTGCACCACTGTTTGGTCGCAGCTGGCAGTGATGGGCACAGTCCGGCCGCGAATTCTCCCCTCCCTACTTCCGTCCAGTCAGTGCCCGCTCCATACTCCCCTCCAGTCAGCGCTCGCACAGGGTTAATGGCAGCATTAACGGATCGCGTTTTGCCGTGGTGTAACGCACTCTATTAACGCTGCTATTAACCCTGTGTGACAAACTGTTTACTATTGATGCTGCCTATGCAGCATCAATAGTAACAAGATCTAATGTTAAAAATAATTTAAAAAATTAAAAATCATGCTATTCTCACCTTCCGTCGCCCACAGATGCGCGTGAAGCTACCACCAGCTTCCTTTCCCAGCGATGCATTGCGAAGACCGCTAAGTCATCTGGGTAATTTCGCAATGCATCGCTGGAAAACGGAAGCTGGTGCCGCATCGTGTCCATCGCTGGACTCCGGAGGGTGAGTATATAACTATTTTTTATTTTTATTCTTTGTTGTACACTACGTGGGCTGTGTTATATACTGCGTGGCTCGTATATATTACGTGGGCTTTATTATATACTATGTAGCAAGTGTTATATACTGCATGGGCTGTGTTATATACTACGTGGGCTGTGTTATATACTACGTGGCTGTGCTATATCCTACGTGGGCAGTTTTGTATACTATGTGGGCTGTGTTATATACTGCGTGGCTGCTATATATTACATGGGCTGTGTTATATACTACGTGGGCAGTGTTATATACTGCCTGGCTGCTATATACTATGTGGCCACTGGTATATACTACGTGGCCAGTGTTATATACTGCGTGGGCTGTTATATACTACGTGGCCAGAGTTATATACTACTTGGGCTCTGTTATATACTACGTGGGCTGTGTTATATACTGCATGGCTGCTATATATTACATGGGTTGTGTTATATACTACGTGGGCAGTGTTATATACTGCCTGGCTGCTATATACTATGTGGGCTCTGCTATATACTATGTGGCCACTGGTATATACTACATGGCCAGTGTTATATACTACGTGGGCTGTGTTATATACTACATGGCCTGTCATGATCCCAATGGCAGGGGATCACAAAAGGACAAGCACAAAAAATAAAACAAGCTCTAGGGTGATGGAAACTGAGCTGACCGCGATCCTGAACCTCAACACACAACTAGCTGTAGCCGGGGAACGTGCCTACGATGATTCTAGACGTCTCGCGCCAGCCGAAGAACTAACTTTCCCTATTAGAAGAAACACAGACATCTCTTGCCTCCAGAGAAACACCCCACAGAAATAGCAGCCCCCCACATGTAATGACGGTGAAATGAGAGGAAAGCACATACGTAGTTATGAAAACAGATTCAGCAAAATGAGGCCCGCTAAAGCTAGATAGCAGAGGATACAAAAGTGAACTGCGCGGTCAGCGAAAAACCCTACAAAAAACCAACCTGAAATTACTTGAACTCATGTTCCAACTCATGGAACATGAGGAGTAATATCAGCCCACTAGAGCAACCAGCAAAAAGGAATCACATATCTGCAAGCTGGACTAAGACAAAAATTAAGCAAAACGTGGAACAGGAAAATCAAAAACTTAGCTTGTCCTGAAGAATACAGAAGCGGGAAGCAGAGGTAACAAGACACACTGATTACATTGATAGCCGGCGAGGAAATGACAAGAAAGCCAGGTTAAATAGGAAACTCCCATATCCTGATAGAACAGGTGGACACCAGAGACCGCAGAGAACACAAGTCACCCAGTACCATCCGTAACCACCAGAGGGAGCCCAAAAACAGAATCCACAACAGTACCCCCCCTTGAGGAGGGGTCACCGAACCCTCACAAGAACCACCAGGGCGACCAGGATGAGCCCTATGAAATGCACGGACCAAATCAGCAGCATGAACATCAGAGGCAACCACCCAAGAATTATCCTCCTGACCATAACCCTTCCACTTGACCAAATATTGGAGTTTCCGTCTGGAAACACGAGAATCCAAGATCTTCTCCACAACATACTCCAATTCTCCCTCCACCAGTACCGGAGCAGGAGGCTCAAGCGAAGGAACAACAGGTACCTCATACTTCCGCAACAACGACCGATGGAACACATTATGAATAGCAAACGATGCCGGGAGATCCAAACGAAACGACACAGGGTTAAGAATTTCCAAGATCCTATAGGGACCGATGAACCGAGGCTTGAACTTAGGAGAAGAGACCTTCATAGGAACAAAACGAGAAGACAACCACACCAAGTCCCCAACACGAAGTCGAGGACCCACGCGGCGACGGCGATTAGCAAACTGCTGAGCCCTCTCCTGGGACAACTTCAAATTGTTCACCACATGACTCCAAATCTGATGCAACCTATCCACCACCATGTCCACTCCAGGACAATCAGAAGGCTCCACCTGACCAGAGGAAAAACGAGGATGAAACCCCGAATTACAAAAGAAAGGAGAAACCAAGGTAGCAGAACTAGCCCGATTATTAAGGGCAAATTCGGCAAGCGGCAAAAAGGTAACCCAGTCATCTTGATCAGCAGAAACAAAACACCTTAAATAAGTTTCCAAGGTCTGATTAGTTCGTTCCGTCTGGCCATTCGTCTGAGGATGGAATGCAGACGAAAAGGACAAATCAATGCCCATCTTAGCACAGAATGTCCGCCAAAATCTAGACACAAACTGGGATCCCCTGTCAGAAACGATGTT
Organism: Ranitomeya imitator; assembly: GCF_032444005.1. NCBI lineage: Eukaryota > Metazoa > Chordata > Amphibia > Anura > Dendrobatidae > Ranitomeya > Ranitomeya imitator. Next base: position 215,496,576 of record NC_091287.1, on the reverse strand, counting down.
CTCCGGAATCCCATGCAAACGAACCACGTTCTGAAAAAACAGAGGGACCAACTCAGAGGAGGAAGGCAACTTAGGCAAGGGTACCAGATGAACCATCTTAGAAAAGCGGTCACACACAACCCAGATGACGGACATTTTTTGAGAGACAGGGAGATCCGAAATAAAGTCCATGGAAATGTGCGTCCAAGGCCTCTTCGGAATAGGCAAAGGTGACAACAATCCACTGGCCCGAGAACAGCAAGGCTTAGCCCGAGCACAAACTTCACAAGACTGCACAAAAGAACGCACATCCCTCGACAAGGAAGGCCACCAAAAAGACCTGGCCACCAAGTCTCTAGTACCAAATATTCCAGGATGACCTGCCAACGCAGAAGAATGGACCTCGGAGATGACTCTACTGGTCCAATTATCCGGAACAAACAGTCTTTCAGGCGGACAACGATCAGGTTTATCCGCCTGAAACTCCTGCAAAGCACGTCGCAAGTCTGGGGAGACATCCTAAAGATACCAGTGGGCTCAGAATTTCCAGGGGAGTCAGGCACAAAACTCCTAGAAAGAGCATCCGCCTTCACATTCTTTGAACCTGGCAGGTATGAAACCACAAAATCGAAACGGGAGAAAAACAGTGACCAACGAGCCTGTCTAGGATTCAGACGCTTGGCACATTCAAGGTAAATCAGATTTTTGTGATCAGTCAAGACCACCACAGGATGTCTAGCACCCTCAAGCCAATGACGCCACTCCTCAAATGCCCACTTCATGGCCAAAAGCTCCCGATTACCAACATCATAATTCCGTTCAGTGGGCGAAAACTTTCTAGAAAAGAACGCACATGGCTTCATCACTGAGCAATCGGAGCTTCTCTGTGACAAAACCGCCCCAGCTCCAATCTCGTAAGCATCAACCTCAACCTGAAAAGGAAGCAAAACATCTGGCTGACGCAACACAGGAGCAGAAGAAAACCGGCGCTTAAGTTCCTGAAAGGCCTCCACAGCCGCAGGAGACCAATCAGCAACATCAGCACCCTTCTTAGTCAAATCCGTCAAAGGCTTAACAACACTAGAAAAATTAGTTATGAAACGAAGATAAAAATTAGCAAAGCCCAAGAACTTCTGTAGACTCTTAAGAGATGTAGGCTGCGTCCAGTCACAAATAGCCTGAACCTTGACGGGATCCATCTCAATAGTAGAAGGGGAAAAAATATACCCCAAAAAATAAATCTTCTGGACTCCAAAGAGACACTTTGAACCTTTTACAAACAAAGAATTGGCCCGCAGGACCTGAAACACCTTCCTGACCTGCTGAACATGGGACTCCCAGTCATCCGAAAAAACCAAAACATCATCCAAATACACAATCATAAATTTATCCAGATATTCACGGAAAATATCATGCATAAAGGACTGGAAGACAGAAGGAGCATTAGAAAGTCCAAAAGGCATCACCAAATACTCAAAATGGCCCTCAGGCGTATTAAATGCGGTTTTCCACTCATCACCCTGCTTTATCCGCACAAGATTATATGCACCCCGAAGATCAATCTTAGTGAACCATTTAGCCCCCTTAATGCGAGCGAACAAATCAGTCAACAATGGCAAAGGATACTGGTATTTAACTGTAATCTTATTCAAAAGACGGTAATCTATACAAGGCCTCAAGGAACCATCTTTTTTGGCCACAAAAAAAAAACCTGCTCCCAAAGGGGACGAAGATGGACGGATATGTCCCTTTTCCAAGGACTCCTTAACATAATCCCGCATAGCAGTATGCTCTGGCACTGACAGATTGAACAAACGATCTTTAGGAAATTTACTGCCAGGAATCAAATCTATAGCACAATCGCAATCCCTGTGAGGAGGAAGCGAATTGAGCTTAGGCTCCTCAAAAACATCCCGATAATCAGACAAAAATACCGGAACCTCAGAAGGAGTAGATGAAGCGATAGAAATCGGAGGTGCATCATCATGAACCCCCTGACATCCCCAGCTTAACACAGACATCGTTTTCCAGTCCAAGACTGGGTTATGAGTTTGTAACCATGGCAGACCAAGCACTAAGACATCATGTAAATTATACAGTACCAGGAAGCGAATCACCTCCTGATGAACGGGAGTCATACGCATGGTCACTTGTGTCCAGTACTGAGGTTTATTCATAGCCAAAGGTGTAGAGTCAATTCCTTTCAAAGGAATAGGGACTTCCAGAGGCTCCAGACTAAACCCACAGCGGTTGGCAAATGACCAATCCATAAGACTCAGGGCAGCGCCTGAATCCACATAGGCATCGACGGAAATGGCTGATAATGAACAAATCAGAGTCACAGACAGAATGAACTTAGACTGTAAAGTACTAATGGCAACAGACTTATCAACCTTTTTTGTGCGTTTAGAGCATGCTGATATAACATGAGCTGAATCACCACAATAAAAACACAACCCATTTTTCCGCCTATAGTTTTGCCGTTCACTTCTGGACTGAATTCTATCACATTGTCTCAGGTGCCTGTTCAGAAGACACCGCCAAATGGTGCACAGGTTTGCGCTCCCGTAAACGCCGATCAATCTGAATAGCCATAGTCATAGACTCATTCAGACCTGTAGGCGCAGGGAACCCCACCATGACATCTTTAATGGCCTCAGAAAGGCCATCTCTGAATCTTGCAGCCAGGGCGCACTCATTCCACTGAGTAAGCACCGACCATTTCTGAAATTTCTGACAATATATTTCTGCTTCATCTTGCCCCTGAGAGAGAGCCAATAAAGCTTTTTCAGCCTGAATCTCTAGGTTAGGTTCCTCATAGAGCAAACCCAATGCCAGAAAAAACGCATCCACATTGAGCAACGCAGGATCCCCTGGTGCCAATGCAAATGCCCAATTCTGAGGGTCACCCCGCAGGAAAGATATAACAATCTTGACTTGCTGAGCAGGGTCTCCAGAAGAGCGAGATTTCAAAGAAAGAAACAACTTGCAATTGTTCCTAAAATTCAGAAAACTAGATCTATCTCCAGAAAAAAACTCTGGGATAGGAATTCTAGGCTCAGACATAGGAGCATGTACAACAAAATCTTGTATATTTTGAACCTTAGCAGCAAGATTATTCAGGCTGGAAGCCAAACTCTGGACGTCCATGATAAACAGCTGAGGTCAGAGCCATTCAAGGATTAAGAGGAAGTAAGACGCAGCCAGGCTGCAATTAAGGCTATGCAGCAAACTCTGCGGGGGGGGAAAAAAAAAAAAACTTCCTCAGACTACTTTTCCTCCTACTTCAGCCAATACGATTACCACTTTTTGGCCGGCTATACTGTCATGATCCCAATGGCAGGGGATCACAAAAGGACATGCACAAAAAATAAAACAAGCTCTAGGGTGATGGAAACTGAGCTGACCGCGATCCTGAACCTCAACACACAACTAGCTGTAGCCGAGGAACGTGCCTACGATGATTCTAGACGTCTCGCGCCAGCCGAAGAACTAACTTTCCCTATTAGAAGAAACACAGACCTCTCTTGCCTCCAGAGAAACACCCCACAGAAATAGCAGCCCCCCACATGTAATGACGGTGAAATGAGAGGAAAGCACATACGTAGTTATGAAAACAGATTCAGCAAAATGAGGCCCGCTAAAGCTAGATAGCAGAGGATACAAAAGTGAACTGCGCGGTCAGCGAAAAACCCTACAAAAAACCAACCTGAAATTACTTGAACTCATGTTCCAACTCATGGAACATGAGGAGTAATATCAGCCCACTAGAGCAACCAGCAAAAAGGAATCACATATCTGCAAGCTGGACTAAGACAAAAATTAAGCAAAACGTGGAACAGGAAAATCAAAAACTTAGCTTGTCCTGAAGAATACAGAAGCGGGAAGCAGAGGTAACAAGACACACTGATTACATTGTTAGCCGGCGAGGAAATGACAAGAAAGCCAGGTTAAATAGGAAACTCCCATATCCTGATAGAACAGGTGGACACCAGAGACCGCAGAGAACACAAGTCACCCAGTACCATCCGTAACCACAAGAGGGAGCCCAAAAACAGAATCCACAACAATGGCCAGTGTTATATACTATGTGGGCTGTGTTATATACTGCATGGGCAGTGTTACATACTGCGTGGGCTGTGCTATATACTACGTGCCTCCTATATACTACATGGCTGTGCTATATACTACGTGGCTGTCTGCGTTACGTGGCCTCTGTATATATACTATGTGGCTGCTGTATATATACATACATACATACTCTAGAATACCCGATGCGTTAGAATCGGGGCAACATCTAGTGAGAATTATAAAAGTCATTCTATATTCACAGATGTCACTATTAAAGTTAGCCACAAGATGGCGATATATCTCAATAAAACCAAAGTTCGTGTGCTTTTATGACCCATATAATGGATATAAATTTGGAATACAACTAACCCTAATATTTGAGTTTGGCTTCATTGCCAAAGGTAACAATATTTTGGTACCATAATATATAAATAACTTATTATGCCTATACATACCCACAGCTAAGTCTCAGCCACAAAACTTAAAGAAATGATATGATGGTTAATATACCTCTATATCAGCCGCTATATAAAGAGATACTGGAGCTTCTGCCTCTGGCCTGACATGCACGTTTCCCCGTTTCTTTGGGGGGCATATCTTAAGCAGTACCTATTCCTGAATTTTAAAACAATTACTGATTTTTTAAAACATTATATGTAAAATGAAATAAATATTTTGTTCTAACTATTTTTATTTTGTCACTTCTACTCTTTGCTCCTTGAGGTCAATTTTAGACATTCATGGAAAACACCTGTGATTAATATTTTCTAGTAAGACGTGCAGCTCAATAATGTTGGGCAATCTTTAACCTGTTGTACATCTCATATTGTAAATTACTTGATTTTACAGAAGTCTGACCCAGCCTTAGAGGAAAGAAGGAACCTTAGCACATGGAGCCGACTATCTTAATAGCTTTGGATAACGTCGCAGTGAGATCTCTCATCTCTGGCAGCTATATTGTGGACTCATTTTGATTTCTCCATTTTGCACATGTATATTGTTTCTTATTGTACATTTTATAATTATTCCCATTTTAACCTCATATTTGAGACATGGCCATCTCCATCCTACTACATAATTTCTGTAGCTCCCATTCATTTTCTTGTATATCATGGAAACTGCATAGTGCACTCAGCCGATTTGTAGTCTTCATTTTCAGCAATCAGACCCTGGAAAGAATTATTCTATCTTAACCATGAAAGGCACTCAGATAAGAGTAGAAACCATAGAAAAGAAATACATCAGCTTACAGGATTTAAAAGGAACTATCTTTCTGATTCCGGTGTACAGACATGAACTGTAGGCAGCAGGGCCGTATTTGCCACTATGCACTTGAGGCCATGTGCCTAGGGCGGGACAATGCTGGGGGGGGGGGGGGAGGTGGGGGCAGGGGGTCGTAACCTGAGCAAGTTTTTTTCAGTTTTTTTTTTTTAAATTAAAGTCCGGGGTCTTCTCCCGAATGCCCGCCACCCCCCCCCCCCCCCCGGCGGCCCACCTGCCCGCCTTCCTGCCTCCTTGAAGACGTCATACTCACCCTACTCCAGCGATGCCTGGTCTCAGTGCCGGCAGCTCGTCCTGTGTGAGCAGTCACGTGGTACCGCTCATTAAGGTGATGAATATGGATGCATATTCATGACCTTAATGAAGGAAGAAGGTGCTGCGCCGGGACAGAGATGGAGGGATATTCGCGCGCGGTGTGGGAAAGGTGAGTATGACAGCCAGTGAGGACGGGGGGTGGAGGATGAAGGAGGATGGGGAGACGAGCCATGCAAGATGGGAGCGGGGAGCCGAGCCATGCATACAAGATGGGAGGGGGTGAGATGAGCCATGCATACAGGATGCGAGGGGGGGGGGGTGAGATGAGCCATGCATACAGGATGGGAGGGGGGGGGTGAGATGAGCCATGCATACAGAATGGGAGGGGGGGGTGAGATGAGCCATGCATACAGGATGGGGGGTGAGATGAACCATGCATACAGGATGGGAGGGGGGGTGAGATGAACCATGCATACAGGATGGGAGGGGGGGAGATGAGCCATGCATACAGGATGGGGGGGTGAGATGAGCCATGCATACAGGATGGGAGGGGGTGAGATGAGCCATGCACACAGGATGGGAGGGGGGAGATGAGCCATGCATACAGGATGGGAGGGGGTGAGATGAGCCATGCATACAGGATGGGAGGGGGGGAGATGAGCCATGCATACAGGATGGGGAGGGGGGTGAAATGAGCCATGCATACAGGATGGGAGGGGGGAGATGAGCCATGCAAACAGGATGGGGAGGGGGGGTGAAATGAGCCATGCATACAAGATGGGAGGGGGGAGGTGAGCAATGCATACAGGATGGGAGGGGGAGATGAGCCATGCATACAAGATGGGAGGGGGGCATTATACAGTATGGAGCTTCATGTGTGGCCATTATACAGTATGGAGCATCATGTGGGGTTATTATACAGTATGGAGCATCATATGTGGCAATTATACAATATAGAGCACTGTGTGGCCATTATACAGTATGGAGCATCATGTGTGGCCATTATACAGTATTGAGCATCATGTGTGGCCATTATACAGTATTGAGCACTGTGTGGCCATTATACAGTATAGAGCACTGTGTGGCCATTATACTGTACGCAGCATCATGTGGGGCCATTATACAGTATTGAGCATCATGTGGGGTCATTATACAGTATGGAGCACTGTGTGGCCATTATACAGTATAGAGCACTGTGTGGCCATTATACAGTATTGAGCATCATGTGGGGCCATTATACAGTATGCAGCACTGTGTGGCCATTATACTGTACGCAGCATCACGTGGGGCCATTATACAGTATTGAGCATCATATGTGGTTGTTATATAGTATGGAGCACTGTGTAGCCATATTTTGTTTATAATTATTGTTTATGAAACAGTGTGATGAGCAGTGCTAAATGGGTGTGGTTGGGGTGCAGATATGGGTGTGACTAGTTAAATGACTGCGGTCAGAGGCATGGCCTAAAATTTCCTGCAGCGTGCTGCTAAATGGGTGTGGTTGGGGCGTGGATATGGGTGTGACTGGTTGTGAAATGGGTGTGGTCAGAGTCATGACCTAAAATTTGCCGCGGCGTGCTGCTAAATGGGTGTGGTTGAGGCGTGGATATGGGTGTGACTAGTTGTGAAACTTTGTCCCTCTTTCCCTTCTTCAAAACTTGGGAGGTATGATACCGCATTTGCCAGATCGCGGCAAGAGCTGCAAATTTCCGCAAATCCCATAGGGAATGAATGAGGCCAAACGCAGTGTTACCGTAAGTGATCCGTTACGCGGCAGATGCGGAAAAACTGCCGGTTCTGCTGCAAAAGGCTACTTTCACATCAACGATTTTTGACTAAGTCACTGCCGATAGTGTCATACTCACCAAAGGGAGAGGCAGCACTAAAAGTGCCTAGGGCAGCAGAAACTCTAAGTACGGCCCTGATAGGCCGGTTCATAAGTAATAGCAGATGTAAACAGAATGGAGAGCTCCAGCTTCTGCAAACAAAAAAAATTGAAATTACACTTTAATCATACTTGCGCTTAAATTAGAAAATTGAAAATTGCACTGGAGCCCACGCCAGTTTTTTCCGTGATTTAACCCTTTATTTTAACAACTAGAGCCCCCTAATTTTGCACACACACACTACTAACATTATTAGTGAGAAATATGTTAAAAAATAAGGGATATGAAATGGCTTACTGTATGTAAACCATGTCTCATATCCTGTCGGGTTTGGGAAGGAGATAGCAAAAGCCAGCAATTGAATTACAGGCTTTTAAGCTATCTACCACTGTATGAAATATATATATATATATATATATATATACACAATGGATCCATGGGCTCAAAAATTCATGAAAACATATATACAGTCTATATATATATATATATATATATACACATGCATCCATACTATGTGTAGACATTTATTTGATTTATTCTATTCTAACCTGTCAGTGTGATTTTACTGTACACGGCACTAAATTGCCGGCTTTTCTACAGAACACCGATGCGTATTTCTCACAAGTCACACTGATGGTCCGTGTGTAATCCGTATTTTTCTCGCCCCAATAGACTTCCATTGGCGGATTTTTTGCGCAATATGCTGACAAACGCAGCATGCTGCAATTTTCTATGCCCTTAAAATACGGCTGCGTTATATACGGCAGATAGGAGCTGCCCCATAGAGAATCATTGGTCAGTATGCAATGCATAGTTTTTGCGCCTCTCATACATCAGTAAAACTCTCTAGTGTGACCCTGGCCTCAGGAAGCTGTAAGGTATCGGGGGATCGTGTCGAGTTGAATTATAGAAAGTCTTCTGCTGATTCAGGAACGTCTATTAGACGTAGATTGTTTCTCTGACTGTGACTTTCAGGATCATCCAAGTTGTTGCTTTTTATTTGCAACATTAGACTGTAGGGATAACTATTTGTGATGAGCAAGTATACTTGTTGCTCGAGTTTTACTGAGTACACTCGGGTGGTCTCCGCAGGGCCGCCAACAGGGCATTACTGCCCTTACTACGGTATGGGGCCCGATGAACAGTAGTAAAAATGGGGGCCCGGATGCGCTGGCAGCCCCGGCCCTCCTCCCTTGCTATTGCTGGTCAGGCCCCAGGCGCAATAGTTCATGGCCGCTGCAAGCCAGATACATAACAACACTGCAGTGATTTAAAAATACAGCTACAGTGTTAGTGCATCTGGCGTCCAGAAATGGGTGCTGTACCTTTAATCAGCAGCAGGCCCAAGTGCATCATGGTCCTGACGCTGGTCTTGTGACACGCTGCACGCTCTTCTTAATGTAGGAGCAGACTGCAGAGCAGCATGTAATGTTTGTGGGAGACAGGAGAAGATACTTAACCCTCCGTCACATACAACTGATCTGACAGGCGCTTCTCTTTTACTTTCATTTCTCCTTCCTCACCAGATTGTGAGGAAACCCCCTCCCTCCAGGTAGTCTCCTGTCTCTTGAAGGTCTGTGAAACCTGATATCACAGTTGGATTTCAGAGCTTCAGGGGAGAGGATATAGCTGCACAGATCTCTCAGGCTCATTGTATGTGAATACGTCACATTCGGTAAGGTTGGTATTTTATGTTTTTATTCATCACAATAGTTTATTTAGCTTGTTTTATGAATGTATAGCACAAAATGTGAGGATATTTCATAGAAATAAGGGAGATTTTATAAAAGAAAGTGTGCTGCTCAGGCATATACAGTAGTTCCCTAACATATTCCTTCTCTTGCTTCAGATTATCTGCTGAAATGGAGAGGAAAATGTACAATTTATCCAAACAACTTGATGTTGAGGAAGTAACAAACATGCAGTTAGATGATAGAGACCTCACACTGAATGAGGATTTAGGAGAGGAAAGTGAGATTGATTCTCATGATGAGGTGGAAGAATGTGTCCTGGATTCTGAAACAGAGCAAGATGGTGACAGTGGTGAGGATGAAGAAGTTGGATCATATTATATTGGAAAAGATAAAAATACTAAATGGAACAAGAAGCCATTCCAGAAAAAACGTAGGGAACCTTTAAACATTATTACTCACCTTCCTGCAGTAATAGGAACTGCACGTAATGCAAAAACTGCAGTTGAATGCTGGAACAGTATATTTACAGATGACATTCTGGACTCTATTGTCACATATACCAACCAATATATAGACATTATAAAGGACAAGTACATCTGCAACAGAACCATCAAGCCCACAGATGAAATAGAACTGCATGCTTTTTTTGGATTACTGTACCTTGCAGGAGCTTATAGGGCAAATAGACAAAGTTTGGAGGAACTTTGGGGTAAAGATGGGGATGGAGTTGAAAAATTTAGCCTTGTTATGTCCATAAACAGATTCAAGATTCTAATTCGTTGCCTTCGGTTTGACGACAGAACTACCCGAACCGAACGCAAAACACATGACCGACTTGCTCCAATTCGTGATATATTTCAAAGATTTGTTGTAAACTGTAAACAAAGTTATTACCCTGGAGAGAATTTCACTATTGACAAAATGCTCCCTGGTTTTCGTGGTAGATGTGCCTTTCGTCAATATATTCCATCAAAGCCAAACAAATATGGAATAAAAATTTATGCCCTTGTTGATGCCAGTAAGACCTACACTTACAACCTGGAAGTTTATGCAGGAAAACAACCAGAAGGTCCTTACTGTGTGAGCAACAAACCCATTGATGTTGTAAAAAGACTGGCTGAACCCTTATTTGGATCGGGTCGCAATATTATAGCTGACAATTGGTTTACAAGTTGTGATCTGATTGATTATCTGAAAATTCAGAAGCTGTCATATGTGGGAACTGTAAGAAAAAACAAAAGGGAATTGCCGCCACAGTTTGTACGTGTGAAAGAGAGACAACAGTACAGCAGTATGTTTGCATTCCATAATGGAAAGGCTTTAGTTTCCTATGTACCACATGCCAAAAAAATCGTACTTCTTCTATCAACACTTCATGATGATGCTGCCATCGATCCTGGGACTGGGGCAGAAAAAAAACCGGAGATAATTACATTTTACAATGCCACCAAAGGGGGTGTGGATACAGCAGATCAGATGTGCTCCACTTTCAACGTCAGCAGAAACATCAAACGCTGGCCAATGGTCATATTTTTTGCTATGTTGAATTTGGGTGGTATAAATTCACAAGTAATTTATCTTGAAAACAAGCTTGAACCACTCCGTAGACGATTGTATCTGAAAAAATTGGCCCATGAACTAGTACTTGGAGAACTACGCAGGAGAAGCGTGAAAACAATCGGTATCCCCTCTCGCCTTCAAGTTCAGCTCAAAAGGTTCCGCCCAGAAGATGATGGTGAAAAGTCACCATCTGCACCACCTGCCAAACGGAAAGCGGAACCAGAAGGCTTTCAAATTATGAATGTCTCAAATGTCATAAAGCAATTTGCCTGACACATGCAAAAATGGTGTGTAATTCTTGCTATTTACTCTGCAAGTGTGACTTTTCTGGGGAAACCTCAGCATCTACTTCTGATTGAATATGTTTTTAATAGTACTTAAGGTACCTTAAAATTAAGTTTGTGTTCAAAAATTTTCTTTGTACATTTTTTTGAGAGAGTCGAACTGTGGACTATTTGGCGGGAGTTTTGAAAAGTTTGTATTTCATAGTTATTAGTTTTATGTTAAGTAAATGTTTTTTTTTTCAACTGATTATGTGTAGTCTCTTTTATTACATCCCTATGAAGGTCACTGATCACTTTTAGAGCACTGAAATTGCAAACATTAGATATTATAGGTATTTTTCCAGCAGGCGCCTGACAGGCACATTGTATGTGAACTCGTTAGTCCGAATATTGTATGTGACGGAGGGTTAAGTCGGCGGTGAGCAGGGAGACAAGGCGGGCAGTGTGTGAGGACTCAGAAGAAGCTGCAGAAAGGAGTGAGGTGAGAGAGAAGACGGGAGGCTGCTAAGGGGAGGATATGAGAGGCTGCTGAGGTGAGGCTGCTGAGGTGAAGAGATGGGAGGCTGCTGAGGTGAGGAGATGGGAGGCTGCTGAGGTGAGGGGAGGCTGCTGAGGTGAGGAGAGGGGAGGCTGCTGAGGGGAGGCTGCTGAGGTGAGGAGACGGGAGTCTGCTGATGTGAGTGAGGAGGGGAGGCTGCTAAGGGGAGGATATGAGAGGCTGCTGACGTGAGGAGGGGGGCTGCTGGGGTGAGGAGATGGGAGGCTGCTGAGGTGAGAGGCTGCTGAGGTGAGTGAGGAGAGGGGAGGCTGCTGAGGTGAGGAGAGGGGAGGCTGCTGCGGAGTAAGGAAGCTGCTGAGGTGAGGCTGCTGAGGTGAGAAGGGAGGCTGCTGATGTGAGGAAAGGGGAGGCTGGTGTGGTGAGAGGGGAAGCTGCTGAGGTGAGGGGAGGCTGCTGAGGTGAGGGGAGGCTGTTGAGGTGAGTGAGGAGTGAGGAGGCTGCTGAGGTGAGGAGAGGCTGCTGAGGTGAGGAAATGGTAGGCTGCTGAAGTGGAGAGGGGAGGCTGCTGAGGTGAGGGGAGGCTGCTGAGGAGAGGTGAGGCTGCTGAGAGGGGAGGCTGCTGAGGTGAGGCTGCTGAGGTGAGATGGGAGGCTGCTGAGGTGAGGAGAGGGGAGGCTGATGAGGTGAGGATAGGTGAGGCTGCTGAGGTGAGAAGCTGCTGATGTGAGGAAATGGGAGGCTGCTGAAGTGAGGAGAGGGGAGGCTGCTGAGGTGAGGAGAGGGGAGGCTGCTGAGGTGAGTGGAGGTTGCTGAGGGGAGGCTGCTGAGTAGTAGATATGAAATAGCAATGCCGATGTTTATTAAAGGGAACCTGTCACCTGAATTTGGCGGGACCGGTTTTCGGTCATATGGGCGGAGTTTTTGGGTGTTTGATTCACCCTTTCCTTACCCGCTGGTTGCATGCTGGCCGCAATATTGGATTGAAGTTCATTGTATGTCCTCCGTAGTACACGCCTGCGCAAGGCAAGATTGCCTTGCACAGGTATGTACTACGGAGGACAGACACAGCCAGAAAAAAGTAAAAAAAAAATATAGACACAGCCAGAAAAAAGTATTTTAATATTCTTAATTTAACCATACTTACCATACTCGATCACCTGCAAAAAATTAAAAATAATAAACCAACCATATACTACCTTTCCGCCATAGTCCAATTAATAACGAGAGTCCCACCACGATCTCCCCTATAGAACAGTGACATCGGGTGATGTCACTGCTCTATAGGCCCTCCAGTGACACACTGACAGGAGACAATGGCTCCTGCAGTGCATCACTGAAGAGGTTACCTGAGTTCAGGGTCTCACTTTATGGCAAAGCTGAGTGGGAATTTTCCCACAGCAATGCCACAAGTGAGAGTAGGGACTATGTCTCATAGAGGCGGAGGAATACATTGCTGAAGGATACCTTCCTTCATTGTATTCCTGGAGCGCGGTCACATCAGCTGATGTGGCTGGTCTCCACGGAGATCGTCGTGGGACACTCGTTTTAATTGGATTTTTGCGGATCAAGGAGTATATTGTTTATTATTTTAATATTTTTTACAGGTGACAATGGCTTCGGGGATCAAGGTGACATGGTGATGTATGTACTCTATGTTATATGTACTGTATGTCTATATGTATGTTGTATGTAGTGTATGTGTGTTGTATGGTGTATGTTGTATGTGCTGTATGTTGTATGTCGCATGGTACATGTCGTATGTCGCATGGTGCATGTCGTATGTGCACACAGTCTAGACGAGTCCAGCTCTGCTACATCTGGATGCCTGAAATCCAGATGTAGCAGAGCCTGTAGATGATCACCGGAGATAACTCTCCAGTGATCACCTACACTGCAGCGTTCTCACAATCAGCTGATCAGCTGTTTGTGAGAACCAGACAAGTGAACGGAGATAACTCCCGGTCACATGCACGGCAGTTCTCACGATAAGTTATGGCGAGAACTGCAGTGGATGAGGGACTTCCGGCGGCGGGACAGGTGAGCCAGCATGGACATGCGTAGTAAGCTGCGTTTACGCAGTTACTACGCATGTGACTAATCATTAGATGCAGTTTTATCGCATCTAATGATAGTCTGGTAAATTTACGGCGCGGCGACGGAGCGTCGCCGCATTGTAAACAGACATGCTGCTTTCTGAAAAGACGCGCCGCATGTCCGTTTACGCGGGTCTGCCGCCTGCGTGTTTTACCACATAGTGGAGACGGGATTTCATGAAATCTCCTCCACTATGCTGTAATATCTGGACGCTGCGTGTTTGACGCTGCGGCTCTATGCAGCGTCAAACACGCAGCGTTTCCTGAATGTGGAAACATACCCTAATACACCCGGAGTGTAGGCAGCATCTTCAAAGAAGAGTTCTCTAAAGCCGCCTCCTGCATTTCCAAATGTTTTAGTGTACTGAGAGACATCAGCAGAAAGAAGACGGGGAGGAGAATGCATCCAGATATTTTGTACCTACGACCAGGAACAAGCAGTGCATATGTACACAGGCTGGCACAATTCGACCAGTGCTCACACTGGAAAATAAGCACTGTAAATCAGAAGGAAGGCAAGGACCAAACATGTAAATGAGGAAGCATAACCGTGGACCAGACTTCACTGAAGCTTTGTCATTTGTGTACAAATTACCTTGTTATTTTTTCATACAATGTACCAGTAATAGGTACAGTGCTAGTATGATTTTTATATGTACAAAGTCCCCTACAACACTGAATAGCCCATTTAAAATACATTTTGTGGGTCAATAACTCCCTTTAAGACTGGTTCAGGCGCAGGTTGGGTGCTCGCGTACTAAGTAGCATTGCTTAAAGATGCCACAAGTTTGTCAGGAGTCTGCTTCACTTATCTGAGTTCCAGCTAGGTGTCTTAACCATAAACTGATGCTACTCATGACTTCCACGCTATGGCCAGTGTTATTTCTAAGCTCTGCCCAGATTGCTAGATGTTGTTCATATTTACCTGCCAATTATCTTCCATTCACTTGCAACTATTAGGGTATGTGCACACGTCAGGATTTCTTGCAGAAATTTTCCTGACAAAAAACGGTTCTAAGTTCTGCCAGAAATCCGCATGCATTTTTTTCGCGCTTTTTCATGCGTTTTTGGTGCGTTTTTCCCAAATGCATAGAATAGCGGGAAAAACACAGAAAATCCGCAAATTTAATGAACATGCTGCTTTTTTTACGGGAAAAAAAAAAGTGCGAAAAAACCTGAACGTGTGCACATACTCTTAGGGTATGTGCACACGTTCAGGTTTTTTTGCGTTTTTTCGCATCGCGGTAAAAAAAAGCAGCATGTTCATTAAATTTGCGGATTCTCTGCGTTTTTTCCGCTATTCTATGCATTTGGGAAAAAACGCCCCAAAAACGCATGCGGATTTCTGGCAGAAATGTCTGGTTTCTGTCAGGAAAATTTCTGCAAGAAATCCTGACGTGTGCACATACCCTTATTGGTCATGTTTACATCTAGCCTCTGCAATCAAGGTAATGCATCCCTCCATGTGAGTTTCTAGTTTGTTTATACTTAAATGTTCTCCCGGGGTTAACCACTTACTTGCTACAAGTCCTAGTTTGCAAATATCGCTGTTATCAACCATTAACCTTCTAGAAGATAGCACATTTAATTTATTGCTCTTTTGCTCCTGTTGTTTAACCATTGCCTAGCTGAAGGATAAAGGGGCAGCACGGCGGCTCAGTGGTTAGCATTGCAGCGCTGGAGTCCTGGGTTCAAATCCCACCAGAGACAACATCTGCAAGGAGTTTGTAAGTTCTCCCCGTGTTTGCATGGGTTTCCTCCTTGTACTCTGGTTTCCTCCAACATTCCAAAGACATACTGTAAAGTGCTGTGGAATATGTTGGCGCTATATAATTATTATGCATTCCTAATATTTACTGCTTCCTGCTGTTACTATAAGTATCCACAACCCTGGCTCTGCTTTATCTGTGCTATCCACTCCACTTTTGTCTGGTGTCATGCATACCTTGGTGAGTTCTGGTCCTCGCCGATCCACGTGTCATCCAGCAAGATCAATTCTGTGGCAGCATCGCAGTCAGGCTGTGCTGCTCACTCTGGTCTATGGTTCAGAGAACCAAGCTTACCAGGTGGGCCCTGAACATTGAGTGTATAAAGGGTTACAGGTAGAGTTGAGCGAATATTGTAGGTTCCCCGCTTATTCGGCAAGCTATAGCGCTTGCTGAATAAGCTGCCTTGGGAACCCGGCCTCCCGGATTGTGCCGGCTGAACAGCTGATTGGCATGGCAGCGTCATGTGTCGCAACTGTGTCACTGTCACAGCACATACATGGACAGCCTGTGTGTTGGGCTCTCCATGCATGTGCTGTGACACAGCCGCGACACATGACGCTGCCATGCCAATCAGCTGTTCAGCCGGCACAATCCGGGAGGCCGGGTTCCCAAGGCAGCTTATTAGGCAAGAGCTATAGCTTGCCGAATAAGCAGGGAACCCGAGAAAATTCGCTCAACTCCAGTTACAGGAACCCCAGAGTTGAATGTTACACAGTGCTGGACCCAGTTTATATTTAGTAAAACCGGTGACATGGGAAATAGTAGGATCTTTATAGGAGGTACTTGCATGGCAAATTTAATAAAAAGGTACACTAAAAAGTGGAAGCAATACAAACATTTATGTATTAATAAAATGATATGGGCTAAGAAAACAAAATGTGATGGGTTTTCTTATGAAGAGAGAAAAATCATGATAAATGTGAAATTAATATAAATGAAAAAAATCTTAAAAGGTTTTAGACTATTCATGCACGGTTTCTATGTATTTGACAAACTGAGTACATGTTCTGTCTATGGGGCTGTTCACATGACAGTGCTTTTTTCACGGACTGTGTCTGCGAAAAAATAACAGACATATCCAATTTTGATCCGAGTCACACATATTGAAGTCTACAGGTCTGTGATATTCACGGACAGTGCACAGATACGTTCCGTGTGCTACCACTGCTGCACAAGCACTCACAAGGCTGTGTTAATGGAAAAGTCAAAGGGAACCTGTCATGTCGTGTATACCATCTAAAGTGTCCCCAGTGCATTGTTAGTGATGCAATGTGCATCACTAACACGCTTTTTCCATTAAAATCGCAGCTGTAATTCTTATAAAAAAGCACTTTCTATAGCTATATCTTACCTGCTCGTTTTGTCACAGAGGTGTGCTTCATTCCGTTCAGTCAGGGTTATCCACACCCACGCAATTTGAATTATGTTCCTCGGGATTGAGTCGATGTCACTGTGAATCCTACGCTTGGACAGTGTCTATTGTTTTGCAGCATTGGCACAATGTCTATTGAGGGAGCCACGCCTGAGTAATATGTAATTGTTGACCCGCGTTTGTGCATTGTCCATCGGCAATCCGTGCATGTGCTGTGTCGAGGAGACGCTCGGCACAGCGCATGCATGCATCACCGATGGACAATGCATAAGCAACGCACTGGGGACACTTTATATGCTACAAATGACATGGCAGGTTCCCTTTAACATTAGGGCTTTTGTAAAAAGGGGGAAAAAAATTGAACGTGTAAATTAAAAAATGGTCCCATCAGGATGAGGTTACAGTATCTTCACCTTGACTCTCTCCCACACTAATACTGCCAACTGCAGTCCCCTGAAAGCACTAATATGCAGTCTTCAGAAATAACACGGGCCTCCACTAACCTCAGATGCTGTATATAATGCTGAGGAACAGGTTACTCAAAAGAAGAATGAAGAGGTTGAGACCACATACAGTTTCTAGTCTGTAACCAAGAGAAATCGGCTACACCATCTTAACGCAAACACCTTAATGATTTGGATTTTTTTTTAAAGCAAAATTGATTTCACATTTTAGAAGAGGTGGAAGAAAAGGTGAACAAAACATTTTAGGACAATGTAAAGATTAAATGCAACAAAATATTCCATAACTTTAATGTTCATTTAATGTTCAAGTTACAGAAACAAATAGTGAATACATTCTACATAAACATAATATTTTACAAAAAAAATATCAGTCTGCAGAATAAAAATTTACACCACTTTGTTTTTTGCAAATTAGAATGTAAACACGTTCATATTTTTAATCATCTTCGCTAAGTGACTATATGCTATGCTTTTCATTTGTCCCTCAATCTTTACAAGAAAAGCCTTTATTTCAATGGATTAAATGGTTAGACCATGACTAGACAACCCTTTCTTAACGGCTGAAGTGTCCTTGGTGTCTCTCAGAGGTCACGTGACATTGCATCATAAGATCGCTATAGTCAATTAGCGACTGCTGATCAACTGGCGCCTTCAGTACTCGGTCAGAGCAGATGCCCTTAAGTTAAGAATATGTTTGTTTTTTACTTCATCATGAACAAGTTAGCAGTTAAGAATGGGGTGTCTAGCAGTGGATAACCCTTTTAAGGCTCACTGGAATACATCATGTATGCCTCTAGAGCATCCCCTTTAAAGAAGATATAATATTTCTTACTGAGAACACATTGGTAAGGTATGTCATGTTGGAAAGTGCTCACAGCCTTCTGCACTGCTGACATATTTCTGCTTGACACCACCTTCAGCACCCTTTAATGCAGGGTCAGAAGTCCTGTAGCTGAAATCTTTCAGCAGTGTCAGAATGGTTTGGTATCATGTATTAGGCTAGGTTCAGATTGCGCTAATGGGACCGCGCTAATGAACAGCGTTGCACGGCGAAATTAACGCCGTGCAACGCGTCCATTAGCGCGCCCATTGGCAGCAATGGGAACGCGCATCGCTAGCGCGTGCCATTTTCGGCACGTGCTAGCGATGTGCCGGTGTTTTGTGACGCGCCTCGGACGCTGCTGGCAGCGTCCGTGGCGCGCCCGAGGTCCGTTCCCCGCTCTCGCAGATCGGGGATCTGCGAGAGAGGGGACGTTAAACGTGACCCCGAAAAAGACATTGCGTTAGCGCAATCCGCTAGCGCTTAGCGCTAAACGGATTGCCCTAACGCAATCTGAACCTAGCCTTAGAAAATGACTTTGCTTTAATTTCCTCTTCAAGTTCTACATCTTTGTTACATAGTTAAGATAGAGTTTTCTTGGGACTGCTTAAAGGAGGTGTTCACAGCAACGCCTTTAATTATTCTTTTATGTCCTATTAGGGCATTACAGAAGGAAATAGCCCCTGTTTGGGACATTTAACAGCCCCTGCTGGATTGTTTAGTATGTACATGTATCCTTTTAGTGGTCACTGTACAATGCATCAGTGTGGCTGGCAGAAGCAGTTAATTACAGAGTTTCAACAAGAGGGAGAGACATTGATTTCATGGAAGAAAACAGCAGTAGTCCTTTCTTCCAGGAGGTTAAATGGATAACATACTAACAGATCACAATCTAATCTCTCTTCCCCCTCACGCCCTCTTTGATTGGCCCAGGCAGCCTAGATTTCTCCATATATACATATTATCTCCAGCTCCCAGACACCTGAGAAAAGAAATTGGACATTGAAATCAAACATGCCTGATCCTTTTCTACACCTACATCATGAGGTGGTCTCAATGCATATTAGATGGTTGCCCCATCGTGCCAAAATTGGCAGGTTTGGCTAACTTTCCTCTAATACGAGTCTTGGAGGTCCTTTAACTTGTGTTCTATCAGCTCAAGGTTTGGTATGGATACAATGCTGTACTCTTGTGCGTGTAAATGTAACACTGCGCATAAATAGCCAGAATTGGATTGCACATGGTTCTGTTTTGACTTGATATACAAGACAATGCAGAAGTAGATTGGAGAAACCAACGCTTCATTCTGCACAAGTCCATAAAGCTAATGAGGCATATACGCTTTCAGTGCTTATGTACATCTATAGTACAGGAAACCCTAGTTTAGTCCCCTGACAAGCATGGGTAGCAATATGAATGAGCTGCAGTATTTGTCTGTGATAAGGCTGATCTTTAGCTCAGAGCATACTGGGCCATAAAGAATTTCCTGGCTATTATTACCTGAATGGGGTGGGCAGAGGACAGGTATTTTGTGTTACAGAAATGAAACACAGTAACTTAAAAAATAATGTCCAAATCATTTACACCGCTGTTCTGCAGTGACACTTGATGTATTGTACTATTCTAACCAAAACGTTGCATCAGGTCTCTCCAAGGCAAAATCTAGCAATGCTACAAACAGCAACTAAGAAGTAATGCAAACTAGAAATGCAAAGAGCAAATCTCCGGGATAGGAATTGCTCATAGAGCAACGCCTCTACTACAGTAACGCATATTCATCCAGCCATTTACTTTGATAAAGCCAAACTCTTGCACTGAAGCTTGTCCATCTCTTGGCTGATGTTTCCCTCTACGGTGTCACACTGAGCAAGGAGCCCCTAAAAAACAGAAAGCACATTACTGTCATGTCATAACTTAGCCATGGTCCCCGTTATGTCCCTGAACCTCCCCTCAGAGGCGACTGTCCATAAGCCGTCTTATCTACTGTTCATCAGTCACCAGATAACGGGCGAGATGACATTTACAGTAATACACAGTATTTAGACATTAGAAGCTTTTCATTATGCATTCTATGGAAGCCGGTTTTCAACTTGTTTTATACATGTTTAAAATAAACTTAAAGTCGCATACATGATACCGTAAAGCGGTAGACATTCATGCCATATTGGGAGGGTACGCCATATGTGTTTGATAGATGCAGGTTTTACGTCTGCAAAAAAACACCCGTGGACTCCCACAGATGGGAAAACGGAGGTCCCGAACATGCTTGATGAGGCACAGTAGTCTCGCTCAGCTGGATCTAAAAACGTCTGATTGTAATGCCTCCTCAAGAAAAAAGCTCCTTTAGTGCAC
Organism: Ranitomeya imitator; assembly: GCF_032444005.1. Classification (NCBI taxonomy): domain Eukaryota; kingdom Metazoa; phylum Chordata; class Amphibia; order Anura; family Dendrobatidae; genus Ranitomeya; species Ranitomeya imitator. Next base: position 215,476,197 of record NC_091287.1, on the reverse strand, counting down.
AGGATTTTTTTCACATTATTTTGAACATTTTGCAATAAAACTAATTAAAAGCATATTCAAAGAATTTCTTAATGCAGATTTGGAATAAAATCCACCCTAAAGAGGAGATAATCCATGCACATGGTTCTCTACAGTAGATCATGTGCTTTTCCCATAAACAGCAGTGGAGCGAGCCACAGATACTGAAGACCGCCTGTCAAATAGTGCCAAATGGGGTAACACATGGCATTCTCCTGTACGAGGCATCCAGAGACACGGGCACCGTTAGTACTTCCAGTCCTTGGTCCTCAGCTGCTGCCACTACTCTTCTCACATGGACTATACTCAGGGATGTGATAACAAGCCTCCTTATAACTGCTGGTGTTTTCAAGTAATGTTCCCATTTTAGAACTGACTTTTTTTATATTACATTTCTCTGTTCACGGAACAGACACGAAATTCAAGTAGAAAATGAATCCATTATAAAACTGATGCAAACTAAAGTAGATTAAATTGACTCTAATGAGGCCCCATCTGGCTTGTAGCCACTATGTATTAATGATCGGAGTTCCAAGCTGGCCATGACAATAGTGCCGCGCTCCCATGAGCCACCAGGAAAAATGGATAAAAAATCCTTTTTTGTTTCTTACCTGAACCTTTTTTACCAGACCTTTTCTTTTCATCCTAGAGTCACTGAAATTTTCTGGCATAGTCTGAGAGGCAACACATAAATTATTATTACTTTACAATTATTTTCTTAGCAGTCAAAAAAAAAAAAAGAAAAAAGAAGAACATTAAATTAAAAAAATAGCTTAAATTAAATGACATAAATCACACATTTATTACAAAACAAAGACAAGCATGTAATTACACGTTACAGGCCATTTCACAGCTAAAATACCAGGGAATGTGTCACAATTTTGCTCTGTTCCATTTAAGGGGAATATAAATTTGCAGTGAATAACACACTTTTAAATTGTAAACTATTTTTAAAAGGTACAATGGTTGCAAAAATATTCACCCTTTTGGCTTTTTATCTATTTTGTTACATTGCTCACCTGTGTTTAAATATTTTTGCAATACGATTTGTGTGTGATGCATCAGCAATAAATAGTCAAAGTTGGTGAAGTGAGAAAAATATAGGCATAAATCAAATTTACGAGATCAGATAAGTAAAAATTTGGCATGTGCATATGTATTCACCCCAATTATCTTGATAAGTCACATGCTGAGTGAAAGGAAGTCCACCAGTTTGCAATCCCAGTGTCACCTGGTCTGTGAGTTTATACACACCTCACTGGTTATGAGACACGACATATTGTACTTCATGTTAGTGGTAACATTTCTTTGATATGACTTGCAGTTATTTATGAAAAAAACAGAAATTTGGCAAAAATTTAGAAAATATGGTAATTTTCAAACTTTTAGTTTTTGTGCCCTTAATTTTGGAAACAATTTTTTTTAGGAAGTTATAAGGGTTAAAACTTAATTGAGCGATTTCTCATTTTTTCCAACAACAACAGGGACCACCTCACATTTGAAGTGACTTTGGGGGGTCTATATAACAGAAAATAACCAAAAGTGACAATTCTAAAAACTGCACCCCTAAAGCTGCACAAAACCACATTCAAGAACTCCCCCCCAATTCCAACTCCATCCCTAACACAGATATAACCCCAACATACCCCTAACCTTAATCCCAACCCTAACCGCAATACCACAACAGTAACCCTAACTGCAAAGAAGGGGGTGACAAAGGGGGGTTTAGATTTACTATTTTTTATTTTGATCACCGTGATGGGGTCTATCACTATAATCAAAATGAACCAATAGGAAAAATCTCCTGTTGTAGAGGGACCCCATTTTTCTCTCCTCTGGTATGCTAGATCATATCAGAGGAGAGAGAAATGAATGGAAAATCTGATTTGATTTTTTTTTTTTTGTGACCAAAGTGAACTAATTCAGTGAACTAATTCAGTGAACTATTCAGTGAACTAATGTGTTTTTTTTTATATATTTTAAAAAGTTTTTTTTTAATTTTTTTTTTTACATGCTTCAATAGTCTCCATGGGAGACCAGAAGCTACAGTACTTTGATCGCCTTTGCTAAACACAGGCGATCTGATCATCGAATCAGATCGCCTGTGTGTAGCAGAAATGCTCACTTGCTATGAGCATCGACCACGGGGCGGCACTCATTGCAATCTGGCAATGACAACCACAGAGGTCTGCTACAGACCTCCGGTTGTCATACCAACCCATTGGTGACCCACGATCATGTGACAGGGTCACCGATGGAAGATTAGTGACGTGCTTCCTGTAAGCGCGAGTTAAATCTCGCTGAGCGAGATTGACAGCAGCATTTAACTAGTTAACAACCGCGGGTGGATTGCGATTTCACCTGCAGCTGTTGAGGGCACGTCAGCTGTACAGATCAGCACTCATGTGCCCGGAAAGGTGCGGGCTCAGCGCTGGAGCCAGTACCAAACAGGCGGAGTCCGCCATCGACGTACTATTACACCCAATGTCGGAAAGGGGTTAAGGAGTTGTCATGTGGCTGTGATGTCTGCAGCCATTGTAAACTGAAAACGAGAGCAGAACATGATGTGATGCTGGACCAACTGGAAGTAAAAGACTGAATATATATTACTAGATGGTGGCCCGATTCTAACGCATCGGGTATTCTAGAATATGCATGTCCACGTAGTATATTGCCCAGCCACGTAGTATATTGCCCAACCCCGTAGTATATTGCACAGTCACGTAGTATATTGCCCAGCCACGTAGTATATTGCCCAGTCACGTAGTTTGTTGCCCAGCCACGTAGTATATTGCTCAGTCACGTAGTATATTGCCCAGTGACGTAGTATATTGCCCAACCACATAGTATATTGTCCAACAATGTAATATATATTGTACAACCACGTAGTATATTGCCCAGACACGTAGTATACTGGCCAGTAATGTAGTATATTGCCCAGCCACGTAGTATATTGCCCAGTGACGTAGTATATTTCCCAGCCACGTAGTATATTGCCCAGTTGCGTAGTATATTGCCTAGTGACATAGTATATTGCGCAGAGCCACGTAGTATATTGCAGAGCGATGTAGTATACAGCACAGAGCCTCGTAGTATATTGGCCAGTCACGTAGTATACAGCACAGATCTACAGATGGCGGCCGCCGCGAGCAGCTCAGCGGACTACGGAGGGTGAGTATAGCAGGTTTTTTTTTATTATTATTATTTTTAACATTACATTTTTTACTATTGATGTCACATAGGCAGCGTCAATAGTAAAAAGTTGGGGACACACAGGGTTAATAGCGGCGGTAACGGAGTGCGTTACCCGCGGCATAACGCGGTCCGTTACCGCCGGCATTAACCCTGTGTTAGCGGTAACCGGAGGGGAGTATGCGGGCGCCAGGCACTGACTGCAGGGAGTAAGGAGCGGCCATTTTCTTCCGGACTGTGCCCGTCGCTGATTGGTTGCGGCAGCCAAAACAGGCAGCTGGCGAGACCAATCAGCGAATGAATATCCGTGACAGACAGAAGTGACCCATAGACAATTATATAGTAGATTTCATGTATATTGCTGCTTACATCCATGACTACAGCGCAAATCAACACTGCAGCCAATCGCTAAGCTCAGTGATTATGAAAAACAGAAACCACAGAACTCAGTGATTGGTTGCAACGGATATGTGCTCTGAAGTTGTTACGCTACCACTGCAGCCAGAGACAAAGACCGGAGCATTATTGAGGAGGCCATATTAGACCCATGGAGGGGTACTGACAGGTTTTTTTTTAATAATTTTAACCCAGCACAGACTGATGTAGTAAAAAAAAACGGTTGTTACTTAACGGTAATAGGATTTTACAGAGTCCACAACAGCACCCTACAAGAGGGGATCCGCCCACCATCAGGACAGGAACCTACAGGATAAAAAGGGGCGGCCCCCCTCGTCTCCTCAGTTTGTGTTTCAGAGTATAAAGGACACCGCCGTCGAATTAGTACATGATAATTTCCACTTAAACAATACTAAGTAACATCACCCCTACAGAGTGAAATCTAAAAAGCACACCTTCCAATAGAGTGCAGGAATCCAGAGATGTGGTATTTCCTGATGAAGGGGGCATGAGACCCCTGAAACGCGTAGAATAAAACCACTGTGAATCAACTATACTCTCCTGAAATTCATCTTAGCGGCAGCGCAGAACTTTAACTACAAATCTCCCTTTGATGAAAGTAGGATTAAACCATTTAGGAAATCCCTTCTTTCTATCCTCAGCCTTCGCAAGGATATCATCCAGCTTGGGGCCAAATAAGTACTCACCCCTGCAAGGAATTGTACACAATTTTGCCCTAGCTTGAGCATCACCTTCCAGGTCTTAAGCCAGAGTGCCCCCTGGGCAGCATTCGAGAGGCCTGCCGATCTGGCTGCTAGTTTTAAAGAGTCTACTGACGCATCCGCCAGATACGCTACACCTTCACGGACCTGAGATAGTAAATCAAGCAGTTTGTCTCTAGGGATCTTAGCTTTTAGCTGCTCCACCAGCTGACCCACCCAGACCATAACAGATCTGGCAGTGCAGGTGCTAGCGATTGCAGGTTTAAAGGCTCCAGACGATGACTCCCAAACCTTCTTCAAGAAATGTCCACCTTCCTGTCAGATGGATCTTTAAGAAGGCCTACATCTTCCAGGGGTAGAGTGGCTGACTTTGATGTGGAAGCCACAGCTGCGTCCCCGGTAGTACCTGTGATCCACTTCCGGGTCACGAGCGCTTTGCCTTCCGCTCCTGAATGAGACGCCGGGATCACCAGCGATGCGCTTGCGCGAACCAGGACGGCATTCCCCAGACCCTGGGATCACGACATCCATGTGCCCAGCTGAGGAGGGGTCTGCGTGCAGGACACCACCGATGCTGCTTCCAGTGCCCCCGTCTCTGCCGTTCCCACAGACACCGCAGCAGAGGCTGATGGACCTGGGTAAGATCTTCAACCTGTCTGATCCCATCTAGGAAAGCAACTCAAACTGAGGAGGCGAGGGGGACCACCCCTTTTTAACCTGTAGGTTCCTGTCCTGAAGGTGGGCGGATCCCCTCTCGTATAGTGCTGTCGTGGCGATAGGAAAAAAAAATATTTCCACAAAAATACATTTCAGATGAGAGATTGTGTAAGTATAATGTGGGAACAAAACTGACCATATTTTTGGCAGATCTGACAATAACAGAATACACTGTGTGCAGAATTTTTAGGCAAGTTGTATTTTAGAGGATAATTTTTATTATTGATCAACAACTATATTCTCAATCAACCTAAAAGACTCAAATATCAAAGCTTAATATTTTTGAAAGTTGGAGTAGGTTTTATTTTAAATTTGGCTATCTTAGGAGGATATCTGCTTGGGCAGGTAACTATTACTGTGCAGAATTATTAGGCAACTTAATAAAAACCAAATATATTCCCATCTCACTTGTTTATTTTCACCAGGTAAACCAATATAACTGCACAAAATTTAGAAATTAACATTTCTGACATGCAAAAATAACCCCCCCCCAAATTAGTGACCAATATAGCCACCTTTCTTTATGATGACACTCAACAGCCTTCCATCCATAGATTCAGTCAGTTGCTTGATCTGTTCACGATCAACATTGCGTGCAGCAGCCACCACAGCCTCCCACACACTGTTCCGAGAGGTGAACTGTTTCTCACATTTTATGAAGGACCGCAGGTTCTCTATGGAGCCAAGATCAGGTGAATAAGGGGGCCATGTCATTATTTTTTCTTTTTTGAGACCTTTACTGGCCAGCCACGCTGTGGGGTAGTTGGAGGCATGTGATGGTGTATTGTCCTGCACGAAAATCATGTTTTTCTTGAACGATACAGACTTCTTCCTGTACCACTGCTTGAAGAAGTTGTCTTCCAAAAACTGGCAGCAGGTCTGGGAGTTGAGCTTCGCTCCATCCTCAACCCGAAAAGGTCCCACAAGTTCATCTTTGATGATACCAGCCCATACCAGTACCCCACCTCCACCTTGCTGGGATCTGAGTCGGAGTGGAGCTCTCTGCCCTTTACTGATCCAGCCTCTGGATCATCCATCTGGCCCATCAAGAGTCACTCTCATTTCATCAGTCCATAAAACCTTTGAAAAGTCAGTTTTAAGATATTTCTTGGCCCAGTCTTGACGTTTTTTCTTATTCTTCTTGTTCAAAGGTGGTCGTTTTTCAGCCTTCCTTACCTTGGTCATGTCCCTGAGTATTGCACACCTTGTGCTTTTTGATACTCCAGTAATGTTGCAGCTCTGAAATATGGCAAAACTGGTGGCAAATGTCATCTTGGCAGCTTCACGCTTGATTTTCCTCAATTCATAGATAGTTATTTTGTGCCTTTTTTTGCCCAACACGCTTCTCACGACCCTGTTGGCTATTTGCCATGAAACACTTGATTGTTCGGTGATCACGCTTCAAAAGTTTGGCAATTTCAAGACTGCTCCATCCCTCTGCAAGACATCTCACAATTTTGGACTTTTCAGAGCCCGTCAAATCTCTCTTCTGACCCATTTTGCCAAAGGAAAGGAAGTTGCCTAATAATTAAGCACACCTCATTTAGGATTTTGATGTAATTAGACAACACCCCTCCTTATTACAGAGATGCACAACACCTTATTTACTTAATTGGTAGTTGGCTCTCAAGCCTGAACAGCTTGGAGTAGGACAACATGTATAAAAAGTATCATATGATCAAAATACAACTTGCCTAATAATTCTGCACACAGTGTATATCTATCAGTTGTAGCTCATCCAATCAGCTCATGAGTAGAGGTGCTGAAAGTCAAAACCCTTTACAAATTAATTCTAAAGGTCTAATCTTAAGATAGGACTATCAAGTTTAGAACCAGGATGACTATAAAATGAGACAAAGTTGTAATGCAAGGAATTGTTGTCAGTAAACAATGAAGGGGGACAGATTGTGGCAGCTTCAAATTGTTAATTAGCTGTTAAAGGGGATAGCTGGGACTTTGCAACAAAAATTGTGCTTACCTACCTGCCTGTTGTTTTCGGCACTGTTCTCTGCCTTCACAGAGTGGTCTCAGACCGCTCCTGCCAGCGATTCAGTTGCTTCTGCTGTCATGTTAAAAGAGTGGTAGCTTCTTTTCCGCTCTGCTCTGACAGGGCAGGACTTCTGATGTCATACTGATTGACAGCTGGCTCCCTTCTGACTAACTGGAGCAGCAGGCTGTCAGAATGAAGTCGGCAATCGCGCTCCATCGACAGAGCAGCCCTGAACTGTTGACATGGAGCAGCTGAATAGCCAGCAGGAGCGGCTTGTGACCACTCTGTATCGGCGCAGAAAGGCGCCTAGAGCTCAACAGCCCGGTATCTGCCTGTTAAGGCTTATGCCCCTTTTTCTTTTCTTTAGGTTTAACCCCTTTCTGACCTCGGACGGGATAGTACGTCCGAGATCAGAAGCCCCTCTTGGATGCGGGCTCCGGCGGTGAGCCCACATCAAAGCCGGGACATGTCAGCTGTTTTGATCGCTAAACGGCGTAGCGAGAAAAAAAGTCGAAACGCCAGAATTACGTTTTTTTGGTCACCGCGACATTGCATTAAAATGCAATAACGGGCGATCAAAAGAACGTATCTGCACCAAAATGCTATCATTAAAAACGTCATCTCGGCACGCAAAAAATAAGCCCTCAACCGACCCCAGATCATGAAAAATGGAGACGCTACGAGTATCAGAAAATGGCGCAATTTTTTTTTTTTTAGCAAAGTTTGGAATTTTTTTTCACCACTTAGGTAAAAAATAACCTAGTCATGTTTGGTGTCTATGAACTCGTAATGACCTGGAGAATCATAATGTCAGGTCAGTTTTAGCATTTAGTGAACCTAGCAAAAAAGCCAAAGAAAAAACAAGTGTGGGACTGCACTTTTTTTGCAATTTCACCGCACTTGGAATTTTTTCCCGTTTTCTAGTACATGACATGCTAAAACCAATGATGTCGTTCAAAAGTACAACTCGTCCCACAAAAAAATAAGCCCTCACATGGCCAAATTGACGGAAAAATAAAAAAGTTATGGCTCTGGAAAGAAGGGGAGTGAAAAACGAACATGGAAAAACGAAAAATCCCAAGGTCATGAAGGGGTTAAAAAGTCATAAATCCCCTTTAACCCAAACAGGGATGTCACAGTGTAGTTTGATCATCATTACTCTCATTTGCACATGGAAACACTAGAAGCAAAGGAATGAAACTGAAAGGGAGAAGATACAGATTAGATATTAGAAAAAACATTTTGACAGAGAGGGTTATCAATGAGCGGTACAGGCTGCCACAAGAGGTTGTGAGTAGTGTTGAGCGATACCGTCCGATACTTGAAAGTATCGGTATCGGATAGTATCGGCCGATACCCGAAAAATATCGGATATCGCCGATACCGATATCCGATACAAGTCAATGGGACATCAAGTATCGGAAGGTATTCTCATGGTTCCCAGGGTCTGAAGGAGAGGAAAAGAGGGATGTGTAAAATAAAGAATTAAAATAAAAAATATTGATATATTTACCTCTCCGGCGGCCCCTGAACTCAGCGCGGGTAACCGGCAGGTTTCTTTGTTCAAAATCAGCGCTTTTAGGACCTGAGAATCACGTCCCGGCTTCTGATTGGTCGCGGGCCGCCCATGTGACCGCCACGCGACCAATCACAAGCCGCGACGTCACCGCAAGCTATTAACGCGCTCATTTTTAAAAATGAGCGCGTTAATGACTTTCAAAGACGTAGCGGCTTGTGATTGGTCACAAGCCGCTATGTCTTTGAAAGTCATTAACGCGCTCATTTTTAACCCCTTCCCGACCTTTGACGCCACGTAGGCGTCATGAAAGTCGGTGCCAATCCGACCCATGACGCCTATGCGGCGTCATGGAAAGATCGCGTCCCTGCAGATCGGGTGAAAGGGTTAACTCCCATTTCACCCGATCTGCAGGGACAGGGGGAGTGGTAGTTTAGCCCAGGGGGGGTGGCTTCACCCCCTCGTGGCTACGATCGCTCTGATTGGCTGTTGAAAGTGAAACTGCCAATCAGAGCGATTTGTAATATTTCACCCATTATAACGGGTGAAATATTACAATCCAGCCATGGCCGATGCTGAAATATCATCGGCCATGGCTGGAAATACTAGTGTGCCCCCACCCCACCCCTCCGATCGCCCCCCCACCCCCCCGATCTGGCCGGTACACTGCTCCGGCTCCCCTCCGCCCTGTGCTCCGCTCCCCCCCGTGCTCGTGTCCGCTCCCCCCGTGCTCCAATCACCCCCCCGTGCTCCAATCACCCCCCCTGCACTCCGATCCACCCCCCCCCGTGCTCCGTTCCACCCCCCCGTGCTCCATTCCAGCCCCCCCGTGCTCCGTTCCACGCCCCCCGCGCTCCGTTCCACCCCTCCCGCGCTCCGATTCCCCCCCCCCGTGCTCCGATCCCCCCCCCCCGTGCTCCGATCCCCCCCCCCGTGGTCCCCCCCCCACCCTATCATACTTACCGATCCAGCCGTGGTCCCGTCCGTCTTCTCCCGGGCGCCGCCATCTTCCAAAATGGCGGGCGCATGTGCAGTGCGCCCGCCGAATCTGCCGGCCGGCAGATTCGTTCCAAAGTGCATTTTGATCACTGAGATATAATCTATCTCAGTGATCAAAATAAAAAAAATAATAAATGACCCCCCCCCTTTGTCACCCCCATAGGTAGGGACAATAAAAAAATAAAGAAATTTTTTTTTTTCCACTAATGTTAGAATAGGGTTAGGGTTAGGGGTAGGGTTAGGGTTAGGGGTAGGGTTAGGGGTAGGGTTAGGGTTAGGGGTAGGGTTAGGGTTAGGGGTAGGGTTAGGGTTAGGGCTAGGGTTAGGGGTAGGGTTAGGGGTAGGGTTAGGGTTAGGAATGTGCACACGTATTCTGGTCCTCTGCGGATTTTTCCGCTGCGGATTTGATAAATCCGCAGTGCTAAACCGCTGCGGATTTATGGCGGATTTACCGCGTTTTTTTCTGCGCATTTCACTGCGGTTTTACAATTGCGATTTTCTATTGGAGCAGTTGTAAAACCGCTGCGGAATCCGCACAAAGAAGTGACATGCTGCGGAATGTAAACCGCTGCGTTTCCGTGCAGTTTTTCCGCAGCATGTGTACAGCGATTTTTGTTTCCCATAGGTTTACATTGAACTGTACACTCATGGGAAACTGCTGCGGATCCGCAGCGTTTTCCGCAGCGTGTGCACATACCTTTAGAATTAGGCTATGTGCACACGGTGCGGATTTGGCTGCGGATTCGCAGCAGTGTTCCATCAGGTTTACAGTACCATGTAAACATATGAAAAACCAAATCCGCTGTGCCCGTGATGCGGAAAATACCGCGCGGGAACGCTGCGTTGTATTTTCCGCAGCATGTGAATTCTTTGTGCGGATTCCGCAGCGTTTTACACCTGTTCCTCAATAGGAATCCGCAGGTGAAATCCGCACAAAAAACACTGGAAATCCGCGGAAAATCCGCAGGTAAAACACAGTGCCTTTTACCCGCAGATTTTTCAAAAATGGTGCGGAAATATCTCACACGAATCCGCAACGTGGGCACATAGCCTTAGGGTTAGGGTTGGAATTAGTGTTGTGGTTAGGGGTGTGTTGGGGTTAGGGTTGTGATTAGGATTATGGCTACAGTTGGGATTAGGGTTAGGGGTGTGTTGGGGTTAGGGTTGTGGTTATGGGTGTGTTGGGGTTAGGGTTGTGTTTAGGGTTATGGCTACAGTTGGGATTAGGGTTAGGGGTGTGTTGGGGTTAGTGTTGGAGTTAGAATTGAGGGGTTACCACTGTTTAGGCACATCAGGGGTCTCCAAACGCAACATGGCGCCACCATTGATTCCAGCCAATCTCGTATTCAAAAAGTCAAATGGTGCTCCCTCACTTCCGAGCCCTGACGTGTGCCCAAACAGTGGTTTACCCCCACATATGGGGTACCAGCATACTCAGGACAAACTGCGCAACAATTACTGGGGTCCAATTTCTCCTGTTACCCTTGTGAATCTAAAAAAATGCTTGCTAAAACATAATTTTTGAGGAAAGAAAAATGATTTTTTATTTTCACGGATCTGTGTTGTAAACGTCTGTGAAGCACTTGGGGGTTCAAAGTGCTCACCACATATCTAGATAAGTTCCTTGGGGGGTCTAGTTTCTAAAATGGGGTCACTTGTGGGGGGTTTCTACTGTTTAGGCACACCAGGGGCTCTGCAAACGCAACGTGACACCCGCAGACCATTCCATCAAAGTCTGCATTTCAAAAGTCACTACTTCCCTTCTGAGCCCCGACGTGTGCCCAAACAGTGGTTTACCCCCACATATGGGGTATCAGCGTACTCAGGAGAAACTGGACAACAACTTTTGGGGTCCAATTTCTCCTGTAACCCTTGGGAAAATAAAAAATTCTGGGCTAAATAATTATTTTTGAGGAAAGAAAACGTATTTATTATTTTCACGGCTCTGCATTATAAACTTCTATGAAGCACTTGGGGGTTCAAAGTGCTCACCACACATCTAGATAAGTTCCTTTCAGGGTCTAGTTTCCAAAATGGGGTCACTTGTGGGGGGTTTCTACTGTTTAGGCACATCAGGGGCTCTGCAAACGCAACGTGACGCCCGCAGAGCATTCCATCAAAGTCTGCATTTCAAAACGTCACTACTTCAATTCCAAGCCCCGGCATGTGCCCAAACAGTAGTTTACCCCCACATATGGGGTATCACCGTACTCAGGAGAAACTGGACAACAAATATTGGGGTCAAATTTCTCCTGTTACCCTTGGGAAAAATAAAAAACTCTGGGCTAAATAATTATTTTTGAGGAAAGAAAACGTATTTATTATTTTCACGGCTCTGCATTATAAACTTCTATGAAGCACTTGGGGGTTCAAAGTGCTCACCACACATCTAGATAAGTTCCTTTGGGGGTCTAGTTTCCAAAATGGGGTCACTTGTGGGGGGTTTCTACTGTTAAGCCACATCAGGGGCTCTGCAAACGCAACGTGACGCCCACAGAGCATTCCATCAAAGTCTGCATTTCAAAACGTCACTACTTCACTTCCGAGCCCCGGCATGTGCCCAAACAGTGATTTACCCCCACATATGGGGTATCAGCGTACTCAGGAGAAACTGGACAACAACTTTTGGGGTCAAATTTCTCCTGTTACCCTTGGGAAAATAAAAAATTGCAGGCTAAAAGATCATTTTTGAGAAAATAATTTTTTTTTTTTTTTTCATGGCTCTGCGTTATAAACTTCTGTGAAGCACTTGGGGGTTCAAAGTCCTCACCACACATCTAGATTAGTTCCTTTGGGGGTCTAGTTTCTAAAATGGTGTCATTTCTGGGGGATCTCCAATGTTTAGGCACACAGGGGCTCTCCAAACGTGACATGGTGTCCGCTAATGATTGGAGCTAATTTTCCATTTAAAAAGCCAAATGGCGTGCCATCCCTTCCGAGCCCTGCCGTGCGCCCAAACAGTGGTTTACCCCCACATATGGGGTATCAGCGTACTCAGGACAAACTGGACAACAATATTTGGGGTCCAATTTCTCCTATTATCCTTGGCAAAATAGGAAATTCCAGGCTAAAAAATCATTTTTGAGGAAAGAAAAATTATTTTTTATTTTCATGGCTCTGCGTTATAAACTTCTGTGAAGCACCTGGGGGTTTAAAGTGCTCAATATGCATCTAGATAAGTTCCTTGGGGGGTCTAGTTTCCAAAATGGGGTCACTTGTGCGGGAGCTCCAATGTTTAGGCACACAGGGGCTCTCCAAACGCGACATGGTGTCCGCTAACAATTGGAGCTAATTTTCCATTCAAAAAGTCAAATGGCGCGCCTTCTCTTCCGAGCCCTGCCGAGTGCCCAAACAGTGGTTTACCCCCACATATGAGGTATCGGCGTACTCGGGAGAAATTGCCCAACAAATTTTATGATCCATTTTATCCTACTGCCCATGTGAAAATGAAAAAATTGAGGCGAAAAGAATTTTTTTGTGAAAAAAAAGTACTTTTTCATTTTTACAGATCAATTTGTGAAGCACCTGAGGGTTTAAAGTGCTCACTAGGCATCTAAATTAGTTCCTTGGGGGGTCTAGTTTCCAAAATGGGGTCACTTGTGGGGGAGCGCCAATGTTTAGGCACACAGGAGCTATCCAAACGCGACATGGTGTCCGCTAACGATGGAAATAATTTTTCATTCAAAAAGTCAAATGGCGCTCCTTCCCTTCCGAGCCTTACCATGTGCCCAAACAGTGGTTTACCTCCACATGTGAGGTATTGGTGTACTCAGGAGAAATTGCCCAACACATTTTAGGATCCATTTTATCCTGTTGCCCATGTGAAAATGAAAAAATTGAGGCTAAAAGAATTTTTTTGTGAAAAAAAAGTACTTTTTCATTTTTACGGATCAATTTGTGAAGCACCTGGGGGTTCAAAGTGCTCACTATGCATCTAGATAAGTTCCTTGGGGCGTCTAGTTTCCAAAATGGGGTCACTTGTGGGGGAGCTCCAATTTTTAGGCACACGGGGGCTCTCCAAACGTGACATGGTGTCCGCTAAAGAGTGGAGCCAATTTTTGATTCAAAAAGTCAAATGGCGCTCCTTCCCTTCCAAGCCCTGCCGTGCGCCAAAACAGTGGTTTACCCCCACATATGAGGTATCAGCGTACTCAGGACAAATTGGACAACAACTTTCGTGGTTCAGTTTCTCCTTTTACCATTGGGAAAATAAAAAAATTGTTGCTAAAAGATAATTTTTGTGACTAAAAAGTTAAATGTTCATTTTTTCCTTCCATGTTGCTTCTGCTGCTGTGAAGCACCTGAAGGGTTAATAAACTTCTTGAATGTGGTTTTGAGTACCTTGAGGGGTGCAGTTTTTAGAATGGTGTCACTTTTGGGTATTTTCAGCCATATAGACCCCTCAAACTGACTTCAAATGTGAGGTGGTCCCTAAAAAAAATGGTTTTGTAAATTTCGTTGTAAAAATGACAAATCGCTGGTCGAATTTTAACCCTTATAACTTCCTAACAAAAAAAAATTTTGTTTCCAAAATTGTGCTGATGTAAAGTAAACATGTGGGAAATGTTATTTATTAACTATTTTGTGTCACATATCTCTCTGGTTTAACAGAATAAAAATTCAAAATGTGAAAATTGCGAAATTTTCAAAATTTTCGCCAAATTTCCGTGTTTATCACAAATAAATGCAGAATTTATTGACCTAAATTTACCACTAACATGAAGCCCAATATGTCACGAAAAAACAATCTCAGAACCGCTAGGATCCGTTGAAGCGTTCCTGAGTTATTACCTCATAAAGGGACACTGGTCAGAATTGCAAAAAACGGCAAGGTCTTTAAGGTCAAAATAGGCTGGGTCTTGAAGGGGTTAAAAATGAGCGCGTTAATAGCTTGCGGTGACGTCGCGGCTTGTGATTGGTCGCGGCCACGCGACCAATCACAAGCCGCTACGTCTTTGAAAGTCATTAACGCGCTCATTTTTCAAAAATGAGCGCGCTAATAGCTTGCGGTGACGTCGCGGCTTGTGATTGGTCGCGTGGCGGTCACATGGGCGGCCCGCGACCAATCAGAAGCCGGGACGTGATTCTCAGGTCCTAAAAGCGCTGATTTTGAACAACGAAGCCTGCCGGTTACCCGCGCTGAGTCCAGGGGCCGCCGGAGAGGTAAATATATCAATATTTTTTATTTTAATTCTTTATTTTACACATCTCTATGTATCCGATACCCGATACCCGATACCACAAAAGTATCGGATCTCGGTATCGGAATTCCGATACCGCAAGTATCGGCCGATACCCGATACTTGCGGTATCGGAATGCTCAACACTAGTTGTGAGCTCTCCTTCAATGAAAGTCTACAGAGGCTGAACAGACATCTGCCTGAGATGGTTTAGTAAATTCTGCATTGAGCAGGGGGTTGGACAGGATAACCCTGGAGGTCCTTTCCAACTCTAACATTCTATGATTTTATGTCTTACCATTGAATCCATCTGTTCCAGGACTTTCATGAACTGCTCCACAGTTGTCTTTATCCTTTTGTCGAGTTTGCCAAGTGCTTCCACTTGAAGACTTTTACTAAGAAAACCCTATAGAACAAATTAAAATATTTTGGAAGGCTTTTCTAGAATTTCAAAAATGTAAAAAAAAAAACACAGCCTATTTTACAATTACTCGGAATCTTCCAATTTAACAAACTAATACTAATTCTGATGATTAAATACATGTCTTATGCTTAGCACCAAGCACATGGTTCTAGTAAAGCTAGAAATGTTCATATATACGGTAGGTGGACATATAACCTTCTGTAGGCCAGATAGCTCCTTGCTAACATCTTCTAGTTTGGTTGCAATTTGCTCAACAGATTTTTCCAAATCCTTTAGCTTCTTTAATTCAGATTCTTCCTCTGGATAGTGCTGTTGATCATAAGTATAAAAAAAGAAGAAAAGACTACATCACAAAATGAAATTAGCTGTGTGTGGGGTTCGGAGTGGACAAATACCATCATAAAACAGGATTTTTGGTTGCTTACCGTAAAATCTGTTTCTCGGAGCCTTCATTGGGGGACACAGGAACCATGGGTGTCTGCTGCTGCCACTAGGAGGCTGACACTATGCAAATAAAGTTAGCTCCTCCTCTGCAGTATACACCCTATCGAAAGGAAGTAGGATATTCAGTTAGTGAGAAAGCAGAAGGAGAAGCACCATGTAAAAGACAGAAAACGCAAACTAACAATATAACACTTGGGGGGGGTGCTGTGTCCCCCAATGAAGGCTCCGAGAAACAGATTTTATGGTAAGCAACCAAAAATCCTGTTTTCTCTATCGCTTCATTGGGGGACACAGGAACCAAGGGACGTCCCAAAGCATTGCCTGGGGAGGGAACAGCAGAAAACTCCATTCAGGTCAGAGAACTCGCCACTGCCATACGCGAGATCCTTCTGCCTAGGCTGGCGTCTTCCGAAGCGTAGGCATGGACCTTATAAAATTTGGCAAACGTGTGAATGGAAGACCAGGTTGCCGCTTTGCAAAGTTGTAGGGCAGATGCCCCATGGTGTACTGCCCAGGAGGCACCTACTGCTGGATAGAGTGAGCCTTAATCCCAGGGGGAGGCACTCTGTTCTTGACTCGGTAAGCCTCCGAAATTGCAGTTCTGATCCAGCGAGCAATCGTAGCCTTGGAGGTCGGCAGGCCTCTTCGCGCACCATCTGGAATGACAAATAGAGAGTCCGTCTTCCTAAAGGGGGGGTCCTAGCCAGATAGGTCCTCACCACCCTGACCAGGACTAACCTGTTCAGTGAATGCTCCAGAGAATGAGTTGGAGCAGGACAAAAGGAAGTGAGGACAATACCCTCATTCAGGTGAAAGGTGAACACCTTGGGAAGGAAGGTAGGCGGAGGTCGCAAAATCACCTTAACCTGGTGAAGAACCAAGAAAAGGGGCCACAGGAAAGTGTCGCCAACTCTGAGACGTGCCTAATGGAGGTGATGGCCACAAGAAACACCACCTTCCAGGACACAACGGACAGGGAAACCTCCCGGAGAGGTTCAAAGGAAGAACCCCTCAGGCCTCCAGAACAAGATTGAGGTCCCAGGGGTCCACAGGAGTCCGGTACGTAGGAGCCGCATATTGAACTCCTTGAAGAAAGGTTCTGACCTGAGAGCGAGAAGCTAAGGTCTTCTGGAAAAGAATGGAAAGGGCTGATCCCTGACCCTTTAGTGAACTAAGGGCAAGGCCAGCGTCAGCGTCCTGCCTGGAGAAATGCCAGAATGGAAGGGAGAGAAAGGGACATCGGCGGAATGTCAGACTAATACCAGCAGAAAAAGGCTTTCCAGGTCCGATAATAGACCCAGGAAGATGACGGCTTCCTAGCCTGGATCATGGTGTGAATCACCTGATCAGAAAATCCTGACGCTCTCAGAACCGCGGTTTCAACAGCCATGGCGTTAAATTGAGCGACTGAGAATTCTGGTGGCAGATCGGTCCTTACGACAGAAGATCTGGCCTGTCTGGGAGTCTCCAGGGAACGTCCGCAAGGAGATTGACTAACTCTGCGAACCAAGACTTTCTGGGCCAATCTGGTGAGATCAGAATGACCGACACCCCATTCACCTTGATCTTCTTCACCAGCCTGGGAAGAAGGGGAGAAAAACAGAAAAGGGAAGCACGAACCGCGAACAAGAAATGGCCAGGGCATCGGCGCCCACCGCGAGAGGATCACGGGACATGGAGACAATCCGTGGAACCTTCATGATCAGTCGGGACGCCATGAAGCACACATCCAGGGTCCCTCATCGAAGGCAAATCTGATGGACGACCTCCTGATGCAGGGACCATTCCACTGCCACGAGGCCCTCGCGGCTGAGAAAATCGGCGGCCCAGTTGTCCACGCCGGCAATATGCACCGCGGATATCACTGGAAGTGTCACCTCTGCCCAAAGGAGGATCTTGGATACCTCGGCCATTGCCAAGGCTCTGCGATTCCCTTCCTGGTGATTAACATATGCCACCGCCGTGGCATTGTCCATCTGAACTCGGATTGGCAGATCCATGAGAAGCCTTTCCCAGTGACGGAGGGACAGAAGAATGGCCCTTATCTCGAGGATGTTGATCGGCAGAGAGGATTGAAAAACGCTGCAAAACAACGCCTGCAGCCCCCCAAAACCCCCAATATTAAAGGGGAAAAGACCCCTGATGACCCACACTGCAGCTAGGCCCGGAAAAAGCCGGGACCTAGATTACATCAGATGACCACCGGAGCACGAGGGAAGCGGAGAGGAGAGCCCTAAAACTGCTGCAAAGGTAACCTGAATTAAGGGGCCCACTATTAAAATAAAGGAAACATTTTTTTTTGCTTCCTGATCTTTTCTTTCACTCTGTACCTGGGGGGGAGAGAGAGTACCTCCCCATCCAAGATAGGGCGTCCGATAATCCAGCATATTGGGATGTCCGCGTCTCCTCGAACCGACAGGCTCTGGTGGGCGAGTGGGTGGGAGACGGAGGCAGGACCGGGTCCGAATCCCCTCAACACGTTTCTGTGTTAGGGGCTGGGGTCCTGCCGACTGAACGTATGAGGATACGGGGTGGCAGTACACGCCGTACTCAGTCTCTTTGTGGGAGTACAGGAGTGACCGTTCACCCTGTATCCCTCTGGAAACCTGAAAAGAAACTACGCACATTGAGGTAGATATGGGTCTAATGAAAGACCCGTGTCTACCTCCTACTGACACTAAGCTAAACTGAATATCCTACTTCCTGTCGGTAGGGTGTATACTGCAGAGGAGGAGCTAACTTTTTTATTTGCATAGTGTCAGCCTCCTAGTGTCAGCAGCATACACCCATGGTTCCTGTGTCCCCCAATTAAGCGATAGAGAAATACACGATAAACGACATTTAACATCCCAAACATTCAACAAGGCCTCATATGTAATGTTTGTTTGCTTCCTGCAAGTAGAAAATGGGATGATTACAAGGCGGTTATGATGATTAAAACCATACCTTGATTGCAGAAATCTGTTTTTCCATCTATGAGAAATCCAGTGTTTAAAATCATATGCAAATGAGCCACAAGTGTTCCCGGGGTGATACACCACATGAAGCTCACGTGCCCTCACATCCTATTCCCTACCCGCCACCAGTCTCCCATGACTGACAAGTCACTCGTTTCAATGACCTGTCTGCCCTGACTGAGATCTCTCACAAGCGCCATCAGTGCCAGGGGCAAAACATGAGCAGTCACGTCTTCATGATGTTTCTAGACCCAATGTATCAATCTGCGCATGTACCCCCCATCTGAGAAAACAAGTGTCACAGATATGACCAGCAGAGAAGAAGTGTCGCTGTCATGGGAGGCAAGTCACTGAAACAACAGTGACCTGTCAGTCAATCAGCAGTTGGGGGGGGGGTGGATTAGGGAGAGAAAGGGCAGGCAGAAGAGCTGTAAGTGCAATGTCCCCACCCCCAAAGCACTTGTGACTCATTTACATAGGATTTTAAATGCTAGATTTCTTAAGATGACAATCAAGGTATGGATTTAATCAGCATGGAAGCGCAAGGAACATGTTAATAGTTTGAGGAACTCATACTCATGAAAGATTACCTTTAATTACATGAAAGTTCACTTTTATTTCTATTACAGGCTGAAAATAATTTATCTTGAAAATATTTTTTTACAAATTTAAAGGGAATCTGTCACTACATTTGACCTATCTAAACTATTAATATGGGAATGCAGGGTACAGAATGCTGAGGAGAGTTATAATTGTATGCCTCATATCTGAGGCCTTGTTGCGGACAAACCAGATTACTTACCGGTAATTGTGTTTCATGTAGTCCACGATAGCACCCACTGAGAGAGAGGACCCGCCCATTGGAGCAAGAAACCTACAGAAAAAAAAGGATCGGTCCCCCTCACCTCCTCAGTTGGATTACAGTGTATGAAATTAACCGCCAAGAAAATATTAGATAATTCCCATAAAAATATACGTAGCTATACACATCAATATATACAACCACCACCAGTAGTGAATCACATACACCTCTCTATTAATTTTTTCTTCTTTTTTTATTGTGTGACTCAAGGGAGGGAAGTGAGTGGGTGCTGTCGTGGACTCCATAAAACACAATTACCGGTAAGTAATCCATTTTTTTCTTACTGCCACGACAGCACCCTCTGACAGACTTTCAGAGAACCATCACCTGGGGGGAGGGGGGGGGGGGGGGGTACCACAGTATTGAGGACAGATCTCCCAAAAACCAAGTCAGAAGATGATGATAAATCCAGTCTAAAGTGGTTGTAAAATGTAGATGGTGTAGACCATGTTGCAGCCTTACATATCAGATCAATCGAGATGTCCGCCTTCTCAGCCCAGGAGGATGCCATAGCCCGTGCTCAATGGGCTCTTACTCTATTGAGGGGTTGTTCACCTTTCGCTGAGTAGGCCAGACAGATTGCATTTCTGATCCATCTCGACAAAGTGCCCTTTGTGACTCCAAGCCCCTTACTGTGGACCTGAAAGGACACAGAGTCGTACTCTACCTCCAGGGATAAGTTCTGTCTATATATTGTAGGACAGTCCTCCTTACATCTAAGGTGTGGAATCTCTCTTCCTCAGGAGTAGAAGGGTTAGCAAAAAAGGAGAAGAAAAATCTCCTGACCTCTGTGAAATCTAGCAGATACCTTAGGGAGGTAGAAAGGGTCTGGTTTCAGCACTCTATCAGGAAATACTAACAGGAAAGGAGGGCCAATAGGAAGAGCCTGTATGTCTCCTAGCTGTTGTCAATGCAACTAACAGAGCAGTTTTTAATGATATGTACTTTAAAGAAGCAGACTCCAAAGGTTCAAATGGAGGACCAGTCAGGGCAACAAGGACCAAGTTCAGGTCCCAAGGTGGTACATGAGCAATGTGTACCGGGTCGTTACGCTCACATGCTGCAATAAACCGTGCAATCCATCTATCCCCCACAATATTATGACTATATAGGGCTCTCAAAGCAGATATCTGAACCTTTAATGTGTTAACTGAAAGGCCCAGCTCCCGATCTCTTTGGGGAAACTCAAGAATTGCAGAAATTGGAACCTCATTAGAGAAGGGACCAGTATGGAAATCAATGAACTTTCTCCACTCTCCTCCTAGTCGTGGATTCCTTCCTACTCTGCAGCAGGGTGTTAATTAGGTTGTCAGAAAACCCCCTTAACTTCAACAACTGCCTCAAGTTCTACGCCGTCAAGTGGAGACCCTTCACCTGGGGGTGATGGAATGGTCCCTGAGAGAGCAGGTCCGGATCTGATGGGACGACCCAGAGGTCAAGATATGGACATGGCTCTGAGCCATGAAAACCACGGTCTCTTGGGCCAAAAATGAGCGATGAGGATTACTCTCGCTCCTTCCTCCCTGATCTTCCTGATGACCAATGGGAGCACAATCATCGGGGGAAACGCATAGGCCAGATCGAAGTGCCAAGGGAACTGGAGGAAGTCGACCATGTCCGGGTGGTCTCACCTGTTCAGGGAGGCAAACCTTTTGACTTGTCTGTTGGCTCTGGTAGCAAACAGGTCTACCCCTGGAAGCCCCCACAAGTCCATTATTTTCCTGAAGATTTGGTGACTGAGAACCCATTCTCCCTGATGTAAAGTATGGCGACTGAGGAAGTCCGCTTTGAAATTGTTCACTCCCATGATGTGAAGGGACAGGAGATGGGTTTCGGCCAGTTCGAGGATTTCCTCTGCAGTAAGCATCAGAGTTCTTGATCGAGTGCAGCCTTGTCGATTTATATATGCGACTGACGTGGAATTGTCCGATAGGATCCTTACATAAGACCCGAGACTGTGGGAGAAAGTGATGTATCGCATGACTGGTTGCCTCTAACTCCCTTAAGTTTGAGGAATCACAAGCTTCTACTATGGACCACTGCCCCTGGGTCAAGCTATCACCCAGATGAGTCTCCCCATCCATCGGGACCAGCATCAGTAATAACTACCCTAGAGGGTCTCACTACCCATGGAACCCCTCTAGAAAGATGATCCCGATCTAACCACCAGGACAGGGAGTTAACTACTTCCAATGACCGTTATTTTGCCACTACGGTGACCTTGCAGTCGGTCCTTCGCACAGATGATTTCCTGCTGCAGATGCCTAGTATGAAATTGGGCCCATTGAACAGCTGGAATGCAGGACGTAAGGGACCCCAAGAGGGACATTGCATCTCTCAGGGACATGTGAGGGTTAACAATTGCCGCCTTTAGTTATAATGGATAAAGTTGTCTCTTAACCTCCGTGAGGAGACACCTTTGACTTACTGAATCTAGGTGTAGACCCAGGAAGGACTTAAGAGTTACCGGGACCAGTCCAGGTTGATTATCCAGCCCAATGCCTGTAAGGAAGAAATTGCGTCATCAACGCGACCCCTACACTGGGAGACAGATCTCCCTACTATTGAAAGATCATCCAAGTATGGAATAATTAGTGAGTCTCTCAGACTCACATAAGCCATCACCTCCAGTATCAATTTTGTGAAGATATGAGGAGCCATGGATAGACCAAATGGCATCGCTGCAAATTGGAAATGTTGGACACGACCTCCTATGATGACCACCACTCTGAGGTACTGTTGAAACTCGACATGTATGGCTAAATGGTAGTAGGCATCCTTCATATCCAGGACAGCCATGAAATATCTGGGAAATAAAAGTTTAATAGCCGATCTTATAGACTCCATCTTGAAGGTGTGAAATCGAAGGAAGCTATTCAATCTCCTCAAATTAATTATGGCTCTATAAGAACCATCTGGCTTGGAGACCAGGAACAAAGGGGAATAAAAACCCCTTTCCTCCGGGACCTCTACCAGGACATGTTTTGACAACAAACTCAAAATTTTGGACTCAAGAGCCTCCTGTTGTGCAGGGGAATTAAGAGAGGTCAATATAAAGGAATCCGGGGGAATTAGATGAAATTCCAACCTCAAACCAGATGACACTAGGCTCAGAGTCCAGGGATTAGATGTAATCTCTCTCTATTTGTGGTAAAAGAATCTTAACCTGTCACCCACAGGAGGATCAGGGATACCGGAACTTGTTTCCGCTCTTGGAGGAAGACGCACTACACAGGGCACCTTTTTGCTTGGTCTCCCTAGTCCCTCACCGATCCTGGATTCTATAGGACCTCCTTTTACCAAACGGCCGCTTCTTGAAGGCCTCCCTGTTGGTTAGGGAACCCCTTCTTCTTCTCTCCTGCCTTGGATGTCATTGAGTACTTTTCCAAACAAGTACTCACCCTGGCATGGAATTGCGCACAACTTAGATTTAGATTGCGCATCCCCCTTCCAGGCCTTCAGCCATAAGGCATGGCGAGCACAATTTACCAGCCCAGCTGATCTAGCCGCCAGGCGTAGGGAGTCCGTTGAAGAATCAGCAAGATATGCTGTGGCTCCTCTGATCAATGGGATAGAAGACAACAATTTCTCTCTAAAAACTCCATTTCTAATTTGCTCTTCTAGCTGATCAACCCAGACCAACATTGATCTAGCTGTATATGTGCCAGATATAGCTGGTCTAAAGGCCCCAGTACAGGATTCCCATGATCTTTTAAGGAGCGACTCCGCTTTACGGTCCAGGGGGTCAGATAGGGTCCCAGAGTCCTCTATGGGTAGGGTAGAACATTTTGAAGTTGAACGCACTGCAACATCCACTTTGGGAACTTTGGACTAGGTTGCCAAATCATCATCAAAGGGATACTCCCTTTTGGAAGCCGAAGGGAGGAACTCTCGCTGCCCCTGCTTCTGCCACTCTTTTCTGACTAAGTCTTTCACCGCTGCGATCACTGGAAATGTCCGCCTCTTCCATTGCGAGAGGCCTGCAAACATGATCTCCTGCATAGTCCTAGCCTATTTTGTGTCTGAAACTCCCATGGTACTTCTTTTACCAGGTTATCAATGCTCTCTATGGGGAAACAGGAACGTCCTTCCTCATCAGATGAGGACGTTGAATGAGAGGAACCAGCGGACCTAACCCAGTCACTATCAGAAGAGGGGCTAGAAACAGGGGTAACACTCCTTGCACTGGACCTATGCTTTTTAGTTTTGCCCGAGCCTTTAAGGGATTGGAGCTCCTCCCTAATTCTTGCCCTATATCGGTGGACAGATGATTCCTCCTCGAGTCTAGCTGATACACTTTTGACATAGTCTCTTTACATAGGTGTCAGGAAGTGGCTGCGAGCACAAGGCACATTCTCTGTGTTTAGTTTTTTTTTTTAGCCTAAAGGGGATACCCAAAAAGAAGGGGTAATCAGCTTAGTAGGCAGTCATGTAACACTCACCCAGTGAAGCTTGTCAATGTGGTACCGGTTCTAGAGGCGGAGGC
Organism: Ranitomeya imitator; assembly: GCF_032444005.1. Lineage (NCBI taxonomy): Eukaryota > Metazoa > Chordata > Amphibia > Anura > Dendrobatidae > Ranitomeya > Ranitomeya imitator. Next base: position 215,452,294 of record NC_091287.1, on the reverse strand, counting down.
ACAGCATGAGATGTAGACTGCACATACTCCTTGATTTGTACACTCTATCCAGTGGAGTCGTCCTCACGGGAGCGCACACTGTTGCTCTTGGACTTGCTGCGAATCTGCACTTCCACCACCTGTGGGTGCACCTCGAAGTCTCCTGGAGAGGGCAACTTTGGGGCACACCGGCAGCTGTGGGATTTTATACATACAGTCGTTCATCCACCTCCAAGCTTAAGACATGCCTCCCCGTCCCCCGGAAGTGAATCCTGGGCACTTCCAGGTCAGGAGTGCTAATTGGCCATTGCACATGAGCGAGGCCGCAACCCGGAAGCCAGGCCCGACGGAGGAGCAGGTAGGCCGATGCCCGCACCCTGCTTCCCCAGGATGAGCGCCGGCTGTTCCGGACCGCGCCGCACTCCTACATGAGCCAGGGCAGCCCCTCCCGGACCCTGGCCTCACGCCATCCACTGCCAGAGGGGGAAATCTGACAGGAAGGGCTCCCGTGACCCTGTTTCTGGAGCCATACACCCTGCTGTTCCCTCAGAGAGCACAGGCAGCTGCAAAAGGCCCAGGTAACCTCTTCTTCTGCAGGTTCCTAAAGGAACAAGAAACCAGGAGGCGAGGGGAAACACCCCTCTTTATCTGTAGGCTTCCTGTTCCCATGGGCAGGTCCCCTCTCTCAGTGGGTGCTCTCGTGGTGATAAGAAAAAAAATCATCTTGTACCACTTTATATAAATGAGCTCTTCCAGGCTCAGAGGAGGATGGTGCCTGGAGATAACTCTGCCTCCAGAGCTTGTTTTTTTCAAAATTCAATATTATTGAAAGGTTAAATAATTTTCAATAACAAAAATACAACAAAAAGAAAAGAATAGCTAGGACAAAATCAGCATCAATATGTCATAGAATATAAGCATAACCTCGAGTAAAACATCAAGTTATAGGAAGAAAAAAAGAGGGAAGGGAACATTTTAGGCCATCAGTAATACAATTATGAAGCTACTGAAATCCAATGGAAACCATACATAACGTAGCCAGACGCTAACCAACGTGTAGAACAATCCGGACAGAGAAGAAACGCACAGGAGAAAAGGGTGGGTCACATCAGTCTGATGCAAGACGGTAGGCATCGGATTCTTGGAATTCAATCCAGTCTCTCCAAGTCTACAATATCACAGTCAGTGGGGGTTGGGCAATCAAATGTTACATCCTATTTAGAAGGGCTATTTCACAGAACAACTCCTCCAGAGTAGGTAGAGAAGTACTTTTCCAGTGACAAGGAATGATTATCTTAGCAGCCTGTATAAGATAGCTTATTAAAGACCTTTTGTATCTGGTGAAACTAGTTGGGATCATAAAGAGCAAAAGAGATTCAGGAGAGTCAGGAACAGAAAGAGACTAGTCATTTTTTCATAGTCTGAATTACCTGAGTCCAGAAACCTCTCATTATGGGACAGCTCCACCAAATGTGTGTCATCATCCCCTCTTCCATATCTCCAGCATCTGACACGGCAGGAAACCATTTATGAAGTACCGTATATACTTGAGTAGAAGCCGAGATTTTCAGCCCAAATTTTTGGGCTGAAAGTGCCCCTCTCGGCTTAAACTCGAGTCACGGTTGGCGGCAGGGTCGGCGGGTGAGGGGGAGAGAGGTCTGTCGCATACTTACCTGCATCCGGCGCTCATGTCGCTGTCCCCGCCTGTCCCACGGTCTTCGGGTGCCGCAGCTCTTCCCCTGTTCAGCGGTCACGTGGTACCGCTTATTAAAGTAATGAATAAGGACTCCACTCCCATAGGGGTGGAGCCGCATATTCATTCCTCTAATGAGCGGTAACGGTGACCGCTGACAGAGGAAGAAGCTGCAGTGGCCGGAGATCATCTGTCCAGGATAAGGAGCCAGGGACTGCGCCGGAGCAGGTAAGTATGTCATATTTACCTGTCCGCGTTCCATACGCCGGGCGCCGCTCAGTCTTCCCGTCCTCTTGCAGTGACTGTGCAGGTCAGAGGGCGCGATGACGTACTAGTGTGCGCGCCGCCCTCTGCCTGAACAATCAGTGCGGAGAGACGCCGAGACTGGACTCTGAGGAGCAGCGTGCAGCAAGAGAGGTGAGTATGTTGTTGTTTTTTTTATTGCAGCAGCAGCATTATATATGGGGCATATCTTTATATGGCACATCTATGGGGCAATAATGAACGGTGCAGAGCATTATATAAGGGGCACAGCTTTATATGGCACATCTATGGGGCAATAATGAATGGTGCAGAACATTATATATGGGGCACATCTTTATATGGCACATCTATGGGGCAATAATGAACGGTGCAGAGCATTATATAAGGGGCACAGCTTTATATGGCACATCTATGGGGCAATAATGAATGGTGCAGAACATTATATATGGGGCACAGCTTTATATAGCACATCTATGGGGCAATAATGAACGGTGCAGAGCATTCTATATGGGGCACATCTTTATATGGCACATCTATGGGGCAATAATGAACGGTGCAGAGCATTATATAAGGGGCACAGCTTTATATGGCACATCTATGGGGCAATACTGAATGGTGCAGAGCATTATATATGGGGCACAGCTTTATATGGCACATCTATGGGGCAATAATGAACGGTGCAGAGCATTATATATGGGGCACAGCTTTATATGGCACATCTATGGGGCAATAATGAATGGTGCAGAGCATTATATATGGGGCACAGCTTTATATGGCACATCTATGGGGCAATAATGAACGGTGCAGAGCATTATATATGGGGCACAGCTTTATATGGCACATCTATGGGGCAATAATGAACGATGCAGAGCATTATATGGGGCACAGCTTGAAATGAAGAATCTTATGGGGCAATAATGAACGGTACAGAGCATTACATGGGGCACAGCTTTATTTGGAGCATCTTATGGGGCAATAATGAATGGTACAGAGCATTCTATATGGCACAGCTTTAAATGGAGCATTTATGGGGCAATAATGAACAGTATGGAGCATTGTATATGGCACAATTGATGCCTCTATTAATTTTACTTTTAGGGTATGTTCACACGTTCCTGATTTCCATCCTTTTTTTTTCAGGACTGAAACCGCAGCTCTTGGCAGAAAACGCAGGTCCTTTTTGGTCCTTTTTTGGTGCGTTTTTTGATCCTTTTTTTTATGCAGTTTTCTATGCAGAGTCTGTGTGTTTTCTAGGAAGTTTTTTAGGGTTAAAATGGCTGAAAATACTCTAAGGCCATGTTCACACAGTGCGTTTTTTACCGCGGAACCGCGGCGGTTTTGCCGCTGCGGTTCCGCAGCTGTTTTCCATGCAGGGTACAGTACACTGTACCCTATGGAAAACAGGACACACTGTGCACATGGTCCGGAAATTGTAAAAAAAAAGCCGCGCTGAATAGCTCCCGGAAAAAAGAAGGAGCATGTCAATTCTTCTTCCTGAACCGCAGCGGTTCTGCACCCATAGACCTCCATTGTGAGGTCAAAATCGCAGTAAAACCCGCAGATCAAAAATATATCTGCGGGTTTTACTGCGATTTGATGTGCAGAACCGCTGCAGCAGGAAGTGCGGGGGAGCGGGCGGAAGTGCGTGGGCGGAGTGTGGCTGCCCCCCCGTGCTCCGATGCCCCCCCCCGTGCTCCGATGCCCCCCCCCAGTGCTCCGATGCCCCCCCCGTGCCCTAATCTCCCCCCCTTATACTTACCCGGCGTCCCGGTGTCCGTCCGGCCGTCTTCTCCCTGGGCGCCGCCATCTTGCAAAATGGCGGGCACATGCGCAGTGCGCCCGCCGAATCCGGCAGATTCGCTCCAAAGTGCATTTTGATCACTGAGATATAACCTATCTCAGTGATCAAAATAAAAAAATAGTAAATGACACCCCCCCCACTTTGTCACCCCCATTGGTAGGGACAATAAAAAAATTAAGAATTTTTTTTTTTTTTTTTTTCACTAAGGTTAGAATAGGGTTAGGGTTAGGGGTAGGGTTAGGGGTAGGGTTAGGGGTAGGGTTAGGGGTAGGGTTAGGGGTAGGGTTAGGGGTAGGGTTAGGGGTAGGGTTAGGGTTAGGGGTAGGGTTAGGGTAGGGTTAGGGGTAGGGTTAGGGTATTTTCAGCCATTTTAGCCCTAAAAAGCTTCCTAGGAAACACACAGTAAAAAAAGGATAAAAAAACGCATCAAAAAACGCATCAAAAAACGCATCAAAAACGCATCAAAAAAGGACAAAAAAAGGACCTGCGTTTTCTGCCAAGAGCTGCAGTTTTTAAAAAAAACTGTCCTGAAAAAAAAAGGATGGAAATCCTGAACGTGTGAACATACCCTTACCCTCTAACTAATACTAATACTAATACTCTAACCCCTAACCCTAACCCTATTCTAACCTTAGTGGAAAAAAAAAAAAAAAATTCTTAATTTTTTTATTGTCCCTACCTATGGGGTGACAAAGGTGGGGGGTGTCATTTACTATTTTTTTATTTTGATCACCGAGATATAACCTATCTCAGTGATCAAAATGCACTTTGGAACGAATCTGCCGGCCGGCAGATTCGGCGGGCGCACTGCGCATGCGCCCGCCATTTTGCAAGATGGCGGCGCCCAGGGAGAAGACGGCCGGACGGACATCGGGAGGCCGGGTAAGTATAAGGGGGGGAGATTAGGGCACGGGGGGGGGGCATCGGAGCACGGGGGGGGGGCATCGGAGCATGGGGGGTGGGATCGGGGCAGCCACACTCCACCCACGCACTTCCGCCCGCTTCCCCGCACTTCCTGCTTGCAGCGGTTCGGCACCACAAACCGCAATAAAACACGCAGATATATTTTTGATCTGCGGGTTTTACTGCGGGTTTGACCTCACAATGGAGGTCTATGGGTGCAGAACCGCTGCGGCTCCGAAAAAAGAAGTGACATGGTACTACTTTTTTCCCGCAGCTAGTCAGCGCGGCTTTTTTTTTTGAAATTCAGGAACATGTGCACAGCGGTTCCTGTTTTCCATAGGGTACATTGTACTGTACCCTGCATGGAAAACAGCTGCGGAACCGCAGCGGCAAAAACGCTGCGGTTCCGCAGTGAAAAACGCACTGTGTGAACATGGCCTTATTGGTATCTATTTTTATTTTTTAAATTCACCGGTAGCTGCTGCATTTCCTACCCTAGGCTTATACTTGAGTCAATAAGTTTTCCCAGTTTTTTGTGGCAAAATTAGGGAGGGAAGGGGGTCGGCTTATACTCGGGTCGGCTTATACTCGAGTATATACGGTAATATGAAAACCTGGTACCATCTGGAGATGATCTTAAAGGAGAGCTCTTGAGCTTTGGTTGCAATTGATGTTTTGTGAGCAAATTGAAAACATTTAGCCCATTGTGAGTCTTCAAAAGATTTACCCAGTTCTCTTTCCCATGCATCGCAATAGAATGGTCTGACAGTTGTATGGGCTATTGGGTATTTATTGGGGGCGACCGCTAAGTGACTGTAGAGGACTGTCTGGGGATAAGTATATGCTTTTTTCTCCCACTAAGTGGCTCTGGGCCAACCAATTGTGCACTCTATATAGATACTATTGATTCAAAATTGGGGCTGTGCCTGTATGAACATCTCTGGAGATCTAATCCTGGGTATAGCTAGAGATTTTATTATTTATGTATGCACATTTGCCTTGTTTAAACACTAGTGGGTACAAGTGAATATACACTGCAGTATACTGGACCTAGCTCCTCTTGCTACATCTGGAATCATCAGTCTAGAGGCCCCAGGTTATATAGACAATATTGGTATATGTTATCTCAATGCAGCACTATTAGTAGGCATAAATCGGTGCAAAAATATTTTGTAATGCCAGAATATATGTTTACATAAATGTATTTCACATGTAATGGTGGTTTTTGTAACCATGGAGTTTTTTACTCGTTGGAGTAATTTTAACTGTTTTTAAATTGTGTGTAGCATTTCCTTGTAGAAATAAAATTTGATACTTTATTACAAACAAAAATTCTTTTGTGGAGTTCCAACCATAGTGGGCATGTGCTTTTTTCTTTCTTGTAAACTCTGAGGTACATTTTACATGCCCGGTAGTGAACCCACTTGATTCATATGTGTTATTCTGGATGGTGCCCACTGAACTAGGTGTGTTTTTGGGAATAGAAATGTTGCAACTGTCTATAGTAATAGTCGGCTCTTGGAGGGAAAGAGCAGTCCAGAAATATCTCGTTGAGGGGTATTAAAGATGCTTTAGATAGTTCATGAGCAAAGTGAAGAGGGTGATATTTACTCCTACCCAGAAATCGGTAAAAAGGTGGGATTGTCTGATATTGGGTATGGGCCCTGAGGGTCAATTAGAGAGATCTTATTGTCTCGACGTAGGGATAGGATTGTACAGTATGTGCTGTAGGTTGTTGAGAAAGTTTAAGGGCTGAGGAATGTGGGTTCCAAGGGAGTGTAGTTAATGCCCTTGGACAAATAGTTTGTGCTATATGAAACCAAAGCTTCTCATGTGGATGGTGAACATAATCGAGTATTCTAGGATGGACTGCTGCCATGTAGTATTTTCTACAATACGGAACACCAAGGCCTCCCATCTGTTTAGACCTGGCTAATATACAGTACAGACCAAAAGTTTGGACAAACCTTCGCATTTAAAGATTTTTCTGTATTTTCATGACTATGAAAATTGTAAATTCACACTGAAGACATCAAAACGATGAATTAACACATGTGGAATTATATACTTAACAAAAAAGTGTGAAACAACTGAAAATATGTCTTATATTCTAGGTTCTTCAAAGTAGCCACCTTTTGCTTTAATGACTGCTTTGCACACTCTTGGCATTCTCTTGATGAGCTTCAAGAGGTAGTGACGGGGAATGGTTTTCACTTCACAGGTGTCCCCTGGCAGGTTTAATAAGTGGGATTTCTTGCCTTATAAATGGGGTTGGGACCATCAGTTGTGTTGTGCAGAAGTCTGGTGGATACACAGCTGATAGTCCTACTGAATAGACTGTAAGAATTTGTATTATGGCAAGAAAAAAGCAGCTAAGAAAAGAAAAACGAGGGGCCATCATTACTTTAAGAAATGAAGGTGAGTCAGTCCGAAAAATTGGGAAAACTTTGAAAGTGTCCCCAAGTGCAGTGGCAAAAACCATCAAGCGCTACAAAGAAACTGGCTCACATAAGGACCGCCCAAGGAAAGGAAGACCAAGAGTCACCTCTGCTTCTGAGGATAAGTATATCGCAGGTTAACAGCAGATTAGAGACCAGCCAGGTCAATGCCACACAAGATTTCTAGCAGCAGACACATCTCTACAACAACTGTTAGGAGGAGACTTTGTGCAGCAGGCCTTCATGGTAAAATAGCTGCTAGGAGACCACTGCTAAGGACAGGCAACCAGCAGAAGAGACATGTTTGGGCTAAAGAACACAAGGAATGGACATTAGACGAGTGGAAATCTATGCTTTGGTCTATTGAGTCCAAATTTGAGATCTTTGGTTCCAACCACCGTGTCTTTGTGCGACGCAGAAAAGGTGAATGGATGGACTCTACATGCCTGGTTCCCACCACGAAGCATGGAGGAGGAGGCGTGATGTGTGGGGATGGTTTGCTGGTGACACTGTTGGGGATTTATTCAAAATTGAAGGCATACTGAACCAGCATGGCTACCACAGCATCTTGCAGCGGCATGCTATTCCATCCGGTTTACGTTTAGTTGGACCATCATTTATTTTTCAACAGGACAATGACCCCAAACACATCTCCAGGCTGTGTTAGGGCTATTTAACCAAGAAGGAGAGTGATGGTGTGCTACGCCAGATGACCTGGCCTCCACAGTCACCAGACCTGAACGCTGAGCGCAGAGTGAAGGCAAAAGGGCCAACAAGTGCTAAGCATCTCTGGGAACTCCTTCAAGATTGTTGAAAGACCATTCCTGGTGACTACCTCTTGAAACTCATCAAGAGAATACCAAGAGTGTGCAAAGCAGTCATCAAAGCAAAATGTGGCTACCTTGAAGAACCTAGAATATAAGACATTTTCAGTTGTTTCACACTTTTTTGTTAAGTATATAATTCCACATGTGTTAATTCATAGTTTTGATGCCTTCAGTGTTTATGTACAATTTTCATAGTCATGAAAATACAGAAAAATCTTTAAATGAGAAGGTGTGTCCAAACTTTTGGTCTGTACTGTATCACCACGAATACATGGACGACCAGTCAGCCAGATGTCTAGAGCTTGTTTTACATGAAGGGGAGTTACCAGTGTGACGTGTAATGGCCGCTCTCTGCTCTCCTGATCTCACTGCAGAGCTGTGAGTGACTGTAAGGGTATGTGCACACGATGCAGATTTAGTGCAGAACTGCAGCAGATTTTTCTGCAGCAGAAACGCTGCAGAACTGCACTGTGATTTACAGTACAATGTAAATCAATGTGAAAAAAAAAAGCTGTGCACATGGTGCAGAAAAATCTGCGCAGAAACGCTGCAGATTTCAAAGAAGTGCATGTCACTTCTTTTGTGCACTTCTGCAGCGTTTCTGCACCCTCCATAATAGAAATCCATTGGTAAAAAAACGCATCAAAAACGCACAAAAAAACGCACTTGCGGATTCTGCCAGGAGATGCAGATTTAGTGCAGATTTTATGCAGAAAATTCTGCACCAAATCTGCATCGTGTGCACACAGCCTTAGGCTCCAGCCCCACTATCAGTATTTGGTCAGTATTTTTCCTCAGCATTTGAAACCCAAAACCAGGAGTGGGTCAAAAACGCAGAGATGGTGCACTTGTTTCTATTATACCTTTTCTCTCATTGTTCCTCACCTGGTTTTGGCTTTCAAATGCTGTGGGAAAACACTGACCAAATACTGGTAGTGGGCCATAGCCTAACTGAAAAATCTGCAGGTTCCTCTCAGCTTCAGCTTTCATATAAGGCCGGATGCCCACAATCTGGAACTAGCAGCGCTTTGGATGCAGTGTCTGTTCTCTGCGTCCAAAGTGCTGCCTTCTATTGAACACAGGTAAGGCCCCTTTCACACATCAGTTTTTTGCCGTCAGTCATAATCCGTTAGCTCGACGGATCCGTCGTAGATTGTGAAAAACTAATGCGACGGATTAGTTTTTTCGCCAGATCAGACTAGCGGATCCGGCTAATTGGATCCTAGAAAAAAAATAAATAAATAAAATAAAAAAAAAAATCGAAGCATGCTTAGTTTAAAAAAAAAAACGGAATCCGTCGCCAGATTCAGTCATTTGACGGATCCGGCGCCCATAGGCTTCCATTCGATCAAACGACGGACGGCGACAGATCCGCCGCTGTCCGTTTTTTCGAGGTACACAAAAAAAAGATACTTTGTCCATTGTCTCCGTCCGCAGGACAAACCATTTTTGACGGATCCGGCAATCAACGGATGAAATGTGAGGCCATCTATCGCAATCCGTCGCTAATACAAGTCTATGAGGAAAAAAAATTAGACTGATTGCGACAGATAGCAAAAAACAGATGTGTGAAGGTGGCCTAACTCCGCATGTGTTCACTGAACCAAGGGGATTTACCTCGTTCAATACATTTCTATTGATGTAATTTGTCTTGCGGAGACTATAGAAATTGACATGCTGCGGTCCTGAAAGACGCGCCGCCTGGCAGTGTCCACGGATGACCTGCAGGCGTCTCTGGACACATAGTGGACACGGGATTTCTTGAAATCCCATCCACTATGCTGTCACATCTGGCTGCTGCGTATTTGACGCTGCATGAATATGTAGAATCAAACCAGCAGCAACTCCGGATCGTGGGCACATACCCTAACAGGCAGACAAGGCTGCAATAGTGTTACAATACAGCATAGCTCAGGAGCTGCAAAGAAGAAGACCAAGTTCATTTCTCCTGTTGTGTGTCAGGTACTTGTCTCACACCGGTAACTGCTCCTTCGTGTGAAAAAAGCTCTGGAGGCAGAGTTATCCTTCAGGTAGCGTCCTCCACAGAACTTGACAGAGGTCATTTATATATAAGAAAAACATGGATTTATCTGGAATAATACATCAGATTGCAGATATCAAGGTGTCATTTTATTCAGCTTCCTATAACCTGCATGCCAACATACTTAGGAGGGTTAATCCTACTGACAAATTCAATTTAAACTCAAGGTGCCTTGACTTCATAGCACAACTTTTTACCACTACTATTTTGAGTCAGTAAAAAAACTAGACTTAAAGGGAACCTGTCAGGTCCCCATGCCCTCCAACCGAGCAGCATTCACTTATTTAGGAGTAAATTCCCTGCCTAACCAGCCCTGTATAATGGTTTCCTGTACAAATGAGGTTTAAAAAAGCATTTACATTGCCCTGTATGCTATGCTAATGAGGGCTTTGACTAGTCTATAGGTTATTAGTTGCCCCAGACTACTCAGTCCTTTTTTGATTTATCCCATTTTTGTCGTCGTAATAACATAATTTGCATGAGTGACGTCATCGCCACTCCTGCGAATCTAGCGCATGTGCTCTGATCATTCCAGCAGCGTCTCTAAAGCAGCATGTACGCTTCCCTGCTTCAGAGGTGCACTGCACAAGTCCAAAAGTTTCAAAGATAGCTTACGGTCATGCGCGATGGGCGCCTCTGAAGTGGGAAAGTGTACAAGCGGCTTTAAAGACGCAGTGACATTGCTGGAATGAGCGGTGCACATGTGCCAGATTTACATGAGCGGTGATGACGCCGCTTGAGTAAATTGCGTCATCACGCCGACGGGGAATAACATGGAAAGAGGGCTGACTAGTCAAAGAGGGCAATATAAATGCTTTTTTCAAACCTCATTTGTATGGAAAAATGTTATACTGCTGGTTAGGCAGGGAATTTACTCATAAATAAGTGAAGGCTGCTGGGTTGGAGGGCATAGGGGACCTGACAGGTTCCCTTTAAAGGGAATGTGTCACCAGAATTTTACCACCTAAACTGAGGGCAGCACAAGGTAGAGAAAGAAACCCTGGTTCAAGTGATATGCTATTTACTTGACTGCTTAGTGTTGTTTTGATAAAATCACAGTCTTATCAATAAGAGATTATCATTAGAGGAATAGTAAACCTGCTGCCAGGTAGTCGGGCATATTGATGAGCTCTGTATAACTCCACTACCAGTGATTGACAGCTTCCTGTGTACACTGTACATGGGCAGAAAGCTGCCAATCAGTGGTGTGGCCTGAGTTTTACAGAGCTCAACATTCAGAGAACTGCTAGATCTACAGCAGATAACACTGATTATCAAAATGACAGCATTCAGCTCAGTGACATCACTGGAATCAGGATCTCAGCACCTAGATTATCCTGCTCTCAGATGAGATAGCAAAAATCTGACAAAATCCCTTCAATTGTGTGGTTTTAGTAAACAATCTGTAATGGCAATGATACAAGAACTTTCCTTCAAGTGATCCACCTCCCATAGCAATGGGAGAGATGTGCTTGCCTGTTTTATTTGAGATGTGCAGTTGTATATCCAATTGCCCATTTGTCAAGACCATCTTTCGACTCCTTACATGTTAATGCAAGCAACATGTAGCATCCTTCTATATTTCATTTATTTCTAGGAGGTCCTGGGTGTCTGAAGCTCGGCATGGGTCTGTCTTTTTAGCCATATACATGAATTGTTTTGTTTTTTAATTTCTTTTTAACAGCACTATGCTTTGATGCAAAATTGCATAAAGGCACTAATGTGCTTGGTTGGCATTTTAACAGTGTGCCAGGTGTCTATATTAAAAAATTATATTGTTATAGGTATATAATAGGATTTTAGGTTTACTTATAAATTCAGGTTTTATTTTCTACATTTTGTCATAAATATAAAGGGGAAAGAAATTTTAAGTTTTGAATTAATAAAGATAAAGATGTCAAGTTTGTATACATCTAAAATTATCTTGGTGCTCAAAAACATTAAAACAATGGACATGCAAAATCTGGCCTTTTTCTGAAAAACCTCATTAAATATGTATTACATACCTATGTATTACATAGCTACGATACTATCAATCTACATATGTCTCAGATACATGCATCATGCAGTTAAAAGAACTCAGTGATTAAAAGGAGTAATTCTATCTTCAACATTTACAGAAAATCCAAAGTTAGTCCCATACACAGATTCTTGTCCACTGAGATCAATAGGGGTGGTGGTCACATTTTCCATTGAAGGCAATGGAAGTTACAGCAGGAGAAATGCTACTTGCTTCGTTCTTTGAGTAACTGCCATAGATATCAATGGAGAGGGCCATCTTCAAGTGGTATGAAGTCACTTATTGATCAGTGAGATCCATCTTTCTGGACGCCTGCTGATCCTTAGAAGGATTGAGCCCTGTTTCCCCACATTGAAACACTTCCAGCAACACTGTACAGAACAAAATGCAATGGAAAGTTGTTCTATTCTTCAAATCAAAAGGGGTCACAGATGATGGGAGCTGAACAATCACAAAGTTATCGTGTAGCCTAGCAATCATCCATAGCATTTAATATAACCATTTTAGAAGGAATATTTACCTTTCACTAAGTACTTGTTCACACATTACCTACCAGTTATCCAGAAGATATACTAAACAGAGACAAGTGACAAGACTACATTTACCTTCTTTCCAATTAGCATTATTTTACAGCCATTTCTGATGCCCAGCGATGAAAGTGTCTTTTCCATTTCCTTAAGCGATTTCCCTTAATACATGGAAAGAATGCACAATGAAATAAGAATCTGGTGTATTCTTAAAGGGAATGTGTCAGCAGGTTTTTGCTATGCTGAAGATAGCAGGAGATAGAGGCTGGAACACAGAATTCAGGGATGTAGCACTCGTTAAAGCACATGCTGTTTACTAACTATGGAGGATTTATCCTAAGATAAATTACATTACTGGACTACATGAGTCTGACCACGCCCCCTCCTGTGATAAGCAGCTCACTGTCTATGGACTTTGTATACACAGAGCTTGGTGTGGGTGGGTGCAGCTTTCCCAGCTCTGCTCATTGTAAATCTAAAAGCTACGAATGTGTCAGATTTGCTGCACCCAGTAAATTAAGTAATAGATAGTTTGACTCAGCATATTTTTGCCTACATCAGGCTGCTCTCGGATGAGGTAGCAAAAACCTACTGACAGATTCCCTTTAACAGACATCTGTGCAAAGAAAACGTATAAAAACAACATGATTGCATAGTACACTCATAGTATATAAGAGTAGGTTTAGTATGATTACTTAGTGGGTGGGCGCTTATTGCACGAGCCATGGTCAGCACTGTTCCAGTACACCCTGACGGAAGGCAAGTAACATGTGTTCTGGTGCTGGGCAGCACTCAATTTGGCAAACATGGAATTTGGTGGATAATTACACTGAAATGGAATTGGGAAGAATCTATCACACTTACTAATGATGAACTGTTTTACTCTAATTATGTATCTGATTTGATCAATTTTCAAGTAAATATTTTTACTCTTTGGTTTGTAAATTCGTCCTGTTGAAAATATCATTAAAAAAACATTTTTACATGTAAAAATTGTCATTTTTTAATTGACTTTTTAAGTGTATATTTGATTTTGCCAGAAAAACATTGCACTGTATGAGCACTTCGGCGCCAGCAAAGGACACGCCCCTTTCCCGGACCAGCCTCCTGAACGGAGCGGACTCCGGGGAGTCCAGCGGGGGATGAGGCGCGGCACGCAGCAGCTCCCTCCGGCTTCCCTGACAGCACCATACGTGATGCCACCGAGTACGGCTGCCCCCGCGGACCTCAGCCTCCAGACTGGCGATCATCAGAGGGAGATCACTCTGGAGGTAAGCGCTCTGCCACAAGCATCCAACTGCAGGAACAGGAAACCAAAACTGAGGAGAGAGATGCCGCCCCTTTCTTTTCTCTCTGCTGCAGGTTTCCTGTTCCTGGGGGCGGATGCCATCTCTCATGTACGGTGCTGTCATGGTGAAGGGAAAAGTATAATAGAAACATATGCAACACTTCTGTATTTATCACCCACCCCTGGTTTTGGCTTACAAATACTGAGGTAAAATACTGACCAAATACTGAACCTGTGAACGAGACCTAAAGGTAATTTTTAATTTTATAATTAACTGCTCATTGCCTTGTTGTTGATCGGTCTCCTGCACAAGGAGTGCAGTGCATTCAAGCTCTTTACAATAGAGCTTGTAAGAGCTGCTCCAAAGCTTTCCACATTGCTGGATAAGGCCAACTGCAATGGCCCCTACACTCCTCTGCTTGCTGCATCAAGAGTAAATAGTTTTGGCCAGAGGAGCATCAACATCATTGTTCTGAACTGTCAATCAAGAGCACACTGCCTTCTGACAATCTGGAAGTCTGAAAAGTAGTGGGCACCTCCAATCCCAGGCCATGAAAACCCAGTAACCGATTGTGCCATTACATCACAGCTCCTATGATGTAACAGTATGTCATGGGGCATAGAAAGGTTACTTTGCTTACGTCCTGGTGGCCAGTAAACACTTTATTTCCTATTTGTTACATAACAAGAGGACTGCAAACTTCTAAATCTATACAAAGGATTTACAAATCTAAGTCTAACAAATTATCTTACACACCTTTGCTGTGGCAGAAAAACACCAAGGTTACTTACCGGTAGCCGGTTTTTCCGGAGCCCATGACAGCACACCTGAGAGAGGGATCCGCCCAGCCAGGACAGGAAACCTACTGAAATAAAAGGGCAGTACCTCTCCTTCGCTTCAGTTGGTTTTCAGAGCATGAGATGCCCCCCTGGTTAGTTCACATGGCTATCTACCACCACATTATTATAATAACAAAAAAACACCCAAGTGCGCACCAAAGGGTGAAAAAAAAGTGGGGGGGGGGGGAATATACAGGTGCTGTCATGGGCTTCGGAAAAACCGGCTACCGGTAAGTAACCTTGGTGTTTTCCCGTCTCCCATGACAGCACACCTGAGAGATTTTTGAAGAAAGGAACACCTTAGGGAGGGACCTCCGCTTGCAGCACCCTTCTACCAAAGGTAAGGTCAGTCGAGGAGGATAGATTCAGTCGGTAGTGTTTAAAGAAGGTAAACGGTGAGGACCAGGTAGCGGCCTTACATATCTGATCAATTGATAGCTCTGCTTTCTCAGCCCAGAAAGTAGCCACAGCTCTGGTGGAGTGAGCCTTGATGCCTTCAGGGACCGGGACGCCACACGCAGCATAGGATAAGCTAATGGCTTCCCTAATCCATCTGGCAATAGTACTTTTGGACACCCCATGTCCTTTCCTGCTACCCTGGAAAGCTACAAATAGAGACTGATCTTTCCTCCACTGACTGGTCAAGGATATGTACTGTAACATAGACTTCCTTACGTCAAGAGTATGAAACTTTTCCTCTCCTGGATTTCTAGGGTTAACACAAAATGAGGGTAATACAATATCCTGACTCCTATGAAATTTAAGAACTACCTTAGGTAGATAAGCCGGATCTGGTCTTAGAATCACCTTGTCGTCATATATCTGTGTGTATGGAGGACAAATGGACAGGGCTTGCAAGTCACTCATCCTACGTGCAGATGTCAAAGCTACCAGTAGTACCGTTTTGAGAGAGACATTTTTACTGATAACTCCTGTAAAGGCTCAAAAGTTAGAGCATCTAAAACCAGATTCAAATCCCAAGGGGGAATTTTCTGAATTACCACAGGTCTAGACCTACTACATGATTTAATAAAACGGGACACCCACTTATTGGAGGCTAAATTACAATTATATAAAGCTCCTAACGCCGATACTTGAACTTTAAGTGTATTGGTTGCCAACCCTAATTGTAAGCCTGCTTGTAGAAACTCTAAAATAGCTCCCACAGGAGCCTCATCCGCCAAAGGTTTTCCAAAAAACTCTAGGAACCTCTTCCATGTCCTACCATAAATTCTTGATGTAATCGGTTTTCTACTTTTCAGCAGGGTGGAAACTAGCCCTGGTGAGAATCCCTGCCGGCTTAGTAATGCCCTCTCAAATTCCAGGCTGCCAGATGGAAGCCCTTCACTTGAGAGTGGCATACTGGTCCCTGGGTAAGCAAATCCGGAACCTCTGGTAGAATCCCTGGATCGGTTACCGACATTTGTCTTAGGAGGGAAAACCACGGTCTTTTCAACCAAAACGGAGCAAGCACTACTACTACCGGAATTAATGCTATTGGCAGAAACACGTAAGCAAAGCTGAATTTCCACGGTATTTGAAGGGCATCTACTGCAAACGGGTTCCCTCTCAGATCTAATGAGCAGAACCTCTCCACCTTCCTGTTGTGAAGAGTGGCAAATAAGTCTATTACTGGACTGCCCCAAGACTGTACTATCTGATGGAATACCCAGGGATTCAGCGACCATTCTCCCTGTCTTAGCTTTTTGCGACTTAGGTAGTATGCTTTCGTGTTTTCGACCCCCTTTATGTGCAGAGCTGTGAGGGACAGTAGGTGAGAGTCTACTAACTGAAGAACAGATGTTGCCCCCATAAGGGAAAGGGACCTCGTTCCCCCTTGGTGGTTGATATAGGCTACCACTGCATAATTGTCGGACATAATTCTGGTATGACGACCCTGAAGAATAGGAAGGAAATGTCTTACTTCCCTTTCTACAGCCCATAACTCTTTTACATTGGATGTCTGATGTCTCTCTGTATGGGACCAGGAACCCTGTACCGAGAGGGTCCCCAGATGTGCACCCCATCCCGTACCACTCGCGTCCGTTGTGATCACGTCTTCTATCGGAGTTAGCCACTGAACCCCTGAGGTCAAGTAATCTCTTACAGACCACCAGATTAGGGAATCTCTGACGCCTACTGAAAGGTGTACTTTTCCCCCTAAACGCCCTTTTAACAATCTTTGTGTTGACAGGACCTCCCACTGTAATTAAGTAAATAGGGCAGCACACTGCAGCGCTAAAACATGCAAACTTGAAAACACGAAATTTAAACTGCATTACTGCACTAGAAATATGAAAAATGAGAGCTTTTAGCGCATAAAAATGGCCAATTTTATGTGTACCTGGTAGCCTCTTTACGGCATCTCTCTTATACCAGGTCCTACGCTTGCACAGCGCTGCAGTGTGCTGCCCTATTTACTTAACTATATACGAGTTGGCAACTCTGGGTTCAGCACCTGTTCACACTTAGTCTATGTTTGGATGTGCAGGTCAGGTTTTTGAAATGTATTCTCTAGCCTTCTGATCGTGCACTCCGCCTCCTAGCTTCAGGTGTTTTAATTACAGCAGGTCCAATACCCCTCCACAGAGAGAGAGAATTTTAGTCTAAGAAGAGGTTTCACATGTACCCATTCAGATGGAGACGTTTATTCTCAGCGAGGTAAGTCAAGCGTAGGACCTGGTATAAGAGAGATGCCGTAAAGAGGCTACCAGGTACACATAAAATTGGCCATTTTTATGCGCTAAAAGCTCTCATTTTTCATATTTCTAGTGCAGTAATGCAGTTCAAATTTCGTGTTTTCAAGTTTGCATGTTTTAGCGCTGCAGTGTGCTGCCCTATTTACTTAACTATATACGAGTTGGCGACTCTGGGTTCAGCACCTGTTCACACTTAGTCTATGTTTGGATGTGCAGGTCAGGTTTTTGAAATGTACTCCCACTGTAATTGTCTCAGGTGAAACTGTGCCCATTTTACAGCGGGTATACAGGATGTTAGTGACCCTAACAGGGACATCGCCTTCCTCAGTGTCATTACAGGCTGCTGTATTGCCAATTCCACAAGACTCTGTATCTTGATTATTTTGCTCTCCGGTAGCAGAAAGAGTTGGCGCGTGGAATTTGGAACCAACCCCAGGAAGGACTGAACTTTCTCTAGTGTTAATCTTGACTTGATGACATTTATTTTCCAACCCAATACTGCTAGGATCGTAGTCACCTCCTCTATTTGTGCAAGACAGTGATCCACCGACCTCCCTATTATAAGAAAGTCGTCTAGGTACGGGACAACGACTATGTCTTGGGAACGGAGGAAGGACATGACCTCTGACATTAGTTTGGTAAATATTCTTGGTGCTATCGATAGACCAAATGGGAGGGCAGCATACTGGTAGTGTTTGAGTTGCCCTTGGACAAACAGTGATACCATCAGAAATTTTTGATAGTCCCGATGGATTGGGACATGATAGTAAGCGTCCTTTAGGTTTATAGCTGCCATGAAGCAGTCCGGGAACAGCATCTTTATCGCTGAGTTTACCGACTCCATCTTGAAGGAGTAATTTATCACTGACCGATTGAGTTTCCTCAAGTTGACAATAGTTCTCAGCGAGCCAACTGGCTTCCGTATCAAAAAGAGAGGGGAAAAAAAACCTTTTCCCTCCTCTTCCCTTGGGACTTCTATCAGAACCCGTTTTAGTACTAGCCCCAATACCTCTGTTTCCAGAGCTAACTGTTCCTGCGGTAATTTTCTGTGTGGTGTCAACACAAAAGTCTGTCGAGGTGGATGAATAAAGTCTATTTTTAGGCTGTCCTTGATGACACTCAATGCCCAATGACGGGGGGAAATACTTATCCAGGGACTGAGAAAGTAAGAGAGCCTTCCCCCTACCTCCGGCTTGGTGTCATTGGGAGGGCTTTTTTGCTGATGTGGAGGGTCCCTTAAACATGAACCCAGATCCTTTTCTATCTCTATAGTCCCAGTTTCTTTTATCTCCCGGGGGGCGATGTTGTGAATTCTGTGGCCAAGCTCCCTCCTGTGGTCGTGAGTGGTACTTCGGCTGGTTCTGTCTATGAGCTTCCTTTGGTGGATGAGAGTGGTACTGCGGCTTCTGAGTTTCCTTCCTCAGGTGATGAGGTTAAGTCGTTAGGTGCTGCTCTATTTAACTCCACCTGGTGCTTTGATCCTGGCCTCCAGTCAATGTTCTAGTATTGGTCTTGCTTCCTCCTGGATCGTTCCTGTGGCCTGTCTATCCTGCATAAGCTAAGTTCTGCTTGTGTTACTTTTGTTTGCTATTTTTTCTGTCCAGCTTGCTATATTGGTTTTTCTTGCTTGCTGGAAGCTCTGAGACGCAGATGGAGCACCTCCGTACCGTTAGTCGGTGCAGAGGGTCTTTTTGCCCCTCTGCGTGGTTGTTTGTAGGTTTTTGTGCTGACCGCTAAGCTATCTTTCCTATCCTCGGTCTATTCAGTAAGTCGGGCCTCACTTTGCTAAATCTATTTCATCTCTGTGTTTGTATTTCATCTTTACTCACAGTCATTATATGTGGGGGGCTGCCTTTTCCTTTGGGGAATTTCTCTGAGGCAAGGTAGGCTTATTTTTCTATCTTCAGGGCTAGTTAGTTTCTCAGGCTGTGCCGAGTTGCATAGGGAGCATTAGGCGCAATCCACGGCTACCTCTAGTGTGGTGTGATAGGATTAGGGATTGCGGTCAGCAGAGTTTCCACGTCTCAGAGCTCGTCCTATGTTTTTGGTCAATGTCAGGTCACTTTGTGTGCTCTGAACTTCAAGGTCCATTGTGGTTCTGAATTACCTGTTCATAACAGGGCGACCTCTGTTAAATTTCCCTCTCCGAAAATAAGGCCTTCTGATATCCACCGGAAAGAGAAGAAAACCTTTTTTCTTGTCGTCTGCTTTTTCTAAAATGTCCTCCAGCTTCTGACCAACGAGGAATTTGCCGTCACACGGGACGGAACAAAGTCTATTTTTTGAGGGCAAGTCACCTGGGCACCCCTTTAACCACAAAACGTGTCTAGCTGCATTAGACAATCCAGCTGCCCTAGCTGCTAGTCTTAGGCCGGTTTCACATTAGCGTTTACCTGATCTGCGGCGGGCTGCGGACTTCCTCCGTGAAGCCCCGCCCTCGGCTGCACCTCCGCCGCCTACTTCTGCATGCGGCCTGCGTACCTATCTTTAACATTAGGTACGCAGGTCGTGCGGCTGTATGCGGATGCTGCCGCATGCGGCGACCAGCGTAGGACGTAGCCTGTAGCATTTTTCCGCATCGTCAAAACGACGCATGCGGCAGCATCCGCATACAGCCGCACGACCTGCGTACCTAATGTTAAAGATAGGTACGCAGGCAGCATGCGGGCCGCATGCAGAAGTAGGCGGAGCTAGTGGCGGAGGGGCGGCCGAGGGCGGGGCTTCACGGAGGAAGTCCGCAGCCCGCCGCAGATCAGGTAAACGCTAGTGTGAAACTAGCCTTACAGAGTCTGCTGAGGAATATGCTATGAAAGCTGCCGCTCCTTCTGCCATTGCCATATTGGCTAGGACCTCTTCTCTTGGCACCTTAGATTTTAATTGATCCTCTATTTGTTGCAGCCAGACAATAAGGGAGCGGGCAACACATGTCCCGGCTATTGCCGGTTTTAGACCTCCTGCGGCCACCTCCCAGGTGTGTTTTAAAAAAGCATCCGCTTTCTTGTCTAATGGGTCTCTTAAGATGACCGAGTCCTCTAAGTGTAGGGATGACTTTTTAGGTGACCTAGCCACAGCACCATCAATCTTAGGGACTTTATCCTATACTTTTGAATCCTTTTCCTCGAAAGGATACCGTCTCTTAGAAGATGAGGGAAGGCTACCAGATTTCTCAGGCTTTTTCCACTATCTTTATATAAGGGCTTTTACTTTAGCATTAACTGGGAAAGTACGCTTCCTTTTCTCCTCCAAACCACCAAACATAACGTCCTCTACCGATCTAGATACTTTCTCATCCTTAAGGCCCATTGTAGTCCTAACGGATTTCACCAGTTTATCTGTTTTCTCAGGTAGAAAGCATGGTCGGCCCCCAACATCACTATCTGAAGAGGAGCCAGATGATATGGAAAAGGATGAAAAATGAGACAGAGGTTCCTCCTGATATTCCTCGCCAGACTGAGAGGCACCAGAATCCGAAACAGTCTCTAGGCTTTTGCTACTTCGTTTTTTAAGGACTGATTTTAAAGACCCTTTAACCTCTGCTCTAATCATGGCCCTGAGGCTAGAGGCAAAGCTAGGAGATTCATCCTGAATGGTCTTTTGGATACAGTCCACACAAAGGCTTTTCTGCCACTGGACTGCTAGCAGGATTTTACAGAGGGCACATTCTTTGTTCTTTGCCTTGGTACTAGCCTTCCTCGGTGCCTGGCAAGTAAGCAGAGAAATGTAGCCCATTACCACCAATGTGACATTCACGAAGATCACTCACCACCCGCTGACACTCAAGGGGATCGGATTTTGAGGCTGATCTGGAGTACGGACAATGTCCCTCCTAGAAGCTGAGGAGTCCTGCGACCTTCGGTCAGGGCGACTGCCGCTTCTCCTCTCAGTATGCTGGTGACCAGACATAGCACCTGGTAAGGCCTCTTGCTGCTGCTGCTGCTGTTGTAGTACTGGCTGCTGTTGTAGCCGCTGCTCCATGCAATCCTCCATAATGGAGCTCTGTAGATGTGAGCACTTCCATCGTGGACTCACCACCTTTTAAAGGGTGATCCACTCTGCTCACCGCCTCATCCGGTATGCAAGTCGCTCCTCCCCCGCTTCTGCGCCCCCGGGAAACCGCCAAAAAAGCCCTGTAACCCGGCCATTGTCCGCCCATGGGCGCCGCCATCTTGGATCCGGCGTGCAGCTCTGACGTCACGCGGGCACGCCCATTCCCAGCGCGCCCTGCGCGCGACGGCTGCCGCGCACCCGGAAGTTAGGCACAGAGCCGAAGGCGGCCAGCAGAGGGGGGAGAGAGCGGCGTGGCAGCCGCAGAAGAGCCACAGGACTCCGGACTGCACTGAACCAACGCCCGCAAAGGCCCCAGAACCTGCGAACGGCGCTTCCACAACCTGAAGGCCGGCATACAGGCTCTCTGCCTGTTCTTCCAGTGCTGGGACAGGAGTGGGTGAGTCTTCCAAACCGCCGTGATTTCAGCACTAGGACTCCCATCAGGACAGGAAACCCAACTGAAGCGAGGGAGAGGTACCGCCCTTTTATTTCAGTAGGTTTCCTGTCCTGGATGGGCGGATCCCTCTCTCAGGTGTGCTGTCATGGGAGACGGTAAAAAATTGTGATGAGCAAGTGAGAGATTCATGGTAATCAGTGATCAGAAGTCTGTGTTCCCATGCTACAGCCACAATGTAGTCGGAAAACCTCAAAGGGGCAGTCTGCACAGAATAAATGTTCAAACCAGGTAGAGGCGCTGGGTGAATCATGACGTGGCCAAGGATTTAAAGGGCTTGTCCAGTATTGGGACAACCCCTTCTTGATCAAAATGTTTTGGCCCATAAAATAAGAAAGCCTACTGGGCCAGAGCCGTCAGCACTCCTGTGGCTCGCGTGCGGTTGTTGTGACACCGGCGCCCAATCAGCGCTGGCATCACTGTCCCCGCCTCCTGTCAAATTGAGCAGAAAGAGGAAGTCCGAAATCAGCTGCAGCCCAGACTTCCTCTTTATGTTCGAATTGTACAAAGGCGTAGACAGTGACGCCACTGCTGACTTGGCACCGGCGTCGCGAGTATGAGAAGTTGTCCAAGTAATGGAGGCTTCTTTAATTGCACCCTCCCTCCTGCTTGTTTTCTCTCTATCTCTGCCCTTTTCTCCCTTGATTGACAGCTCAGGCTTTATAGAGCCAGAAAAGAGAGGAGAATGGAAACTAAGCAGGAGGGAAGGTGTACTTAAATAACTGACCCACCGTGAAGCACCAAGAGCCTGTACTTGGTTTGAACAGTCATTATGTGCTGTATGTGAAACCACTGTTTTCTTGCAACATTAAGAGATTGTGTAAGAAGCTTTTATAGGGACAGCCAGCGCAGAACGACTGTTCAAACCAAGTCCAGGCCAATCATTTATATACACTTTCCCACCTGCTTGGTTTCCCTCTATCTCCACCCTTCTCTGGCTCTATCAAGCCAGAGCTGTCAATCAAATAAACGGGTGGAAATAGAGGGAAAACAAGCAAGTGGAAAGGTGTATATAAGTGATTGGCGCTGCCATGAAGCACTGAGCAGTGGGGCTTAGTTTGAACAGTCATTGTGTGCTGACAGAGTCCCTTTGCAGGACTGTAGCAACTCAGGGTCGCTGCAGCGCGTGATTGCAGCCTCATCTGCGCTCCTTTGGCCTAGTAAAATTACATTTTGTTTACCAATTTGTAGATCAGAAATATTACATATAAAATAAAGAAACTGTTTACACTACACTGGAAACCGAGTGATCACAGCACTTACAGAAGACCATAATCTCTGAATCATAGTACTAATCTGTTATAATGCCCTCACATACTGTTACTCCCAGCCCTGTATGAGCACCCGATTATAAAGATGTATTTTAAATTGATGAAAAAGTTACTGCTTTTATACCTTTATATTGTGCAAACCCTCAAATGCAGCCAAATACAATTTACAGAGCAACGCGGGATGCAAACCAGCATATACCTTGGGGTCAGCTCAAGAAGCAGCTATCAGATCCATTATAAAACGGTGGCGGACCCCTCAGGGCTTTTCCCCTTATGTTCTCCGAATTCATATTCCTAGCAGACTAACATTAGACAACGTATTAGAAATGTACCCTTGTATATAAGTTTCTGGGAGGCAATTGGTACCCCGGTGACTTTCTCCACAGTCATTGCCAGGTCCTGCAGAACGGGATCCTGATGCTCCTCTTCAGCCACAATCTGCAGTTTGTGCTTTTCACTTCCTGGAAAAAAATATGTAATTATTTGCAGCCATAAAGAAGTCATTTTTGGCTATAATTCTAGTACATTAATGGTCCAAGGACATGTGCACCAGAATAGAGAAATTGAGCAGGATCTACACCAAATTGTGCGGTTTCCAAAAATCTCTTCCACAGTGTTAGTACTATAATACACAATGGAATTTATAGCCAGAAAGCCCAAGCAAGGAATTCCCCGTGTGCACACACCCGACGGTCATTTGTTTCCAGCAACCTTCCAAATATTCTGCATTAACATTTCCAAGCATTTTGCTAGTAGTGTTGATAAGGCTGGCCATACACATTGGGTAGCTGTTGGCCAAACAATCCTTCGGGCAGTCATCTCAGCCGACAGCCATCTCGGCCGACACTTCTACACCCAAGAGCGCTCGCTCGTCCAAGCACCCATGTTCTCTATGAGAAAGCCGCCGACTATCACGTCGGTCAGTGGCTCTCTCAGGGAGACCATCGAGATTGGCAGTCCTAAATTGGCCATGCGCGATCGACATTTCTCATGACCATCCGAGAACCAAGTATGGAATCACCTCAATGTGTGTCCGATTAATTAGCCAAATGTTCTCATGAATGCATACGCTAAGTATGCTTCCATGTTTGGGTTTTTTTATGTAGGTTTTGAAGCCAAAAGATTTTAAAAAATTACAAATCACTTTTCTTTACAGGGCAGAGCGATGCTTCTACTGGGCAGGACGGAATATGGAGAATAAGGAAATCATCTATGTTGTCTAAGATGACAATGATAAGTAGGAGAGTTCAGAAAATGGAAATCACACAGAGCGGGTGTTGGCTCTGAAAGGCATGATTGGTATATCATGTATCCATTGCAGGGACAGTACGGACAATCAACTATACATGTGCTACACACCTACAGCCTGACTGGGAAAAAGGTCCAGGTCGGACCGAAACGTGTGGTAACAGGAATTTTTTTTTAAATAAATTACGTCACCAGCAAATTTTGAATGTTGTGGTTATTAAAAGCCAGAGATTGAAGCGCTGACATCACAGGATTGGCACCGATCTGGGAGCGCTATGGAAATTAATAGCGCTATATGAGCAAATAAAATAGAGTAACTTTATTTTACATGGGGCATGCCAGCAGATAAGAAGGGATTGGCCAACTCTTAGACAATTCCTACAAACATGACCAGACATCTGTCACACTGGTGCGTGTGTTGACTCAAGAGCCCTGATCACTGCTGTCAAAGATTGACAGCTACATGTAAAAAGGTTTCCAGGCCCCAAACAAATGTCTGCAGTCATCCATGGGACACATATTGTGGAACTGTAACAGTAAGTAATGCACACACTGTCATGATCCTCCTGAGAAGAAGCAGATGAGAATGTAGTTAGCACATGACTGCATACCTATGGTTTGGTGACCACACACTTGCACTGGGAATAATGGGGATTGAGAATTTGAGCATTCCACACTGTCACAATTCAGCACGGCAGTCTGGGCGCACCGCGATATGCTTGTACATTGCATGGGGTCATTCACAATTACACAACTACAACTAGATCCACAGCGGTCTGGGCGCACGACATTCAGGGCGAGGTGGTATGGATGCATGAATAGGGTCATGCACAATTCACAACTAGTCCCACAGCAGTCAGGACACAACAGTCTGGGCGCACACCGGTTTGCTGTACATTCTATGGGGTCATTCACAATTACCCAATTCACAACTTCAACAGGGCACACGATGGTCAGGGCGCGAGGCGCTCTGGGTGCAAAGAGGCCTGGACACTGCAGTCTTGGCATTGTGGTCTGGGCGCACAGCGGTCAAAGAGCGGGTGTACAACATTCAGAGCGAGGTGGTCTGGGTGCATGTATGAGGTCATTCACAACTTGTCCCACAGCGGCCAGAGCACACAGCGGTCTGTACACAACAGTCTGGGAGCACAGTGGGTTACTGTACATTGTGTGGGGTCATTCACAGTCACACAATTCACAACTAGTCCCACGGACACACGACGGTCTCGACACACTGCAGTCTGGGTGCACGGCTGTCAGGGCGAGGCGGTCTGGGTGCACGGCTGTCAGGGCGAGGTGGTCTGGGCGCACGGCTGTCAGGGCGAAGCGGTCGGGGTGCACGGCTGTCAGGGCGAGGCGGTCTGGGGGCACGGCTGTCAGGGCGAGGCGGTCTGGGGGCACGGCTATCAGGGCGAGGCGGTCTGGGGGCACGGCTGTCAGGGCGAGGCGGTCTGGGGGCAAGGCTATCAGGGCGAGGCGGTCTGGGGGCACGGCTGTCAGGGCGAGGCGGTCTGGGGGCACGGCTGTCAGGGCGAGGCGGTCTGGCGGCATGGCTGTCAGGGCGAGGCGGTCTGGGGGCACGGCTATCAGGGCGAGGCGGTCTGGGCGCACGGCTGTCAGGGCGAAGCGGTTGGGGCGCACGGCTGTCAGGACGAGGCGGTCTGGGCGCACGGCTGTCAGGGCGAGGCGGTCTGGGGCACGGCTGTCAGGGCGAGGCGGTCTGGGGCATGGCTGTCAGAGCGAGGCGGTCTGGGGCATGGCTGTCAGGGCGAGGCGGTCTGGGGCACGGCATGGCTTCTGGTATTAAGCAAATAGGAAACTGTGCTAGAGATAAGGGTCACACGAGGCTGGCGTCCGCGTCCCGCACTATTGGGGCACAACTACCCGCAGCCTTAGTTGTCCTGCCATGTTACTTGGAAGCATTTGCTTTGCAGGTCCAGCTTGTTGGGTGCCATTGATGGGGGTAATATTTTAGGTCTGGATGTGAGACATGAAGAGGAACATGTGACATAAACTAGATGGAGGCTTTCCCAGCCTAGGGTTAGGTGCCACCACTCTACAAAGGCACGAGGAAACATGCGACCCCCGGAGCCTATGGTGGCAGTGGCTAGCATTAGAGACAGCTCACTGGCCCACACTGGGATGAGAGATTACAAACCAGCCGAACACGTGACCTGGCCAGCACAATGACTGCTGTTCACGGAGCCTGACAAGCCAGGAACAGCCCCTCTGCATTTCCTAGGAGCACCATGCTGCCCGAGTGGCGCCACAGTAGCCGGCACAGCGATGACACTGCCGGCCACACGACGTGCTGCCGCCGGCTCCCTGGACACACCGGCCGCTCCGGGGTACTGACATTTATTACCATGTGTGATGGTGACAGCCAAGCCGTTGTCAGAGGCCATGTCTGCCACTGCACAGCCCTGCGTCCGTCACTTAAATCTATGCCGATGCTTGAGTCACGCTTACTTCCTATGCCGGGCAACGCAACTTCCGGCTTTGTCTTCTCAGGTCACTGAAGCGCTAAGGCGGCCATGTTTGATGAGGGCGGTTCCCACAATGGAACGGACAACGCGTGGGAAACATAAGGCTAGGGTCACATAGGGTCACATTGCGTTAGTGCAATCCGTTTAGCGCTAAGGCTACTTTCACACTAACGTCGGAATCTCCCTGTCGCAATGCGTCAGGGGGAGATTCCAACGCTAGCATTTAACGCACTCCACAACGGAGGCAGCGGATGCATTTCTCCGGCGCATCCACTGCCCCATTGTAAGGTGCGGGGAGGTGGGGGCGGAGTTCCGGCCGCGCATGCGCGGTCGGAAAAAGCGGTCCGTCAGGAGCAAAAAAACGTTACATGTAGCGTTTTTTGCTCCCGACGGTCCACCAAAACACGACGCATCCATCACACGACGGATGCGACGTGTGGCAATCCGTCGCAATGCGTCGTCAATACAAGTCTATGGGGAAAAAACGCATCCTGCAAGCACTTTTGCAGGATGCGTTTTTTCTGCAAAACGACGCATTGTGACGGATTGCAGTTAACGCTAGTGTGAAAGTAGCCAAAGCGCTAGCGGATTGCGCTAACGCAATGTCTTTTTCGGGGATCTGCGAGAGCGGGGAACAGACCTCGGGCGCGCTACAAAAGAACGGCACATCGCTAGCGCGTGCCGAAAATGACACGCGCTAGCAATACGTATTAACATTGCGGGCAATGGGAGCGCTAACGGACGCGTTGCACGGCGTTAATTTCGCCGTGCAACGCTGTCCGCTAGCGCTCACACTAATAAAACGCAATGTGAATTTTGATGTACGTCGCAATGCGTCGTTTTGGAGTAAAAACGCATCCTGCAAAGTTGCCCGCAGGATGCGTTTTTTCTCCATAGACTTTCATTAGCGACGACGCATTGCGACGTATCGCCACACGAGCCATCGCAATGCGTCCTGCAGACAACGCCACACGAGCTACTTTCACACTAGCGTCGGGCCGAGGTTCTGACGCTAGCAGTGAATGCACCGCACAACGGAGGCAGCAGATGCATTTTTCCTGCGCATCCGCTGCCCCATTGTGAGGTGCGGGGAGGTAGGGGCGGAGTTCCGGCCACGCATGCGCGGTCGGAAAAAGCGGTCCGTCGGCAGCAAAAAAGTTACATGTAAAGTTTTTTGCTCCCGGCGGTCCGCCACAACACAGTGCAACCGTTGCATGATGGTTGCGATGTTTGTCACTGTCAATGCGTCGCAATGCGTCGCTAATGTTAATTTATGGGGCAAAAACGCATCCTGCAGACAACTTTGCAGGATGCGTTTTTTCCCATAAACGACGCATTGCGACGTATTGCAAAAAACGCTAGTGTGAAAGTAGCCTTACACTCACCCAGGGGCGTTCCCGCTGCGGTCCGGTCCGATGGGCGTCGCGGTCCGGTCCAGCGCCTCCCATCTTCATCAGATGACATCCTCTTCTGGTCTTCACGCTGCGGCTCCTCTCTGATCTTTCCCGGTGCCTGCGTACTGCAGTACTTTGCTCTGCCCTAAAGTACGCAGGAGCCGCAGTGTGAAGACCAGAAGAGGACATCATCTGATGAAGATAGGAGGCCCCGGACCGCGACGCCCATTGGATCGGACCGCCCCTGCAAGTGAGTATAATCTAACCTTTACTTCTCATCTTTCAGAATACATCGGGGGCTTATCTTCAGCATTACAGAATGCTGTACATAAGGCTACTTTCACACTAGCGTCGTACTCAGTCTGCCGCAGTACACACGCCCCCAGTGTGTCCAGCATTTCTGCCCCAGTGTGTCCAGCATTTTTGCCCCAGGGTGTCCAGCATTCTGCTCCCAGTGTGTCCAGCGATCTGCCCCAGTGTGTCCAGCATCTCTGCCCCAGTGTGTCCAGCATCTCTGCCCCCAGTGTCTCCAGCATTACTGCCCCCCGTGTCTCCAGCATTACTGCCCCCCGTGTCTCCAGCATTTCTGCCCCCCGTGTCTCCAGCATCTCTGCCCCCAGTGTCTCCAGCATCTCTGCCCCCAGGGTGTCCAGCATCTCTGCCCCAGTGTGTCCAGCATCTCTGCCCCCAGTTTGTCCAGCATTCTGCCCCCAGTGTGTCCAGAATCTCTGCCCCCAGTGTGTCCAGAATCTCTGCCCCCAGTGTGTCCAGCATCTCTGCCCCCAGTGTGTCCAGCATCTCTGCCCTAGTGTGTCCAGCATCTTTGCCCCAGTGTGTCCAGCATCTCTGCCCCCAGTGTGTCCAGCATCTCTGCTCCCAGTGTGTCCAGCATCTCTGCCCCCAGTGTGTCCAGCATCTCTATCCCCAGTGTGTCCAGCATCTCTGCCCCCGGTGTGTCCAGCATCTCTGCCCCCAGTGTGTCCAGCATTTCTGCCCCCAGTGTGTCCAGCATCTCTGCCCCAGTGTGTCCAGCATTCTGCCCCCAGTGTCTCCAGCATTTCTGCCCCCAGTGTGTCCAGCATCTCTGCTCCCATTGTGTCCAGCATTTCTGCCCCCAGTGTGTCCAGCATTTCTGCCCCCAGTGTGTCCACCATCCTGCCCCCAATGTCTCCAGCATTTCTGCCCCCAGTGTGTCTAGCATTCTGCCCCAGTGTCTCCAGCATCTCTGCCCCCAGTGTCTCCAGCATCTCTGCCCCAGTGTCTCCAGCATCTCTGCCCCCAGTGTGTCCAGCATCTCTATCCCTAGTGTATCCAGCATCTCTGCCCCCAGTGTGTCCAGCATCTCTGCACCCTGTGTGTCCAGCATCTTTGCCCCCCAGTGTGTCCAGCATCTCTGCCCCAGTGTGTCCACCATTTTTGCCCCAGTGTGTACAGCGTTCAGCCCCCAATGTGTCCAGCGTTCTGCCCCCAGTGTGTCCAGCATCTCTGCCCCAGTGTGTCCAGCATCTCTGCCCCAGTGTGTCCAGCATCTCTGCCCCAGTGTGTCCAGCATTCTGCCCCCAGTGTGTACAGCATTCTGCCCCCAGTGTGTCCAGCATCTCTGCCCCAGTGTGTCCAGAATCTCTGCCCCCAGTGTGTCCAGCATCTCTGCCCCCAGTGTGTCCAGCATCTCTGCCCCCAGTGTGTCCAGCATCTCTGCCCTAGTGTGTCCAGCATCTTTGCCCCAGTGTGTCCAGCATCTCTGCCCCCAGTGTGTCCAGCATCTCTGCCCCAGTGTGTCCACCATTTTTGCCCCAGTGTGTACAGCGTTCAGCCCCCAATGTGTCCAGCGTTCTGCCCCCAGTGTGTCCAGCTTCTCTGCCCCAGTGTGTCCAGCATCTCTGCCCCAGTGTGTCCAGCATCTCTGCCCCAGTGTGTCCAGCATTCTGCCCCCAGTGTGTCCAGCATTCTGCCCCCAGTGTGTCCAGCGTTCTGCCCCCAGTGTGTCCAGCATCTCTGCACCAGTGTGTCCAGAATCTCTGCCCCCAGTGTGTCCAGCATCTCTGCCCCCAGTGTGTCCAGCATCTCTGCCCCCAGTGTGTCCAGCATCTTTGCCCCAGTGTGTCCAGCATCTCTGCCCCCAGTGTGTCCAGCATCTCTATCCCCAGTGTGTCCAGCATCTCTGCCCCAGTGTGTCCAGCATCTCTGCCCCAGTGTGTCCAGCATTTCTACCCCAGTGTGTCCAGCATTCTGCCCCCAGTGTGTCCAGCATTCTGCCCCCAGTGTCTCCAGCATTTCTGCCCCCAGTGTGTCCAGCATCTCTGCTCCCATTGTGTCCAGCATTTCTGCCCCCAGTGTGTCCAGCATTTCTGCCCCCAGTGTGTCCACCATCCTGCCCCCAGTGTCTCCAGCATTTCTGCCTCCAGTGTGTCTAGCATTCTGCCCAAGTGTCTCCAGCATCTCTGCCCCCAGTGTCTCCAGCATCTCTGCCCCAGTCTCCAGCATCTCTGCCCCAGTGTCTCCAGCATCTCTGCCCCCAGTGTCTCCAGCATCTCTGCCCCTCTCCAGCATCACTTCCCCAGTGTGTCCAGCATCTCTGCCCCAGTGTGTCCAGAATCTCTGCCCCCAGAGTGTCCACCATTTCTGCCCCCAGTGTGTCCAGCATCTCTGCCCTAGTGTGTCCAGCATCTCTGCCCCAGTGTGTCCAGAATCTCTGCCCCCAGAGTGTCCACCATTTCTGCCCCCAGTGTGTCCAGCATCTCTGCCCTAGTGTGTCCAGCATCTATATCCCCAGTGTGTCCAGAATCTCTGCCCCAGTGTGTCCAGCATCTCTGCCCCAGTGTGTGCAGCATTCTGCCCCCAGTGTCTCCAGCATTTCTGCCCCCAGTGTGTCCAGCATCTCTGCTCCCATTGTGTCCAGCATTTCTGCCCCCAGTGTGTCCAGCATTTCTGCCCCCAGTGTGTCCACCATCCTGCCCCCAGTGTCTCTAGCATTTCTGCCCCCAGTGTGTCTAGCATTCTGCCCCAGTGTCTCCAGCATCTCTGCCAACAGTGTCTCCAGCATCTCTGCCCCAGTCTCCAGCATCTCTTCCCCAGTGTGTCCAGCATCTCTGCCCCGGTGTGTCCAGAATCTCTGCCCCCAGAGTGTCCAGCATTTCTGCCCCCAGTGTGTCCAGCATCTTTGCCCCAGTGTGTCCAGCATCTCTGCCCCCAGTGTGTCCAGCATCTCAATCCGCAGTGTGTCCAGCATCTCTGCCCCCAGTGTGTCCAGCATCTCTGCACCCTGTGTGTCCAGCATCTTTGCCCCCCAGTGTGTCCAGCATCTCTGCCCCAGTGTGTCCAGCATTTTTGCCCCAGTGTGTCCAGCGTTCTGCCCCCAATGTGTCCAGCGTTCTGCCCCCAGTGTGTCCAGCATCTCTACCCCAGTGTGTCCAGCATCTCTGCCCCAGTGTGTCCAGCATTTTTGCCCCAGTGTGTCCAGCATTCTGCCCCCAGTGTGTCCAGCATTCTGCCCCCAGTGTGTCCAGCGTTCTGCCCCCAGTGTGTCCAGCGTTCTGCCCCCAGTGTGTCCAGCATCTCTGCCCCAGTGTGTCCAGAATCTCTGCCCTACTGTGTCCAGCATCTTTGCCCCAGTGTGTCCAGCATCTCTGCCCCCAGTGTGTCCAGCATCTCTGCCCCAGTGTGTCCAGCATCTCTGCCCCCAGTGTGTCCAGCATCTCTGCCCCAGTGTGTCCAGCATTCTGCCCCCAGTGTCTCCAGCATTTCTGCCCCCAGTGTGTCCAGCATCTCTGCTCCCATTGTGTCCAGCATTTCTGCCCCCAGTGTGTCCAGCATTTCTGCCCCCAGTGTGTCCACCATCCTGCCCCCAGTGTCTCCAGCATTTCTGCCCCCAGTGTGTCTAGCATTCTGCCCCAGTGTCTCCAGCATCTCTGCCCCCAGTGTCTCCAGCATCTCTGCCCCTCTCCAGCATCACTTCCTTAGTGTGTCCAGCATCTCTGCCCCAGTGTGTCCAGAATCTCTGCCCCCAGAGTGTCCACCATTTCTGCCCCCAGTGTGTCCAGCATCTCTGCCCCCAGTGTGTCCAGCATCTCTGCCCTAGTGTGTCCAGCATCTTTGTCCCAGTGTGTCCAGCATCTCTCCCCCAGTGTGTCCAGCATCTCTGCCCCAGTGTGTCCACCATTTTTGCCCCAGTGTGTACAGCGTTCAGCCCCCAATGTGTCCAGCGTTCTGCCCCCAGTGTGTCCAGCATCTCTGCCCCAGTGTGTCCAGCATCTCTGCCCCAGTGTGTCCAGCATCTCTGCCCCAGTGTGTCCAGCATTCTGCCCCCAGTGTGTCCAGCATTCTGCCCCCAGTGTGTCCAGCGTTCTGCCCCCAGTGTGTCCAGAATCTCTGCCCCCAGTGTGTCCAGCATCTCTGCCCCCAGTGTGTCCAGCATCTCTGCCCCCAGTGTGTCCAGCATCTCTGCCCTAGTGTGTCCAGCATCTTTGCCCCAGTGTGTCCAGCATCTCTGCCCCCAGTGTGTCCAGCATCTCTATCCCCAGTGTGTCCAGCATCTCTGCCCCAGTGTGTCCAGCATCTCTGCCCCCAGTGTGTCCAGCATCTCTGCCCCAGTGTGTCCAGCATTTCTACCCTAGTGTGTCCAGCATTCTGCCCCCAGTGTGTCCAGCATTCTGCCCCCAGTGTCTCCAGCATTTCTGCCCCCAGTGTGTCCAGCATCTCTGCTCCCATTGTGTCCAGCATTTCTGCCCCCAGTGTGTCCAGCATTTCTGCCCCCAGTGTGTCCACCATCCTGCCCCCAGTGTCTCCAGCATTTCTGCCTCCAGTGTGTCTAGCATTCTGCCCAAGTGTCTCCAGCATCTCTGCCCCCAGTGTCTCCAGCATCTCTGCCCCAGTCTCCAGCATCTCTGCCCCAGTGTCTCCAGCATCTCTGCCCCTCTCCAGCATCACTTCCCCAGTGTCTCCAGCATCTCTGCCCCAGTGTGTCCAGAATCTCTGCCCCCAGAGTGTCCACCATTTCTGCCCCCAGTGTGTCCAGCATCTCTGCCCCCAGTGTGTCCAGCATCTCTGCCCTAGTGTGTCCAGCATCTTTGCCCCAGTGTGTCCAGCATCTCTGCCCCCAGTGTGTCCAGCATCTCTATCCCCAGTGTGTCCAGCATCTCTGCCCCAGTGTGTCCAGCATCTCTGCCCCCAGTGTGTCCAGCATCTCTGCCCCAGTGTGTCCAGCATTCTGCCCCCAGTGTCTCCAGCATCTCTGCCCCCAGTGTGTCCAGCATCTCTGCTCCCATTGTGTCCAGCATTTCTGCCCCCAGTGTGTCCAGCATTTCTGCCCCCAGTGTGTCCACCATCCTGCCCCCAGTGTCTCCAGCATTTCTGCCCCCAGTGTGTCTAGCATTCTGCCCCAGTGTCTCTAGAATCTCTGCCCCCAGTGTCTCCAGCATCTCTGCCCCTCTCCAGCATCACTTCCTTAGTGTGTCCAGCATCTCTGCCCCAGTGTGTCCAGAATCTCTGCCCCCAGAGTGTCCACCATTTCTGCCCCCAGTGTGTCCAGCATCTCTGCCCCCAGTGTGTCCAGCATCTCTGCCCTAGTGTGTCCAGCATCTTTGCCCCAGTGTGTCGAGCATCTCTCCCCCAGTGTGTCCAGCATCTCTGCCCCAGTGTGTCCACCATTTTTGCCCCAGTGTGTACAGCGTTCAGCCCCCAATGTGTCCAGCGTTCTGCCCCCAGTGTGTCCAGCATCTCTGCCTCAGTGTGTCCAGCATCTCTGCCCCAGTGTGTCCAGCATCTCTGCCCCAGTGTGTCCAGCATTCTGCCCCCAGTGTGTCCAGCATTCTGCCCCCAGTGTGTCCAGCGTTCTGCCCCCAGTGTGTCCAGAATCTCTGCCCCCAGTGTGTCCAGCATCTCTGCCCCCAGTGTGTCCAGCATCTCTGCCCCCAGTGTGTCCAGCATCTCTGCCCTAGTGTGTCCAGCATCTTTGCCCCAGTGTGTCCAGCATCTCTGCCCCCAGTGTGTCCAGCATCTCTATCCCCAGTGTGTCCAGCATCTCTGCCCCAGTGTGTCCAGCATCTCTGCCCCCAGTGTGTCCAGCATCTCTGCCCCAGTGTGTCCAGCATTTCTACCCTAGTGTGTCCAGCATTCTGCCCCCAGTGTGTCCAGCATTCTGCCCCCAGTGTCTCCAGCATTTCTGCCCCCAGTGTGTCCAGCATCTCTGCTCCCATTGTGTCCAGCATTTCTGCCCCCAGTGTGTCCAGCATTTCTGCCCCCAGTGTGTCCACCATCCTGCCCCCAGTGTCTCCAGCATTTCTGCCTCCAGTGTGTCTAGCATTCTGCCCAAGTGTCTCCAGCATCTCTGCCCCCAGTGTCTCCAGCATCTCTGCCCCAGTCTCCAGCATCTCTGCCCCAGTGTCTCCAGCATCTCTGCCCCTCTCCAGCATCACTTCCCCAGTGTCTCCAGCATCTCTGCCCCAGTGTGTCCAGAATCTCTGCCCCCAGAGTGTCCACCATTTCTGCCCCCAGTGTGTCCAGCATCTCTGCCCTAGTGTGTCCAGCATCTCTGCCCCCAGTGTGTCCAGCATCTATATCCCCAGTGTGTCCAGAATCTCTGCCCCAGTGTGTCCAGCATCTCTGCCCCAGTGTGTCCAGCATTCTGCCCCCAGTGTCTCTAGCATTTCTGCCCCCAGTGTGTCTAGCATTCTGCCCCAGTGTCTCCAGCATCTCTGCCAACAGTGTCTCCAGCATCTCTGCCCCAGTCTCCAGCATCTCTTCCCCAGTGTGTCCAGCATCTCTGCCCCGGTGTGTCCAGAATCTCTGCCCCCAGAGTGTCCAGCATTTCTGCCCCCAGTGTGTCCAGCATCTTTGCCCCAGTGTGTCCAGCATCTCTGCCCCCAGTGTGTCCAGCATCTCTATCCCCAGTGTGTCCAGCATCTCTGCCCCCAGTGTGTCCAGCATCTCTGCACCCTGTGTGTCCAGCATCTTTGCCCCCCAGTGTGTCCAGCATCTCTGCCCCAGTGTGTCCAGCATTTTTGCCCCAGTGTGTCCAGCGTTCTGCCCCCAATGTGTCCAGCGTTCTGCCCCCAGTGTGTCCAGCATCTCTACCCCAGTGTGTCCAGCATCTCTGCCCCAGTGTGTCCAGCATTTTTGCCCCAGTGTGTCCAGCATTCTGCCCCCAGTGTGTCCAGCATTCTGCCCCCAGTGTGTCCAGCGTTCTGCCCCCAGTGTGTCCAGCATCTCTGCCCCAGTGTGTCCAGAATCTCTGCCCCCAGTGTGTCCAGCATCTCTGCCCCTAGTGTGTCCAGCATCTCTGCCCTACTGTGTCCAGCATCTTTGCCCCAGTGTGTCCAGCATCTCTGCCCCCAGTGTGTCCAGCATCTCTGCCCCAGTGTGTCCAGCATCTCTGCCTCCAGTGTGTCCAGCATCTCTGCCCCAGTGTGTCCAGCATTCTGCCCCCAGTGTCTCCAGCATTTCTGCCCCCAGTGTGTCCAGCATCTCTGCTCCCATTGTGTCCAGCATTTCTGCCCCCAGTGTGTCCAGCATTTCTGCCCCCAGTGTGTCCACCATCCTGCCCCCAGTGTCTCCAGCATTTCTGCCCCCAGTGTGTCTAGCATTCTGCCCCAGTGTCTCCAGCATCTCTGCCCCCAGTGTCTCCAGCATCTCTGCCCCTCTCCAGCATCACTTCCCTAGTGTGTCCAGCATCTCTGCCCCAGTGTGTCCAGAATCTCTGCCCCCAGAGTGTCCACCATTTCTGCCCCCAGTGTGTCCAGCATCTCTGCCCTACTGTGTCCAGCATCTTTGCCCCAGTGTGTCCAGCATCTCTGCCCCCAGTGTGTCCAGCATCTATATCCCCAGTGTGTCCAGCATCTCTGCCCACAGTGCGTCCAGCATCTCTGCACCGTGTGTCCAGCATCTTTGCCCCCCAGTGTGTCCAGCATCTCTGCCCCAGTGTGTCCAGCATTTTTGCCCCAGTGTGTCCAGCATTCTGCCCCCAGTGTGTCCAGCGTTCTGCCCCCAGTGTGTCCAGCATCTCTGCCCCAGTGTGTCCAGCATCTCTGCCCCAGTGTGTCCAGCATCTCTGCCCCCAGTTTGTCCAGCATTCTGCCCCCAGTGTGTCCAGAATCTCTGCCCCCAGTGTGTCCAGAATCTCTGCCCCCAGTGTGTCCAGCATCTCTGCCCCCAGTGTGTCCAGCATCTCTGCCCTAGTGTGTCCAGCATCTTTGCCCCAGTGTGTCCAGCATCTCTGCCCCCAGTGTGTCCAGCATCTCTGCTCCCAGTGTGTCCAGCATCTCTGCCCCCAGTGTGTCCAGCATCTCTATCCCCAGTGTGTCCAGCATCTCTGCCCCCGGTGTGTCCAGCATCTCTGCCCCCAGTGTGTCCAGCATCTCTGCCCCAGTGTGTCCAGCATTCTGCCCCCAGTGTCTCCAGCATTTCTGCCCCCAGTGTGTCCAGCATCTCTGCTCCCATTGTGTCCAGCATTTCTGCCCCCAGTGTGTCCAGCATTTCTGCCCCCAGTGTGTCCACCATCCTGCCCCCAATGTGTCCAGCATTTCTGCCCCCAGTGTGTCTAGCATTCTGCCCCAGTGTCTCCAGCATCTCTGCCCCCAGTGTCTCCAGCATCTCTGCCCCAGTGTGTCCAGCATCTCTGCCCCAGTGTGTCCAGCATCTCTGCCCCCAGTTTGTCCAGCATTCTGCCCCCAGTGTGTCCAGAATCTCTGCCCCCAGTGTGTCCAGAATCTCTGCCCCCAGTGTGTCCAGCATTTCTGCCCCCAGTGTGTCCAGCATCTCTGCCCTAGTGTGTCCAGCATCTTTGCCCCAGTGTGTCCAGCATCTCTGCCCCCAGTGTGTCCAGCATCTCTGCTCCCAGTGTGTCCAGCATCTCTGCCCCCAGTGTGTCCAGCATCTCTATCCCCAGTGTGTCCAGCATCTCTGCCCCCGGTGTGTCCAGCATCTCTGCCCCCAGTGTGTCCAGCATTTCTGCCCCCAGTGTGTCCAGCATCTCTGCCCCAGTGTGTCCAGCATTCTGCCCCCAGTGTCTCCAGCATTTCTGCCCCCAGTGTGTCCAGCATCTCTGCTCCCATTGTGTCCAGCATTTCTGCCCCCAGTGTGTCCAGCATTTCTGCCCCCAGTGTGTCCACCATCCTCCCCCCAATGTCTCCAGCATTTCTGCTCCCAGTGTGTCTAGCATTCTGCCCCAGTGTCTCCAGCATCTCTGCCCCCAGTGTCTCCAGCATCTCTGCCCCAGTGTCTCCAGCATCTCTGCCCCCAGTGTGTCCAGCATCTCTATCCCTAGTGTATCCAGCATCTCTGCCCCCAGTGTGTCCAGCATCTCTGCACCCTGTGTGTCCAGCATGTTTGCCCCCCAGTGTGTCCAGCATCTCTGCCCCAGTGTGTCCACCATTTTTGCCCCAGTGTGTACAGCGTTCAGCCCCCAATGTGTCCAGCGTTCTGCCCCCAGTGTGTCCAGCATCTCTGCCCCAGTGTGTCCAGCATCTCTGCCCCAGTGTGTCCAGCATCTCTGCCCCAGTGTGTCCAGCATTCTGCCCCCAGTGTGTACAGCATTCTGCCCCCAGTGTGTCCAGCATCTCTGCCCCAGTGTGTCCATCATTCTGCCCCCAGTGTCTCCAGCATTTCTGCCCCCAGTGTGTCCAGCATCTCTGCTCCCATTGTGTCCAGCATTTCTGCCCCCAGTGTGTCCAGCATTTCTGCCCCCAGTGTGTCCACCATCCTGCCCCCAATGTCTCCAGCATTTCTGCCCCCAGTGTGTCTAGCATTCTGCCCCAGTGTCTCCAGCATCTCTGCCCCCAGTGTCTCCAGCATCTCTGCCCCAGTGTCTCCAGCATCTCTGCCCCCAGTGTGTCCAGCATCTCTATCCCTAGTGTATCCAGCATCTCTGCCCCCATTGTGTCCAGCATCTCTGCACCCTGTGTGTCCAGCATCTTTGCCCCCCAGTGTGTCCAGCATCTCTGCCCCAGTGTGTCCACCATTTTTGCCCCAGTGTGTACAGCGTTCAGCCCCCAATGTGTCCAGCGTTCTGCCCCCAGTGTGTCCAGCATCTCTGCCCCAGTGTGTCCAGCATCTCTGCCCCAGTGTGTCCAGCATCTCTGCCCCAGTGTGTCCAGCATTCTGCCCCGGGGCCCCCTTGATCACCGCTGTCAAAAAACCCCAAAAAACGCGAGTTTTTACCAGTGTGTACAGCATTCTGCCCCCAGTGTGTCCAGCATCTCTGCCCCAGTGTGTCCAGAATCTCTGCCCCCAGTGTGTCCAGCATCTCTGCCCCCAGTGTGTCCAGCATCTCTGCCCCCAGTGTGTCCAGCATCTCTGCCCTAGTGTGTCCAGCATCTTTGCCCCAGTGTGTCCAGCATCTCTGCCCCCAGTGTGTCCAGCATCTCTGCCCCAGTGTGTCCACCATTTTTGCCCCAGTGTGTACAGCGTTCAGCCCCCAATGTGTCCAGCGTTCTGCCCCCAGTGTGTCCAGCTTCTCTGCCCCAGTGTGTCCAGCATCTCTGCCCCAGTGTGTCCAGCATCTCTGCCCCAGTGTGTCCAGCATTCTGCCCCCAGTGTGTCCAGCATTCTGCCCCAAGTGTGTCCAGCGTTCTGCCCCCAGTGTGTCCAGCATCTCTGCACCAGTGTGTCCAGAATCTCTGCCCCCAGTGTGTCCAGCATCTCTGCCCCCAGTGTGTCCAGCATCTCTGCCCCCAGTGTGTCCAGCATCTTTGCCCCAGTGTGTCCAGCATCTCTGCCCCCAGTGTGTCCAGCATCTCTATCCCCAGTGTGTCCAGCATCTCTGCCCCAGTGTGTCCAGCATCTCTGCCCCAGTGTGTCCAGCATTTCTACCCCAGTGTGTCCAGCATTCTGCCCCCAGTGTGTCCAGCATTCTGCCCCCAGTTTGTCCAGCATTCTGCCCCCAGTGTGTCCAGAATCTCTGCCCCCAGTGTGTCCAGAATCTCTGCCCCCAGTGTGTCCAGCATTTCTGCCCCCAGTGTGTCCAGCATCTCTGCCCTAGTGTGTCCAGCATCTTTGCCCCAGTGTGTCCAGCATCTCTGCCCCCAGTGTGTCCAGCATCTCTGCTCCCAGTGTGTCCAGCATCTCTGCCCCCAGTGTGTCCAGCATCTCTATCCCCAGTGTGTCCAGCATCTCTGCTCCCAGTGTGTCCAGCATCTCTGCCCCCAGTGTGTCCAGCATCTCTATCCCCAGTGTGTCCAGCATCTCTGCCCCCGGTGTGTCCAGCATCTCTGCCCCCAGTGTGTCCAGCATTTCTGCCCCCAGTGTGTCCAGCATCTCTGCCCCAGTGTGTCCAGCATTCTGCCCCCAGTGTCTCCAGCATTTCTGCCCCCAGTGTGTCCAGCATCTCTGCTCCCATTGTGTCCAGCATTTCTGCCCCCAGTGTGTCCAGCATTTCTGCCCCCAGTGTGTCCACCATCCTGCCCCCAATGTCTCCAGCATTTCTGCCCCCAGTGTGTCTAGCATTCTGCCCCAGTGTCTCCAGCATCTCTGCCCCCAGTGTCTCCAGCATCTCTGCCCCAGTGTCTCCAGCATCTCTGCCCCCAGTGTGTCCAGCATCTCTATCCCTAGTGTATCCAGCATCTCTGCCCCCAGTGTGTCCAGCATCTCTGCACCCTGTGTGTCCAGCATCTTTGCCCCCCAGTGTGTCCAGCATCTCTGCCCCAGTGTGTCCACCATTTTTGCCCCAGTGTGTACAGCGTTCAGCCCCCAATGTGTCCAGCGTTCTGCCCCCAGTGTGTCCAGCATCTCTGCCCCAGTGTGTCCAGCATCTCTGCCCCAGTGTGTCCAGCATCTCTGCCCCAGTGTGTCCAGCATTCTGCCCCCAGTGTGTACAGCATTCTGCCCCCAGTGTGTCCAGCATCTCTGCCCCAGTGTGTCCAGCATTCTGCCCCCAGTGTCTCCAGCATTTCTGCCCCCAGTGTGTCCAGCATCTCTGCTCCCATTGTGTCCAGCATTTCTGCCCCCAGTGTGTCCAGCATTTCTGCCCCCAGTGTGTCCACCATCCTGCCCCCAATGTCTCCAGCATTTCTGCCCCCAGTGTGTCTAGCATTCTGCCCCAGTGTCTCCAGCATCTCTGCCCCCAGTGTCTCCAGCATCTCTGCCCCAGTGTCTCCAGCATCTCTGCCCCCAGTGTGTCCAGCATCTCTATCCCTAGTGTATCCAGCATCTTTGCCCCCCAGTGTGTCCAGCATCTCTGCCCCAGTGTGTCCACCATTTTTGCCCCAGTGTGTACAGCGTTCAGCCCCCAATGTGTCCAGCGTTCTGCCCCCAGTGTGTCCAGCATCTCTGCCCCAGTGTGTCCAGCATCTCTGCCCCAGTGTGTCCAGCATCTCTGCCCCAGTGTGTCCAGCATTCTGCCCCCAGTGTGTACAGCATTCTGCCCCCAGTATGTCCAGCATCTCTGCCCCAGTGTGTCCAGAATCTCTGCCCCCAGTGTGTCCAGCATCTCTGCCCCCAGTGTGTCCAGCATCTCTGCCCCCAGTGTGTCCAGCATCTCTGCCCTAGTGTGTCCAGCATCTTTGCCCCAGTGTGTCCAGCATCTCTGCCCCCAGTGTGTCCAGCATCTCTGCCCCAGTGTGTCCACCATTTTTGCCCCAGTGTGTACAGCGTTCAGCCCCCAATGTGTCCAGCGTTCTGCCCCCAGTGTGTCCAGCTTCTCTGCCCCAGTGTGTCCAGCATCTCTGCCCCAGTGTGTCCAGCATCTCTGCCCCAGTGTGTCCAGCATTCTGCCCCCAGTGTGTCCAGCATTCTGCCCCAAGTGTGTCCAGCGTTCTGCCCCCAGTGTGTCCAGCATCTCTGCACCAGTGTGTCCAGAATCTCTGCCCCCAGTGTGTCCAGCATCTCTGCCCCCAGTGTGTCCAGCATCTCTGCCCCCAGTGTGTCCAGCATCTTTGCCCCAGTGTGTCCAGCATCTCTGCCCCCAGTGTGTCCAGCATCTCTATCCCCAGTGTGTCCAGCATCTCTGCCCCAGTGTGTCCAGCATCTCTGCCCCAGTGTGTCCAGCATTTCTACCCCAGTGTGTCCAGCATTCTGCCCCCAGTGTGTCCAGCATTCTGCCCCCAGTGTCTCCAGCATTTCTGCCCCCAGTGTGTCCAGCATCTCTGCTCCCATTGTGTCCAGCATTTCTGCCCCCAGTGTGTCCAGCATTTCTGCCCCCAGTGTGTCCACCATCCTGCCCCCAGTGTCTCCAGCATTTCTGCCTCCAGTGTGTCTAGCATTCTGCCCAAGTGTCTCCAGCATCTCTGCCCCCAGTGTCTCCAGCATCTCTGCCCCAGTCTCCAGCATCTCTGCCCCAGTGTCTCCAGCATCTCTGCCCCCAGTGTCTCCAGCATCTCTGCCCCTCTCCAGCATCACTTCCCCAGTGTGTCCAGCATCTCTGCCCCAGTGTGTCCAGAATCTCTGCCCCCAGAGTGTCCACCATTTCTGCCCCCAGTGTGTCCAGCATCTCTGCCCTAGTGTGTCCAGCATCTCTGCCCCAGTGTGTCCAGAATCTCTGCCCCCAGAGTGTCCACCATTTCTGCCCCCAGTGTGTCCAGCATCTCTGCCCTAGTGTGTCCAGCATCTATATCCCCAGTGTGTCCAGAATCTCTGCCCCAGTGTGTCCAGCATCTCTGCCCCAGTGTGTGCAGCATTCTGCCCCCAGTGTCTCCAGCATTTCTGCCCCCAGTGTGTCCAGCATCTCTGCTCCCATTGTGTCCAGCATTTCTGCCCCCAGTGTGTCCAGCATTTCTGCCCCCAGTGTGTCCACCATCCTGCCCCCAGTGTCTCTAGCATTTCTGCCCCCAGTGTGTCTAGCATTCTGCCCCAGTGTCTCCAGCATCTCTGCCAACAGTGTCTCCAGCATCTCTGCCCCAGTCTCCAGCATCTCTTCCCCAGTGTGTCCAGCATCTCTGCCCCGGTGTGTCCAGAATCTCTGCCCCCAGAGTGTCCAGCATTTCTGCCCCCAGTGTGTCCAGCATCTTTGCCCCAGTGTGTCCAGCATCTCTGCCCCCAGTGTGTCCAGCATCTCTATCCGCAGTGTATCCAGCATCTCTGCCCCCAGTGTGTCCAGCATCTCTGCACCCTGTGTGTCCAGCATCTTTGCCCCCCAGTGTGTCCAGCATCTCTGCCCCAGTGTGTCCAGCATTTTTGCCCCAGTGTGTCCAGCGTTCTGCCCCCAATGTGTCCAGCGTTCTGCCCCCAGTGTGTCCAGCATCTCTACCCCAGTGTGTCCAGCATCTCTGCCCCAGTGTGTCCAGCATTTTTGCCCCAGTGTGTCCAGCATTCTGCCCCCAGTGTGTCCAGCATTCTGCCCCCAGTGTGTCCAGCGTTCTGCCCCCAGTGTGTCCAGCATCTCTGCCCCAGTGTGTCCAGAATCTCTGCCCTACTGTGTCCAGCATCTTTGCCCCAGTGTGTCCAGCATCTCTGCCCCCAGTGTGTCCAGCATCTCTGCCCCAGTGTGTCCAGCATCTCTGCCCCCAGTGTGTCCAGCATCTCTGCCCCAGTGTGTCCAGCATTCTGCCCCCAGTGTCTCCAGCATTTCTGCCCCCAGTGTGTCCAGCATCTCTGCTCCCATTGTGTCCAGCATTTCTGCCCCCAGTGTGTCCAGCATTTCTGCCCCCAGTGTGTCCACCATCCTGCCCCCAGTGTCTCCAGCATTTCTGCCCCCAGTGTGTCTAGCATTCTGCCCCAGTGTCTCCAGCATCTCTGCCCCCAGTGTCTCCAGCATCTCTGCCCCTCTCCAGCATCACTTCCTTAGTGTGTCCAGCATCTCTGCCCCAGTGTGTCCAGAATCTCTGCCCCCAGAGTGTCCACCATTTCTGCCCCCAGTGTGTCCAGCATCTCTGCCCCCAGTGTGTCCAGCATCTCTGCCCTAGTGTGTCCAGCATCTTTGCCCCAGTGTGTCCAGCATCTCTCCCCCAGTGTGTCCAGCATCTCTGCCCCATTGTGTCCA
Organism: Ranitomeya imitator; assembly: GCF_032444005.1. Lineage (NCBI taxonomy): Eukaryota > Metazoa > Chordata > Amphibia > Anura > Dendrobatidae > Ranitomeya > Ranitomeya imitator. The sequence goes on along the minus strand of NC_091287.1, from coordinate 215,409,169 downwards.
CCATTTTTGCCCCAGTGTGTACAGCGTTCAGCCCCCAATGTGTCCAGCGTTCTGCCCCCAGTGTGTCCAGCATCTCTGCCCCAGTGTGTCCAGCATCTCTGCCCCAGTGTGTCCAGCATCTCTTCCCCAGTGTGTCCAGCATTCTGCCCCCAGTGTGTCCAGCATTCTGCCCCCAGTGTGTCCAGCGTTCTGCCCCCAGTGTGTCCAGAATCTCTGCCCCCAGTGTGTCCAGCATCTCTGCCCCCAGTGTGTCCAGCATCTCTGCCCCCAGTGTGTCCAGCATCTCTGCCCTAGTGTGTCCAGCATCTTTGCCCCAGTGTGTCCAGCATCTCTGCCCCCAGTGTGTCCAGCATCTCTATCCCCAGTGTGTCCAGCATCTCTGCCCCAGTGTGTCCAGCATCTCTGCCCCCAGTGTGTCCAGCATCTCTGCCCCAGTGTGTCCAGCATTTCTACCCTAGTGTGTCCAGCATTCTGCCCCCAGTGTGTCCAGCATTCTGCCCCCAGTGTCTCCAGCATTTCTGCCCCCAGTGTGTCCAGCATCTCTGCTCCCATTGTGTCCAGCATTTCTGCCCCCAGTGTGTCCAGCATTTCTGCCCCCAGTGTGTCCACCATCCTGCCCCCAGTGTCTCCAGCATTTCTGCCTCCAGTGTGTCTAGCATTCTGCCCAAGTGTCTCCAGCATCTCTGCCCCCAGTGTCTCCAGCATCTCTGCCCCCAGTCTCCAGCATCTCTGCCCCTCTCCAGCATCACTTCCCCAGTGTCTCCAGCATCTCTGCCCCAGTGTGTCCAGAATCTCTGCCCCCAGAGTGTCCACCATTTCTGCCCCCAGTGTGTCCAGCATCTCTGCCCTAGTGTGTCCAGCATCTCTGCCCCCAGTGTGTCCAGCATCTCTGCCCCCAGTGTGTCCAGCATTTCTGCCCCCAGTGTGTCCACCATCCTGCCCCCAATGTCTCCAGCATTTCTGCCCCCAGTGTGTCTAGCATTCTGCCCCAGTGTCTCCAGCATCTCTGCCCCCAGTGTCTCCAGCATCTCTGCCCCAGTGTCTCCAGCATCTCTGCCCCCAGTGTGTCCAGCATCTCTATCCCTAGTGTATCCAGCATCTTTGCCCCCCAGTGTGTCCAGCATCTCTGCCCCAGTGTGTCCACCATTTTTGCCCCAGTGTGTACAGCGTTCAGCCCCCAATGTGTCCAGCGTTCTGCCCCCAGTGTGTCCAGCATCTATATCCCCAGTGTGTCCAGAATCTCTGCCCCAGTGTGTCCAGCATCTCTGCCCCAGTGTGTCCAGCATTCTGCCCCCAGTGTGTACAGCATTCTGCCCCCAGTGTGTCCAGCATCTCTGCCCCAGTGTGTCCAGAATCTCTGCCCCCAGTGTGTCCAGCATCTCTGCCCCCAGTGTGTCCAGCATCTCTGCCCCCAGTGTGTCCAGCATCTCTGCCCTAGTGTGTCCAGCATCTTTGCCCCAGTGTGTCCAGCATCTCTGCCCCCAGTGTGTCCAGCATCTCTGCCCCAGTGTGTCCACCATTTTTGCCCCAGTGTGTACAGCGTTCAGCCCCCAATGTGTCCAGCGTTCTGCCCCCAGTGTGTCCAGCTTCTCTGCCCCAGTGTGTCCAGCATCTCTGCCCCAGTGTGTCCAGCATCTCTGCCCCAGTGTGTCCAGCATTCTGCCCCCAGTGTGTCCAGCATTCTGCCCCAAGTGTGTCCAGCATTCTGCCCCCAGTGTGTCCAGCATCTCTGCACCAGTGTGTCCAGAATCTCTGCCCCCAGTGTGTCCAGCATCTCTGCCCCCAGTGTGTCCAGCATCTCTGCCCCCAGTGTGTCCAGCATCTTTGCCCCAGTGTGTCCAGCATCTCTGCCCCCAGTGTGTCCAGCATCTCTATCCCCAGTGTGTCCAGCATCTCTGCCCCAGTGTGTCCAGCATCTCTGCCCCAGTGTGTCCAGCATTTCTACCCCAGTGTGTCCAGCATTCTGCCCCCAGTGTGTCCAGCATTCTGCCCCCAGTGTCTCCAGCATTTCTGCCCCCAGTGTGTCCAGCATCTCTGCTCCCATTGTGTCCAGCATTTCTGCCCCCAGTGTGTCCAGCATTTCTGCCCCCAGTGTGTCCACCATCCTGCCCCCAGTGTCTCCAGCATTTCTGCCTCCAGTGTGTCTAGCATTCTGCCCAAGTGTCTCCAGCATCTCTGCCCCCAGTGTCTCCAGCATCTCTGCCCCAGTCTCCAGCATCTCTGCCCCAGTGTCTCCAGCATCTCTGCCCCCAGTGTCTCCAGCATCTCTGCCCCTCTCCAGCATCACTTCCCCAGTGTGTCCAGCATCTCTGCCCCAGTGTGTCCAGAATCTCTGCCCCCAGAGTGTCCACCATTTCTGCCCCCAGTGTGTCCAGCATCTCTGCCCTAGTGTGTCCAGCATCTCTGCCCCAGTGTGTCCAGAATCTCTGCCCCCAGAGTGTCCACCATTTCTGCCCCCAGTGTGTCCAGCATCTCTGCCCTAGTGTGTCCAGCATCTATATCCCCAGTGTGTCCAGAATCTCTGCCCCAGTGTGTCCAGCATCTCTGCCCCAGTGTGTGCAGCATTCTGCCCCCAGTGTCTCCAGCATTTCTGCCCCCAGTGTGTCCAGCATCTCTGCTCCCATTGTGTCCAGCATTTCTGCCCCCAGTGTGTCCAGCATTTCTGCCCCCAGTGTGTCCACCATCCTGCCCCCAGTGTCTCTAGCATTTCTGCCCCCAGTGTGTCTAGCATTCTGCCCCAGTGTCTCCAGCATCTCTGCCAACAGTGTCTCCAGCATCTCTGCCCCAGTCTCCAGCATCTCTTCCCCAGTGTGTCCAGCATCTCTGCCCCGGTGTGTCCAGAATCTCTGCCCCCAGAGTGTCCAGCATTTCTGCCCCCAGTGTGTCCAGCATCTTTGCCCCAGTGTGTCCAGCATCTCTGCCCCCAGTGTGTCCAGCATCTCTATCCGCAGTGTATCCAGCATCTCTGCCCCCAGTGTGTCCAGCATCTCTGCACCCTGTGTGTCCAGCATCTTTGCCCCCCAGTGTGTCCAGCATCTCTGCCCCAGTGTGTCCAGCATTTTTGCCCCAGTGTGTCCAGCGTTCTGCCCCCAATGTGTCCAGCGTTCTGCCCCCAGTGTGTCCAGCATCTCTACCCCAGTGTGTCCAGCATCTCTGCCCCAGTGTGTCCAGCATTTTTGCCCCAGTGTGTCCAGCATTCTGCCCCCAGTGTGTCCAGCATTCTGCCCCCAGTGTGTCCAGCGTTCTGCCCCCAGTGTGTCCAGCATCTCTGCCCCAGTGTGTCCAGAATCTCTGCCCTACTGTGTCCAGCATCTTTGCCCCAGTGTGTCCAGCATCTCTGCCCCCAGTGTGTCCAGCATCTCTGCCCCAGTGTGTCCAGCATCTCTGCCCCCAGTGTGTCCAGCATCTCTGCCCCAGTGTGTCCAGCATTCTGCCCCCAGTGTCTCCAGCATTTCTGCCCCCAGTGTGTCCAGCATCTCTGCTCCCATTGTGTCCAGCATTTCTGCCCCCAGTGTGTCCAGCATTTCTGCCCCCAGTGTGTCCACCATCCTGCCCCCAGTGTCTCCAGCATTTCTGCCCCCAGTGTGTCTAGCATTCTGCCCCAGTGTCTCCAGCATCTCTGCCCCCAGTGTCTCCAGCATCTCTGCCCCTCTCCAGCATCACTTCCTTAGTGTGTCCAGCATCTCTGCCCCAGTGTGTCCAGAATCTCTGCCCCCAGAGTGTCCACCATTTCTGCCCCCAGTGTGTCCAGCATCTCTGCCCCCAGTGTGTCCAGCATCTCTGCCCTAGTGTGTCCAGCATCTTTGCCCCAGTGTGTCCAGCATCTCTCCCCCAGTGTGTCCAGCATCTCTGCCCCATTGTGTCCACCATTTTTGCCCCAGTGTGTACAGCGTTCAGCCCCCAATGTGTCCAGCGTTCTGCCCCCAGTGTGTCCAGCATCTCTGCCCCAGTGTGTCCAGCATCTCTGCCCCAGTGTGTCCAGCATCTCTTCCCCAGTGTGTCCAGCATTCTGCCCCCAGTGTGTCCAGCATTCTGCCCCCAGTGTGTCCAGCGTTCTGCCCCCAGTGTGTCCAGAATCTCTGCCCCCAGTGTGTCCAGCATCTCTGCCCCCAGTGTGTCCAGCATCTCTGCCCCCAGTGTGTCCAGCATCTCTGCCCTAGTGTGTCCAGCATCTTTGCCCCAGTGTGTCCAGCATCTCTGCCCCCAGTGTGTCCAGCATCTCTATCCCCAGTGTGTCCAGCATCTCTGCCCCAGTGTGTCCAGCATCTCTGCCCCCAGTGTGTCCAGCATCTCTGCCCCAGTGTGTCCAGCATTTCTACCCTAGTGTGTCCAGCATTCTGCCCCCAGTGTGTCCAGCATTCTGCCCCCAGTGTCTCCAGCATTTCTGCCCCCAGTGTGTCCAGCATCTCTGCTCCCATTGTGTCCAGCATTTCTGCCCCCAGTGTGTCCAGCATTTCTGCCCCCAGTGTGTCCACCATCCTGCCCCCAGTGTCTCCAGCATTTCTGCCTCCAGTGTGTCTAGCATTCTGCCCAAGTGTCTCCAGCATCTCTGCCCCCAGTGTCTCCAGCATCTCTGCCCCCAGTCTCCAGCATCTCTGCCCCAGTGTCTCCAGCATCTCTGCCCCTCTCCAGCATCACTTCCCCAGTGTCTCCAGCATCTCTGCCCCAGTGTGTCCAGAATCTCTGCCCCCAGAGTGTCCACCATTTCTGCCCCCAGTGTGTCCAGCATCTCTGCCCTAGTGTGTCCAGCATCTCTGCCCCCAGTGTGTCCAGCATCTCTGCCCCCAGTGTGTCCAGCATCTCTGCCCTAGTGTGTCCAGCATCTTTGCCCCAGTGTGTCCAGCATCTCTGTCCCCAGTGTGTCCAGCATCTCTATCCCCAGTGTGTCCAGCATCTCTGCCCCAGTGTGTCCAGCATCTCTGCCCCCAGTGTGTCCAGCATCTCTGCCCCAGTGTGTCCAGCATCTCTGCCCCAGTGTGTCCAGCATTCTGCCCCCAGTGTCTCCAGCATCTCTGCCCCCAGTGTGTCCAGCATCTCTGCTCCCATTGTGTCCAGCATTTCTGCCCCCAGTGTGTCCAGCATTTCTGCCCCCAGTGTGTCCACCATCCTGCCCCCAGTGTCTCCAGCATTTCTGCCCCCAGTGTGTCTAGCATTCTGCCCCAGTGTCTCTAGAATCTCTGCCCCCAGTGTCTCCAGCATCTCTGCCCCTCTCCAGCATCACTTCCTTAGTGTGTCCAGCATCTCTGCCCCAGTGTGTCCAGAATCTCTGCCCCCAGAGTGTCCACCATTTCTGCCCCCAGTGTGTCCAGCATCTCTGCCCCCAGTGTGTCCAGCATCTCTGCCCTAGTGTGTCCAGCATCTTTGCCCCAGTGTGTCGAGCATCTCTCCCCCAGTGTGTCCAGCATCTCTGCCCCAGTGTGTCCACCATTTTTGTACCAGTGTGTACAGCGTTCAGCCCCCAATGTGTCCAGCGTTCTGCCCCCAGTGTGTCCAGCATCTCTGCCTCAGTGTGTCCAGCATCTCTGCCCCAGTGTGTCCAGCATCTCTGCCCCAGTGTGTCCAGCATTCTGCCCCCAGTGTGTCCAGCATTCTGCCCCCAGTGTGTCCAGCGTTCTGCCCCCAGTGTGTCCAGAAGCTCTGCCCCCAGTGTGTCCAGCATCTCTGCCCCCAGTGTGTCCAGCATCTCTGCCCCCAGTGTGTCCAGCATCTCTGCCCTAGTGTGTCCAGCATCTTTGCCCCAGTGTGTCCAGCATCTCTGCCCCCAGTGTGTCCAGCATCTCTATCCCCAGTGTGTCCAGCATCTCTGCCCCAGTGTGTCCAGCATCTCTGCCCCCAGTGTGTCCAGCATCTCTGCCCCAGTGTGTCCAGCATTTCTACCCTAGTGTGTCCAGTATTCTGCCCCCAGTGTGTCCAGCATTCTGCCCCCAGTGTCTCCAGCATTTCTGCCCCCAGTGTGTCCAGCATCTCTGCTCCCATTGTGTCCAGCATTTCTGCCCCCAGTGTGTCCAGCATTTCTGCCCCCAGTGTGTCCACCATCCTGCCCCCAGTGTCTCCAGCATTTCTGCCTCCAGTGTGTCTAGCATTCTGCCCAAGTGTCTCCAGCATCTCTGCCCCCAGTGTCTCCAGCATCTCTGCCCCAGTCTCCAGCATCTCTGCCCCAGTGTCTCCAGCATCTCTGCCCCTCTCCAGCATCACTTCCCCAGTGTCTCCAGCATCTCTGCCCCAGTGTGTCCAGAATCTCTGCCCCCAGAGTGTCCACCATTTCTGCCCCCAGTGTGTCCAGCATCTCTGCCCTAGTGTGTCCAGCATCTCTGCCCCCAGTGTGTCCAGCATCTATATCCCCAGTGTGTCCAGAATCTCTGCCCCAGTGTGTCCAGCATCTCTGCCCCAGTGTGTCCAGCATTCTGCCCCCAGTGTCTCTAGCATTTCTGCCCCCAGTGTGTCTAGCATTCTGCCCCAGTGTCTCCAGCATCTCTGCCAACAGTGTCTCCAGCATCTCTGCCCCAGTCTCCAGCATCTCTTCCCCAGTGTGTCCAGCATCTCTGCCCCGGTGTGTCCAGAATCTCTGCCCCCAGAGTGTCCAGCATTTCTGCCCCCAGTGTGTCCAGCATCTTTGCCCCAGTGTGTCTAGCATCTCTGCCCCCAGTGTGTCCAGCATCTCTATCCCCAGTGTGTCCAGCATCTCTGCCCCCAGTGTGTCCAGCATCTCTGCACCCTGTGTGTCCAGCATCTTTGCCCCCCAGTGTGTCCAGCATCTCTGCCCCAGTGTGTCCAGCATTTTTGCCCCAGTGTGTCCAGCGTTCTGCCCCCAATGTGTCCAGCGTTCTGCCCCCAGTGTGTCCAGCATCTCTACCCCAGTGTGTCCAGCATCTCTGCCCCAGTGTGTCCAGCATTTTTGCCCCAGTGTGTCCAGCATTCTGCCCCCAGTGTGTCCAGCATTCTGCCCCCAGTGGGTCCAGCGTTCTGCCCCCAGTGTGTCCAGCATCTCTGCCCCAGTGTGTCCAGAATCTCTGCCCCCAGTGTGTCCAGCATCTCTGCCCCTAGTGTGTCCAGCATCTCTGCCCTACTGTGTCCAGCATATTTGCCCCAGTGTGTCCAGCATCTCTGGCCCCAGTGTGTCCAGCATCTCTGCCCCAGTGTGTCCAGCATCTCTGCCCCCAGTGTGTCCAGCATCTCTGCCCCAGTGTGTCCAGCATTCTGCCCCCAGTGTCTCCAGCATTTCTGCCCCCAGTGTGTCCAGCATCTCTGCTCCCATTGTGTCCAGCATTTCTGCCCCCAGTGTGTCCAGCATTTCTGCCCCCAGTGTGTCCACCATCCTGCCCCCAGTGTCTCCAGCATTTCTGCCCCCAGTGTGTCTAGCATTCTGCCCCAGTGTCTCCAGCATCTCTGCCCCCAGTGTCTCCAGCATCTCTGCCCCTCTCCAGCATCACTTCCCTAGTGTGTCCAGCATCTCTGCCCCAGTGTGTCCAGAATCTCTGCCCCCAGAGTGTCCACCATTTCTGCCCCCAGTGTGTCCAGCATCTCTGCCCTACTGTGTCCAGCATCTTTGCCCCAGTGTGTCCAGCATCTCTGCCCCCAGTGTGTCCAGCATCTATATCCCCAGTGTGTCCAGCATCTCTGCCCACAGTGCGTCCAGCATCTCTGCACCGTGTGTCCAGCATCTTTGCCCCCCAGTGTGTCCAGCATCTCTGCCCCAGTGTGTCCAGCATTTTTGCCCCAGTGTGTCCAGCATTCTGCCCCCAGTGTGTCCAGCGTTCTGCCCCCAGTGTGTCCAGCATCTCTGCCCCAGTGTGTCCAGCATCTCTGCCCCAGTGTGTCCAGCATCTCTGCCCCCAGTGTCTCCAGCATTACTGCCCCCAGTGTCTCCAGCATTTCTGCCCCCAGCGTGTCCAGCATCTCTTCCCCCAGTGTCTACAGCATCTCTGCCCCAGTGTGTCCAGCATTCTGCCCCCAGTGTCTCCAGCATTTCTGCCCCCAGTGTGTCCAGCATCTATGCTCCCATTGTGTCAAGCATTTCTGCCCCCATTGTGTCCAGCATTTCTGCCCCCAGTGTGTCCAGCATTTCTGCCCCAGTGTGTCCAGCATCCTGCCCCCAGTGTCTCCAGCATTTCTGCCCCCAGAGTGTCTAGCATTCTGCCCCAGTGTGTCCAGCATCTTTGCCCCAGTGTGTCCAGCATCTCTGCCCCCAGTGTCTCCAGCATTTCTGCCCCCAGTGTGTCCAGCATCTCTGCTCCCATTGTGTCCAGCATTTCTGCCCCCATTGTGTCCAGCATTTCTGCCCCCAGTGTGTCCAGCATTTCTGCCCCAGTGTGTCCAGCATCCTGCCCCCAGTGTCTCCAGCATTTCTGCCCCCAGAGTGTCTAGCATTCTGCCCCAGTGTGTCCAGCATCTTTGCCCCAGTGTGTCCAGCATCTCTGCCCCAGTGTGTCCAGCATTCTGCCCCCAGTGTGTCCAGCATTCTGCCCCCAGTGTGTCCAGCGTTGTGCCCCCAGTGTGTCCAGAATCTCTGCCCCCAGTGTGTCCAGCATCTCTGCCCCCAGTGTGTCCAGCATCTCTGCCCCCAGTGTGTCCAGCATCTCTGCCCTAGTGTGTCCAGCATCTTTGCCCCAGTGTGTCCAGCATCTCTGCCCCAGTGTGTCCAGCATCTCTATCCCCAGTGTGTCCAGCATCTCTGCCCCAGTGTGTCCAGCATCTCTGCCCCCAGTGTGTCCAGCATCTCTGCCCCAGTGTGTCCAGCATTTCTACCCTAGTGTGTCCAGCATTCTGCCCCCAGTGTGTCCAGCATTCTGCCCCCAGTGTCTCCAGCATTTCTGCCCCCAGTGTGTCCAGCATCTCTGCTCCCATTGTGTCCAGCATTTCTGCCCCCAGTGTGTCCAGCATTTCTGCCCCCAGTGTGTCCACCATCCTGCCCCCAGTGTCTCCAGCATTTCTGCCTCCAGTGTGTCTAGCATTCTGCCCAAGTGTCTCCAGCATCTCTGCCCCCAGTGTCTCCAGCATCTCTGCCCCAGTCTCCAGCATCTCTGCCCCAGTGTCTCCAGCATCTCTGCCCCTCTCCAGCATCACTTCCCCAGTGTCTCCAGCATCTCTGCCCCAGTGTGTCCAGAATCTCTGCCCCCAGAGTGTCCACCATTTCTGCCCCCAGTGTGTCCAGCATCTCTGCCCTAGTGTGTCCAGCATCTCTGCCCCCAGTGTGTCCAGCATCTCTGCCCCCAGTGTGTCCAGCATCTCTGCCCTAGTGTGTCCAGCATCTTTGCCCCAGTGTGTCCAGCATCTCTGCCCCCAGTGTGTCCAGCATCTCTATCCCCAGTGTGTCCAGCATCTCTGCCCCAGTGTGTCCAGCATCTCTGCCCCCAGTGTGTCCAGCATCTCTGCCCCAGTGTGTCCAGCATCTCTGCCCCAGTGTGTCCAGCATTCTGCCCCCAGTGTCTCCAGCATCTCTGCCCCCAGTGTGTCCAGCATCTCTGCTCCCATTGTGTCCAGCATTTCTGCCCCCAGTGTGTCCAGCATTTCTGCCCCCAGTGTGTCCACCATCCTGCCCCCAGTGTCTCCAGCATTTCTGCCCCCAGTGTGTCTAGCATTCTGCCCCAGTGTCTCTAGAATCTCTGCCCCCAGTGTCTCCAGCATCTCTGCCCCTCTCCAGCATCACTTCCTTAGTGTGTCCAGCATCTCTGCCCCAGTGTGTCCAGAATCTCTGCCCCCAGAGTGTCCACCATTTCTGCCCCCAGTGTGTCCAGCATCTCTGCCCCCAGTGTGTCCAGCATCTCTGCCCTAGTGTGTCCAGCATCTTTGCCCCAGTGTGTCGAGCATCTCTCTCCCAGTGTGTCCAGCATCTCTGCCCCAGTGTGTCCACCATTTTTGCCCCAGTGTGTACAGCGTTCAGCCCCCAATGTGTCCAGCGTTCTGCCCCCAGTGTGTCCAGCATCTCTGCCTCAGTGTGTCCAGCATCTCTGCCCCAGTGTGTCCAGCATCTCTGCCCCAGTGTGTCCAGCATTCTGCCCCCAGTGTGTCCAGCATTCTGCCCCCAGTGTGTCCAGCGTTCTGCCCCCAGTGTGTCCAGAATCTCTGCCCCCAGTGTGTCCAGCATCTCTGCCCCCAGTGTGTCCAGCATCTCTGCCCCCAGTGTGTCCAGCATCTCTGCCCTAGTGTGTCCAGCATCTTTGCCCCAGTGTGTCCAGCATCTCTGCCCCCAGTGTGTCCAGCATCTCTATCCCCAGTGTGTCCAGCATCTCTGCCCCAGTGTGTCCAGCATCTCTGCCCCCAGTGTGTCCAGCATCTCTGCCCCAGTGTGTCCAGCATTTCTACCCTAGTGTGTCCAGCATTCTGCCCCCAGTGTGTCCAGCATTCTGCCCCCAGTGTCTCCAGCATTTCTGCCCCCAGTGTGTCCAGCATCTCTGCTCCCATTGTGTCCAGCATTTCTGCCCCCAGTGTGTCCAGCATTTCTGCCCCCAGTGTGTCCACCATCCTGCCCCCAGTGTCTCCAGCATTTCTGCCTCCAGTGTGTCTAGCATTCTGCCCAAGTGTCTCCAGCATCTCTGCCCCCAGTGTCTCCAGCATCTCTGCCCCAGTCTCCAGCATCTCTGCCCCAGTGTCTCCAGCATCTCTGCCCCTCTCCAGCATCACTTCCCCAGTGTCTCCAGCATCTCTGCCCCAGTGTGTCCAGAATCTCTGCCCCCAGAGTGTCCACCATTTCTGCCCCCAGTGTGTCCAGCATCTCTGCCCTAGTGTGTCCAGCATCTCTGCCCCCAGTGTGTCCAGCATCTATATCCCCAGTGTGTCCAGAATCTCTGCCCCAGTGTGTCCAGCATCTCTGCCCCAGTGTGTCCAGCATTCTGCCCCCAGTGTCTCTAGCATTTCTGCCCCCAGTGTGTCTAGCATTCTGCCCCAGTGTCTCCAGCATCTCTGCCAACAGTGTCTCCAGCATCTCTGCCCCAGTCTCCAGCATCTCTTCCCCAGTGTGTCCAGCATCTCTGCCCCGGTGTGTCCAGAATCTCTGCCCCCAGAGTGTCCAGCATTTCTGCCCCCAGTGTGTCCAGCATCTTTGCCCCAGTGTGTCCAGCATCTCTGCCCCCAGTGTGTCCAGCATCTCTATCCCCAGTGTATCCAGCATCTCTGCCCCCAGTGTGTCCAGCATCTCTGCACCCTGTGTGTCCAGCATCTTTGCCCCCCAGTGTGTCCAGCATCTCTGCCCCAGTGTGTCCAGCATTTTTGCCCCAGTGTGTCCAGCGTTCTGCCCCCAATGTGTCCAGCGTTCTGCCCCCAGTGTGTCCAGCATCTCTACCCCAGTGTGTCCAGCATCTCTGCCCCAGTATGTCCAGCATTTTTGCCCCAGTGTGTCCAGCATTCTGCCCCCAGTGTGTCCAGCATTCTGCCCCCAGTGTGTCCAGCGTTCTGCCCCCAGTGTGTCCAGCATCTCTGCCCCAGTGTGTCCAGAATCTCTGCCCCCAGTGTGTCCAGCATCTCTGCCCCTAGTGTGTCCAGCATCTCTGCCCTACTGTGTCCAGCATCTTTGCCGCAGTGTGTCCAGCATCTCTGCCCCCAGTGTGTCCAGCATCTCTGCCCCAGTGTGTCCAGCATCTCTGCCCCCAGTGTGTCCAGCATCTCTGCCCCAGTGTGTCCAGCATTCTGCCCCCAGTGTGTCCAGCATTCTGCCCCCAGTGTCTCCAGCATTTCTGCCCCCAGTGTGTCCAGCATTTCTGCCCCCAGTGTGTCCACCATCCTGCCCCCAGTGTCTCCAGCATTTCTGCCCCCAGTGTGTCTAGCATTCTGCCCCAGTGTCTCCAGCATCTCTGCCCCCAGTGTCTCCAGCATCTCTGCCCCTCTCCAGCATCACTTCCCTATTGTGTCCAGCATCTCTGCCCCAGTGTGTCCAGAATCTCTGCCCCCAGAGTGTCCACCATTTCTGCCCCCAGTGTGTCCAGCATCTCTGCCCTAGTGTGTCCAGCATCTCTGCCCCCAGTGTGTCCAGCATCTATATCCCCAGTGTGTCCAGAATCTCTGCCCCAGTGTGTCCAGCATCTCTGCCCCAGTGTGTCCAGCATTCTGCCCCCAGTGTCTCTAGCATTTCTGCCCCCAGTGTGTCTAGCATTCTGCCCCAGTGTCTCCAGCATCTCTGCCAACAGTGTCTCCAGCATCTCTGCCCCAGTCTCCAGCATCTCTTCCCCAGTGTGTCCAGCATCTCTGCCCCGGTGTGTCCAGAATCTCTGCCCCCAGAGTGTCCAGCATTTCTGCCCCCAGTGTGTCCAGCATCTTTGCCCCAGTGTGTCCAGCATCTCTGCCCCCAGTGTGTCCAGCATCTCTATCCCCAGTGTGTCCAGCATCTCTGCCCCCAGTGTGTCCAGCATCTTTGCACCCTGTGTGTCCAGCATCTTTGCCCCCCAGTGTGTCCAGCATCTCTGCCCCAGTGTGTCCAGCATTTTTGCCCCAGTGTGTCCAGCGTTCAGCCCCCAATGTGTCCAGCGTTCTGCCCCCAGTGTGTCCAGCATCTCTACCCCAGTGTGTCCAGCATCTCTGCCCCAGTGTGTCCAGCATTTTTGCCCCAGTGTGTCCAGCATTCTGCCCCCAGTGTGTCCAGCATTCTGCCCCCAGTGTGTCCAGCGTTCTGCCCCCATTGTGTCCAGCATCTCTGCCCCAGTGTGTCCAGAATCTCTGCCCCCAGTGTGTCCAGCATCTCTGCCCCTAGTGTGTCCAGCATCTCTGCCCTACTGTGTCCAGCATCTTTGCCCCAGTGTGTCCAGCATCTCTGCCCCCAGTGTGTCCAGCATCTCTGCCCCAGTGTGTCCAGCATCTCTGCCCCCAGTGTGTCCAGCATCTCTGCCCCAGTGTGTCCAGCATTCTGCCCCCAGTGTCTCCAGCATTTCTGCCCCCAGTGTGTCCAGCATCTCTGCTCCCATTGTGTCCAGCATTTCTGCCCCCAGTGTGTCCACCATCCTGCCCCCAGTGTCTCCAGCATTTCTTCCCCCAGTGTGTCTAGCATTCTGCCCCAGTGTCTCCAGCATCTCTGCCCCCAGTGTCTCCAGCATCTCTGCCCCTCTCCAGCATCACTTCCCTATTGTGTCCAGCATCTCTGCCCCAGTGTGTCCAGAATCTCTGCCCCCAGAGTGTCCACCATTTCTGCCCCCAGTGTGTCCAGCATCTCTGCCCTACTGTGTCCAGCATCTTTGCCCCAGTGTGTCCAGCATCTCTGCCCCCAGTGTGTCCAGCATCTATATCCCCAGTGTGTCCAGCATCTCTGCCCACAGTGCGTCCAGCATCTCTGCACCGTGTGTCCAGCATCTTTGCCCCCCAGTGTGTCCAGCATCTCTGCCCCAGTGTGTCCAGCATTTTTGCCCCAGTGTGTCCAGCATTCTGCCCCCAGTGTGTCCAGCGTTCTGCCCCCAGTGTGTCCAGCATCTCTGCCCCAGTGTGTCCAGCATCTCTGCCCCAGTGTGTCCAGCATCTCTGCCCCCAGTGTCTCCAGCATTACTGCCCCCAGTGTCTCCAGCATTTCTGCCCCCAGCGTGTCCAGCATCTCTTCCCCCAGTGTCTACAGCATCTCTGCCCCAGTGTGTCCAGCATTCTGCCCCCAGTGTCTCCAGCATTTCTGCCCCCAGTGTGTCCAGCATCTATGCTCCCATTGTGTCAAGCATTTCTGCCCCCATTGTGTCCAGCATTTCTGCCCCCAGTGTGTCCAGCATTTCTGCCCCAGTGTGTCCAGCATCCTGCCCCCAGTGTCTCCAGCATTTCTGCCCCCAGAGTGTCTAGCATTCTGCCCCAGTGTGTCCAGCATCTTTGCCCCAGTGTGTCCAGCATCTCTGCCCCCAGTGTCTCCAGCATTTCTGCCCCCAGTGTGTCCAGCATCTCTGCTCCCATTGTGTCCAGCATTTCTGCCCCCATTGTGTCCAGCATTTCTGCCCCCAGTGTGTCCAGCATTTCTGCCCCAGTGTGTCCAGCATCCTGCCCCCAGTGTCTCCAGCATTTCTGCCCCCAGAGTGTCTAGCATTCTGCCCCAGTGTGTCCAGCATCTTTGCCCCAGTGTGTCCAGCATCCTGCCCCCAGTGTCTCCAGCATTTCTGCCCCCAGAGTGTCTAGCATTCTGCCCCAGTGTGTCCAGCATCTTTGCCCCAGTGTGTCCAGCATCTCTATTCCCAGTGTGTCCAGCATCTCTGCCCCCAGTGTGTCCAGCATCTCTGCCCCCTGTGTGTCCAGCATCTTTGCCCCCAGTGTCTCCAGCATCTCTGCCCACAGTGCGTCCAGCATCTCTGCACCGTGTGTCCAGCATCTTTGCCCCCCAGTGTGTCCAGCATCTCTGCCCCAGTGTGTCCAGCATTTTTGCCCCAGTGTGTCCAGCATTCTGCCCCCAGTGTGTCCAGCGTTCTGCCCCCAGTGTGTCCAGCATCTCTGCCCCAGTGTGTCCAGCATCTCTGCCCCCAGTGTCTCCAGCATTACTGCCCCCAGTGTCTCCAGCATTTCTGCCCCCAGCGTGTCCAGCATCTCTTCCCCCAGTGTCTACAGCATCTCTGCCCCAGTGTGTCCAGCATTCTGCCCCCAGTGTCTCCAGCATTTCTGCCCCCAGTGTGTCCAGCATCTATGCTCCCATTGTGTCAAGCATTTCTGCCCCCATTGTGTCCAGCATTTCTGCCCCCAGTGTGTCCAGCATTTCTGCCCCAGTGTGTCCAGCATCCTGCCCCCAGTGTCTCCAGCATTTCTGCCCCCAGAGTGTCTAGCATTCTGCCCCAGTGTGTCCAGCATCTTTGCCCCAGTGTGTCCAGCATCTCTGCCCCCAGTGTCTCCAGCATTTCTGCCCCCAGTGTGTCCAGCATCTCTGCTCCCATTGTGTCCAGCATTTCTGCCCCCATTGTGTCCAGCATTTCTGCCCCCAGTGTGTCCAGCATTTCTGCCCCAGTGTGTCCAGCATCCTGCCCCCAGTGTCTCCAGCATTTCTGCCCCCAGAATGTCTAGCATTCTGCCCCAGTGTGTCCAGCATCTTTGCCCCAGTGTGTCCAGCATCCTGCCCCCAGTGTCTCCAGCATTTCTGCCCCCAGAGTGTCTAGCATTCTGCCCCAGTGTGTCCAGCATCTTTGCCCCAGTGTGTCCAGCATCTTTATCCCCAGTGTGTCCAGCATCTCTGCCCCCAGTGTGTCCAGCATCTCTGCCCCCTGTGTGTCCAGCATCTTTGCCCCCAGTGTCTCCAGCATCTCTGCCCCAGTGTCTCCAGCATCTCTTCCCCAGTGTGTCCAGCATCTCTGCCCCAGTGTGTCCAGAATCTCTGCCCCCAGTGTGTCCAGCATCTCTGCCCCCAGTGTGTCCAGCATCTCTGCCCTAGTGTGTCCAGCATCTTTGCCCAGTGTGTCCAGCATCTCTGCCCCCAGTGTATCCAGCATCTCTATCCCCAGTGTGTCCAGCATGTCTATCCCCAGTGTGTCCAGCATCTCTGCCCCCAGTGTTTCCAGCATTCTTTCCCCAGTGTCTCCAGCATTTCTGCCCCCAGTGTGTCCAGCATCTCTGCTCCCATTGTGTCCAGCATCTCTGCTTTCAGTGTGTCCAGCATTTCTGCCCCCAGTGTGTCCAGCATTTCTGCCCCCAGTGTGTCCAGCATTTCTGCCCCCAGTGCGTCCAGCATTTCTGCCCCCAGTGTCTCCAGTGTGTCCAGCATTTCTGCCCCCAGTGTGTCCAGCATTTCTGCCCCCAGTGTGTCCAGCATTTCTGCCCCCAGTGTGTCCAGCATTTCTGCCCCCAGTGTCTCCAGCATCTCTGCCCCCAGTGTCTCCAGCATCTCTGCCCATCTCCAGCATCTCTTCACCAGTGTGTCCAGCATCTCTGCCCCAGTGTGTCCAGAATCTCTGCCCCCAGTGTGTCCAGCATCTCTGCCCCCAGTGTGTCCAGCATCTCTGCCCTAGTGTGTCCAGCATCTTTGCCCCAGTGTGTCCAGCATCACTGCCCCCAGTGTGTCCAGCATCTCTGCCCCAGTGTGTCCAGAATCTCTGCCCCCAGTGTGTCCAGCATCTCTGCCCCCTGTGTGTCCAGCATCTCTGCTCCAAGTGTGTCCATCATCTCTGCCCCAGTGTGTCCAGCATTTTGCCCCCTGTGTGTCCAGAGTTCTGCCCCCAGTGTGTCCAGTATCTCTACCCCCAGTGTGTCCAGCATCTCTGCACCCGTGTCTCCAGCATTACTGCCCCCAGTGTGTCCAGCATCTCTGCTCCCAGCGTGTCCAGCATCTCTGCCCCAGTGTCTCCAGCATCTCTGCCCCCAGTGTGTTCAGCATCTCTGCCCCCAGTGTGTCCAGTATCTCTGCCCCCAGTGTGTCCAGTATCTCTGCCCCCAGTGTGTCCAGTATCTCTGCCCCAGTGTCTCCAGCATCTCTGCCCGTCTCCAGCATCTCTGCCCCAGTGTGTCCAGCATCTCTGCCCCCAGTGTGTCCAGCATCTCTGCCCCCAGTGTGTCCAGCATCTCTGCCCTAGTGTGTCCAGCATCCTTGCCCCAGTGTGTCCAGCATCTCTGCCCCCAGTGTGTCCAGCATCTCTATCCCCAGTTTGTCCAGCATCTCTATCCCCAGTGTGTCCAGCATCTGTGCCCCCTGTGTGTCCAGCATCTCTGCTCCCAGTGTGTCCATCATCTCTGCCCCAGTGTGTCCAGCATTCTGCCCCCTGTGTGTCCAGCGTTCTGCCCCCAGTGTGTCCAGTATCTCTATCCCCAGTGTATCCAGCATCTCTGCACTCGTGTCTCCAGCATTACTTCCCCCAGTGTCTCCAGCATCTCTGCCCCAGTGTCTCCAGCATTCCTACCCCCAGTGTGTACAGCATTTCTGCCTCCAGTGTGTCCAGCATCTCTACCCCCAGTGTGTCCAGTATTTCTGCCCCCAGTGTGTCCAGTATTTCTGCCCCCAGTGTCTCCAGCATCTCTACCCCCAGTGTATCCAGCATTTCTGCCCCCAGTGTGTCCAGCATTTTGCCCCCAGTGTCTCCAGCATCTTTTCCCCCAGTGTGTTCAGCATCTCTGCCCCCAGTGTCTCCAGCATTCTGGCCCCAGTGTGTCCAGCATTCTGCCCCAGTGTCTCCAGCATCTCCACCCCCAGTGTGTCCAGCATCTTTGCCCCCGTGTCTCCAGCATTCTGCCCCGTGTCTCCAGGATCCTGCCCACAGTATGTCCAGCATTCTTCCCCCAATGTGTCCAGCATCTCTGCCCCCAGTGTGTCCAGCATCTCTACCCCAGTGTGTCCAGCATCTCTACCCCCAGTGTGTCCAGCATCTCTGCACCCGTGTCTCCAGCATTCTGCCCCCGTGTCTCCAGAATTCTGCCCCCAGTGTGTCCAGCATTCTTCCCCCAGTGTGTCCAGCATCTCTGCCCTCAGTGTGTCCATTATCTCTGCCCAAGTGTGTCCAGCATCTTTGCCCCAGTGTGTCCAGCATCTCTGCTCCCAGTGTGTCCAGCATCTCTGCTCCCAGTGTGTCCAGCATCTCTGCCCCAGTGTGTCCAGCATCTCTTCCCCAATGTGTCCAGCATCTCTGCCCCCAATGTGTCCAGCATCTCTGCCCCCAGTGTGTCTCGGATCTCTGCATCCAGTGTGTCCAGCATCTCTTCCTCCAGTGTCTCCAGCATTTCTGCCCCCAGTGTGTCCAGGCTTCTGCCCTCAATGTGTCCAGCATCTCTGCCCCCAGTGTGTCCAGCATCTCTGCCCCAGTGTGTCCAGCATCTCTGCCCCCAGTTCTCCAGCATCTCTGCCCCAGTGTGTCCAGCATCTATGCCCCCAGTGTCTCCAGCATTTCTGCCCCCAGTGTCTCAAGCATTTCTGCCCCCAGTGTCTCAAGCATTCTGCCACAGTGTGTCCAGCATCTCTGCCCCCAGTGTGTCCAGCATTCTGCCCCAGTGTGTCCAGCATTTCTGCCCCCAGTGTGTCCAGCATCTCTGCCCCCAGTGTGTCCAGCATTCTGCCCCCAGTGTGTCCAGCATTCTGCCCCCAGTGTGTCCAGCATCTCTACCCCCAGTGTGTCCAGCATCTTTACCCCCAGTGTGTCCAGCATTCTACCCCCAGTGTGTCCCGCATCTCTGCTCCCATTGTGTCCAGCATTTCTGCCCCCAGTGTGTCCAGCATCCTGCCCCCAGTGTCTCCAGCATTTCTGCCCCCAGTGTGTCTAGCATTCTGCCCCAGTGTCTCCAGCATCTCTGCCCCTAGTGTGCCCAGCATCTCTGCCCCCTGTGTGTCCAGCATCTTTGCCCCAGTGTCTCCAGCATCTCTGCCCCAGTGTCTCCAGCATCTCTGCCCCAGTGTGTCCAGAATCTCTGCCCCCAGTGTGTCCAGCATCTCTGCCCCCAGTGTGTCCAGCATCTCTGCCCCCAGTGTGTCCAGCATCTTTGCCCAGTGTGTCCAGCATCTCTGCCCCCAGTGTATCCAGCATCTCTATCCCCAGTGTGTCCAGCATCTCTGCCCCCAGTCTGTCCAGCATCTCTGCCCCCAGTGTGTCCAGCATCTCTGCCCCCAGTGTGTCCAGCATCTCTGCCCCCAGTGTGTCCAGCATCTCTGCCCCCAGTGTGTCCAGCATCTCTGCCCCCAGTGTGTCCAGCATCTCTGCCCCCAGTGTGTCCAGCATCTCTGTGTCACGCACGCGCCCAGACTGGTTGGCGCGGGCATACGGGGGTGTGGCCCCACTGGACCACAGACCAAACTTCCCTGGAAGGGGCGTAACTAAGTAGCTTCCTAGGTGTTCGCTGGAGCCTCTAATGGTGAGGTCAGACTTGTACAATAGGAAGCTACCAGATGCGACTCCAGGGTGATGTCTGGCTGTGGCTGCTGATCCCACTAAGGAACGGAGCGGGCACGGCTGGCACTCTGGCTGACAGGCGGCCACGGCTGGGACACAGGCAGGCAGACGGGTACAACAGAGACACTGGCGGGCAGGCGGACACGGCTGGCTCTCTGGTAGGCAGGCGGGTACGGCTGGAACATAGGAAGAACCGGTAGGGACCGGTCTGCAGGCAGGTATGTGGAACAGGTAGGAACCTGTTCAGACAGGAGGACTAAGTAACAAGTAGAGAAAGACCGCAAGAGCGGATGCAGAGCGAAAGCACAAGAGCTAGAACCAAGAACAGAAATGCAGGAGGCTGAGTACGAGTAGAAGGTGGAACTAAGAGAAGAGAAGGAGAAGGCAGAGCCAAGAGCGGAGCCAAGAGCAGAGACGCTGGAGGCGGAGACTCTGGAGGCGGAGCCAAGAGCGGAGACGCTGGAGGCGGAGCCAAGAGCGGAGACGCTGGAGGCGGAGCCAAGAGCGGAGACGCTGGAGGCAGAGCCAAGAGCGGAGACGCTGGAGGCAGAGCCAAGAGCGGAGACGCTGGAGGCGAAACCAAGAGCGGAGACGCTGGAGGCGGAGCCAAGAGCGGAGACGCTGGAGGCGGAACCAAAAGCGGAGACGCTGGAGGTAACGCCAAGAGCGGAGATGCTGGAGGCGGAGCCAAGAGCAGAGACGGAGCCAAGTGCAGAAACACAGGAGGCGGAGCCAGATAGAACCGCAAAGAGCGGAGCCAGATAGAACCGCAAAAAGCGGAGCCACAGAGCAAAGCCAGAGAGTGCGAAGCAAGATCTGAGTGCAGAGCCGCAAGAGTGCGGAGTGTAAGCAGACTGAGAACACAAGGAAAGACACAGCAGGGAAGGAAGCCACAGACAAGGAGACCGAGATAAGACTAAGTACAGACAAGGCAATGGAACAAGACACAGGGACAAAGACACAGGGACCAGGATATTCTGCCTCCTGGAGGGCGGACTACAAGATCAAGGCAATAGCACAGAGAAAAGCCTCCAGAGAGGGAGTAACTCAGAGCAAGGCCAGGCAAACTCAGCAGCTAAACACTAACTGAGCTAACACATTGCACAGGCCCAGACCACAGGGTGGAGCTGCACTATATACAGGAGGCCTCTTGGTAATTGGTCAGGAACTGATTAGACAGATGCACCTGATTCCTATAAGAACCAGAGAGTTCAGGCGCCGGCCCCCTACACACATAGCCATGAGGCATGCAGAGAGCAGAGACACAGAACATGGAGCTGGCATGAAACAGAAACCACATCATGGCCTGGAGCAGTGGGTAAGATTGTGTGAGAGATGTGAGGCCATGCTGTGATGCCAGCAGAGTTGTTACACTCTGCTCCCATTGTGTCCAGCATTTCTGCCCCCACTGTGTCCAGCATTTCTGCCCCCAGTGTGTCCAGCATTTCTGCCCCCAGTGTGTCCAGCATCCTGCCCCCAGTGTCTCCAGCATTTCTGCCCCCAGTGTGTCTAGCATTCTTCCCCAGTGTCTCCAGCATCTCTGCCCCCAGTGTCTCCAGCATCTCTGCCCCAGTCTCCAGCATCTTTTCCCCAGTGTGTCCAGCATCTCTGCCCCAGTGTGTCCAGCATCTCTGCCCTAGTGTGTCCAGCATCTTTGCCCCAGTGTGTACAGCATCTTTATCCCCAGTGTGTCCAGCATCTCTGCCCCCAGTGTGTCCAGCATCTCTGCCCCCAGTGTGTCCAGCATCTCTGCCCCCTGTGTGTCCAGCATCTCTGCTCCCAGTGTGTCGATCATCTCTGCCCCAGTGTGTCCAGCATTTTTGCCCCAGTGTGTCCAGCATTCTGCCCCCTGTGTGTCCAGCGTTCTGCCCCCAGTGTGTCCAGCATCTCTGCTCCCAGTGTGTCCAGCATCTCTGCACCTGCGTCTCCAGCATTACTGCCCCCAGTGTGTCCAGCATCTCTGCCCCCAGCGTGTCCAGCATCTCTGCCCCCAGTGTCTCCAGCATCTCCGTCCCCAGTGTGTCCAGCATTGTGCCCCCAGTGTGTCCAGCATTTCTGCCCCCAGTGTCTCCAGCATCTCTACCCCCAGTGTGTCCAGCATTTCTGCCCCCAGTGTGTCCAGCATTCTGCCCCCAGTGTCTCCAGCATCTTTTCACCCAGTGTGTTCAGCATCTCTGCCCCCAGTGTCTCCAGCATTCTGGCCCCAGTGTGTCCAGCATTCTGCCCCAGTGTCTCCAGCATCTCCACCCCCAGTGTGTCCAGCATCTCTGCCCCCGTGTCTCCAGCATTCTGCCCCCGTGTCTCCAGGATTCTGCCCACAGTATGTCCAGTATTCTTCCCCCAATGTGTCCAGCATCTCTGCCCCCAGTGTGTCCAGCATCTCTACCCCCAGGGTGTCCAGCATCTCTACCCCCAGTGTGTCCAGCATCTCTGCACCCGTGTCTCCAGCATTCTGCCCCGTGTCTCCAGAATTTTGCCCCCAGTGTGTCCAGCATTCTTCCCCCAGTGTGTCCAGCATCTTTGCCCCAGTGTGTCCAGCATCTCTGCCCCCAGTGTCTCCAGCATTTCTGCCTCAGTGTGTCCAGCATTCTGTCCCCCGTGTGTCCAGCATCTCTGCCCAAGTGTGTCCAGCATCGTTGCCCCAGTGTGTCCAGCATCTCTGCTCCCAGTGTGTCCAGCATGTCTGCTCCCAGTGTGTCCAGCATCTCTGCCCCAGTGTGTCCAGCATCTCTGCCCAAGTGTGTCCAGGATCTCTGCCCCCAATGTGTCCAGCATCTCTGCCCCCAGTGTGTCTAGGATCTCTGCCTCCAGTGTGCCCAGCATCTCTTCCCCCAGTGTCTCCAGCATTTCTGCCCTCAGTGTGTCCAGCATCTCTGCCCCCAGTGTGTCCAGCATCTCTGCCCCAGTGTGTCCAGCATCTCTGCCCCCAGTTCTCCAGCATCTCTGCCCCAGAGTGTCCAGCATCTCTGCCCCCAGTGTGTCCAGCATCTCTGCCCCAGTGTGTCCAGCATCTCTGCCCCCAGTTCTCCAGCATCTCTGCCCCAGTGTGTCCAGCATCTCTGCCCCCGTGTCTCCAGCATCTCTGCCCCAGTGTGTCCAGCATTCTGTCCCAGTGTCTTCAGCATTCTGCCCCCAGTGTGTCCAGCATCTCTGCCCCCAGTGTGTCCAGCATTCTGCCCCCTGTGTGTCCAGCATCTCTGCCCCCAGTGTGTCCAGCATCTCTACCCCCAGTGTGTCCAGCATCTCTACCCCAGTGTGTCCAGCATTTTACCCCCAGTGTGCCCAGCATTCTGCCCCCAGTGTGTCCAGCATTTCTGCCCCCATTGTGTCCAGTATTCTGCCCCCAGTGTCTCCAGCATCTCTACCCCAGTGTGTCCAACATTTCTACCCCCAGTGTGTCCAGCATTTCTGCCCCCAGTGTCTCCAGCATCTGTTCCCCAGTGTGTCCAGCATCTCTGCCCCAGTGGGTCCAGTATCTCTGCCCCCAGTGTCTCCAGCATCTCCACCCCCAGTGTGTCCAGCATTCTGCCCCCAGTGTGTCCAGCATTTCTGCCCCCAGTGTCTCCAGCATCTCTACCCCCAGTGTGTCCAGCATTCTGCCTCCAGTGTGTCCAGCATTTCTGCCTCGAGTGTGTTCAGCATTTCTGCCCCCAGTGTGTCCAGCATTTCTGCCCCCAGTGTGTCCAGCATTTCTGCCCCCAGTGTCTTCAGCATCTCTACCCCCAGTGTATCCAGCATTCTGCCTCCAGTGTGTCCAGCATTTCTGCCTCGAGTGTGTCCAGCATTTCTGCCCCCAGTGTGTCCAGCATTTCTGCCCCCAGTATGTCCAGCATCTCTGCCCCAGTGTGTCCAGCATCTCTGCCCCAGTGTGTCCAGCATCTCTGCCCCAGTGTGTCCAGCATTCTGCCCCGGGGCCCCCTTGATCACCGCTGTCAAAAAAACCCAAAAAACGCGAGTTTTTACCTGGCTGCGCTCCTGCGGCGGGCGCAGCTCACTCCCTCCCTCCACGAAGGTGAAGTGCGCACTCACCGGCGGTTGACAATGACGTCAGACGCCGGCGATGTACGCTCTGCAGCTCACGTCAGCTGTCAGCCTCCGATTGGCTGGCGGCTGTTAACTATTGAGGTGCGGGCGCGATCCCACACCCGCACGTCAATAGCGTTAAACTGCCGCAGCGGCGGTAGGTGTTATGATCTGGTGATTAAGGAGCGACATGTGACTAGCTCTGAGCAGGTGGTAGCTATACTGACCGCAGTCCCTAAGCTCAACACAACACTAGAAGTAGCCGTGGGATGCTCCTAACTCTGCCTAGGCACCTCGTCACAACCTAAGAGCTAACTACCCCTAAAGCCAGAAGCAGGAAAACTATCTTGCCTCAGAGAAAATCCCCAAAAGGTTAGATAGCCCCCCACATGTAATGACTGTGAGAGGAGAAGGAAATGACATGCGTAGTATGAAACAAGATTTAGCACAGGAGGCCACTTCTAGCTAGATAGAAAAAGTACAGAAAAGAGCACTGTGCGGTCAGTAAAAAAAAACTAGAAAAAGTCCACCGCAGAGAAATGCAAAAAGTCTCCACACCTAACTAAAGGTGTGGAGGGCAACCTCTGCTGCCCAGAGCTTCCAGCTAGCTGAATAGATCCATATTGATAAGCTGGACAAAAGAGCAAAAACTACAAAATGCTGATCAACAAAGTCCACAACAAGTGAACTGCAAAAAGACAAGCAAGGACTTAGCTTTGCAGAGCTGGTCAGAGTGTCAGGAAATCCTAAGAGCAATGACTTCAGGCAGGAACAATTGACAACTGGCATTGAATGAGAGAAAAGGCCAGACAAATATAGCCGAGCCAAGAAGACGATCAGTGAAAACAGCTGCAGAAGCTAAATCCAAGAAGCAGCCATACCACTCAAAACCACAGGAGGGAGCCCAAGAGAAGAACTCACAAAAATGCTACTTACAACCACCGGAGGGAGCCCAAGAGCGGAATTCACAACAGGTAGGGGCCCGGTGAGCAGATGAGACGTGGCCCGATGTGGGCCCCCTCTGCCCACCGGGCCCCATACGGCAGTCAGGACAGTAATGCCCTGATGGCGGCCGCGGCCCTGGGGGTACCACAGTGGTATTGCCTTCCTCTCGGGGAGGGTGATACCATGCCTGGAAACGAGGAAGGATCCCTTTGGCAGGTAACCTGCACTAGACCCAGTTTCAGGGGACCTTCCCTGGATATAGATTCTGGTCTGGAGGAGGAGTTAGTTAGTGTGTAGCAGACAAGGAACAGTGAAGAACCAGAGGAGAACTGAGGAGCTGGAAGGGAGCTCCTTCCAACCTGTAGCGCAGAAACCAGGCACCAGGAGCCCGAGGCTGTGTGGAACTACATGTCACATGGCAGAACCGGAGGGCGGGAAATTGAAAGTGACTTGCCCACATTACACCTGAGGTACAGCAACAACCAGAGCCCGGAGGAACCGTGGATAGAGATCCCAAGGAAACAGCTCGCGTTGCCTACCATGCAGGAACTGTCCCAGGACAGCAAGTAAGAGAGGACCTTGACAGAAGCCACAGGCAGCAAGGGACTATTATACAGCGCATAGCGGAAGGCCCCCAATCTGACTTGGCAAAGGAAATCCCACTCCTGGAGTCTTCCTGGACTCCATCGACACCTTTTGCTGGTACCCTGGACTTATGCTGTCTACCTTCAGTAAACCAGGTAAAAAGACTGCAACCCTGTGTCCTCCGTTTATTTTCTGCACCACACCATCATTGCCAAATACACAGGGAGCCCTGGGGACCCAGCTTCACCTGTGGGAAGCTATACCATCTTTGCTGCAGTACCATCACCCCCAGAGGACCCTTATAAGCAGCGTCTGTCACACCTGACCGATTACCACAGGTGGCATCACAAACTTTTATTATTTTCACAATCCCTTTAAAGACTTTCCCTTTTACTTGGGCGCCTAGGGCCACAGAGCGGGTCGCTGCCACCATGACCACCCCCTTAATAACGACCGGATCTGGTACCGAGTACCCCAGTGCTTTGGCAGGCGTTCCATATATCTCCCCCATCCTTGTATATGCTCTTCCATCCTTGTATATGCCCCTCCATCCTTGCATGTGATGCCTCCATACTTTTATATGCTCCCCATCCATGTATATGCCCCACATCCTTGTATATGCTCCCCATCCTTGTGTATATCCCTCCATCCTTGCATATAATGCCCCTATATTTGTATAGTCTCCTCTATCTTAGTATTTGCTCCCCCAGTCCAAGTGTATGCCCCCATTCTTGTATATTCCCCCATCCTTGTATAAGTGTCCCCATACTGTAAAGAGGTCACAGGAGGGGAGGAGTCAGGAGTCACATGATCAGGGGCCTCCGTGTATGCAGGACTCTGCTGTGCTGTTATGGTGCTGGATGATGGAAAGCAAGCTTATGTCTGGGGTCAGGAGTGTTTACAGTGTGGATGTAGCAGAGCCGTGTGTGTGTGTACCAGGTGTGTGCGAGGTGTGTGTGCATGAGTTGTACAGAGTGGAGCCGTGTGTGTGTATGCAGGGCTGTATTTACCACTAGGCACTTGAGGGCACGTGCCTAGGGAGGAACGATGCGGGGGGGCATCACCTGAGCAGGTTTTTTTTATAAAGTCCGGGCCGGGGTCACCTTAAACCCCACCCCCCGCTTGCTTGCCTCCTTGAAGACATGGCACATCATATAGTATGATTCATACTTACCTACTCCAGCAATGCCTGGTCTGGTCTCAGCGACTGCAGCTCGTCCTGTGTGAGCGGTCACGTGGTACCGCTCATTAAGGTGATGAATATGTACACATATTGATGACTTTAATGAGCAATACCACGTGACCGCTCACACAGGACGAGGGTGCTGCGCCGGGACAGAGGTGGAAGATTCCGTTCTGCGCGGTGTGGAAAAGGTGAGTATGATGACAGCCAGGTAGGAATGGGGAAGGATGAAGGAGGACGGGGAGCCAAGCCATAAAAGATGGGAGCGGCAGGGAACCAATGAGCCATGCATGGAGGGGGCCAGGGGGAGAGATGAGCCATGCAAGATGGGAGCCGATGAGCCATGCATACAAGGGGGATGGGAGATGAGACAGAGCCACCCATGCATACAGGGAGGGGGAGATGAACCACGCATACAGGGAGCGGGTGGAAGATGAGCCACCTATGCATACAGGGAGGGGGAGATGAGCCATGCATACGGGCCAGTGGGGAGAGATGACGAGCCATGCAAGATGGGAGCCGATGAGCCATGCATACAGGAGGGGGGGATGGGAGATGAGCCAGAGCCACCCATGCATACAGGGAGGGGGAGATGAGCCACGCATACAAGGAGGGGCGAAGATGAGCCACCCATGCATACAGGGAGGGGGAGAAGAGCCATGCACACGGGGGGGGGGGGAAGATGAGCCACCCATGCATATAGGGAGGGGGAGATGAGCCACGCACACAGGGAGGGGGGAAGATGAGCCACCCACGCATACAGGGAGGGGGGAAGATGAGCCACCCATGCATCTGGGGAGATGAGCCACGCATACAGGGAGGGGGGAGATGAGCCACCCATGCATACAGGGAGCGGGAGATGACTTAGCCACCCATGCATACAGGGAGGGGGAGATGAGCCATGCATACAGGGAGGGGGGAGATGAACCACCCATGCATACTGGAGGGGGGAGATGAGCCATGCATGATGGGAGCCGGGAGCCATGCATACAGGGAGGAGGGGGAGATGAGCCATGCATACAGCCTGGGAGGGGGGGAGATGAGCTATGCATACAGGGAGGAGGGGGAGAGATGAGCCATGCATGATGGGAGCGGGGAGCCGATGAGCCATGCATACGGCGGGTGGGAGATGAGCCATGCATACAGGATGGGAGGGGGATGGGCCATTATACAGTATGCATGGAGCATCATCATATGTGGTCATTATACAGTATTGAGCATCATGTGTGGCCATTATACAGTGTGGAGCATCATGTGTTCCTATTATACAGTATTGAGCATCATTTGTGGCTATTATACAGTATTGAGCATCATGTGTGGCCATTATACAGTGTGGAGCATCATGTGTGGCTATTATACAGGATTCAGCATCATGTGTGGCCATTATACAGTATGGAGCATCATGTGTGGCTATTATACAGTATTGAGCATTGTGTGGCTATTATACAGTATTGAGCATCATGTGTGGCCATTATACAGTATGTAGCATCATGTGTGGCCATTATACAGTATGTAGCATCATGTGTGGCCATTATACAGTATGGAGCATCATGTGTGGCTATTATACAGTATTAAGCATTGTGTGGCTATTATACAGTATTGAGCATCATGTGTGGCCATTATACAGTATGTAGCATCATGTGTGGCCATTATACAGTATGTAGCATCATGTGTGGCCATTATACAGTATGGAGCATCATGTGTGGCTATTATACAGTATTGAGCATTGTGTGGCTATTATACAGTATTGAGCATCATGTGTGGCCATTATACAGTATGTAGCATCATGTGTGGCCATTATACAGTATTGAGCATCATGTGTGGCCATTATACAGTATGGAGCATCATGTGTGGCCATTATGCAGTATGGAGCATCATGTGTGGCTATTATACAGTATCGAGCATCATGTGTGGCCATTATACAGTATGTAGCATCATGTGTGGCCATTATACAGTATGGAGCATCATGTGTGGCTATTATACAGTATTGAGCATCATGTGTGGCTATTATTCAGTATTGAGCATCATGTGTGGCCATTATACAGTATGGAGCATCATACTGTATGTGGCCATTATACAGTATGGAGCATCATGTGTGGCCATTATACAGTATGGAGCATCATGTGCAGCCATTATGCAGTATGGAGCACTGTGTGGCCATTATACAGTATGGAGCATCATGTGTGGCCATTATACAGTATTGAGCATCATGTGTGGCTATTATACAGTATTGAGCATCATGTGTGGCCATTATACAGTATGTAGCATCATGTGTGGCCATTATACAGTATGTAGCATCATGTGGCCATTATACAGTGTGGAGCATCATGTGTGGCTATTATACAGTATTGAGCATCATGTGTGGCCATTATACAGTATGGAGCATCATGTGTGGCCATTATACAGTATTGAGCATCATGTGTGGCTATTATACAGTATTGAGCATCATGTGTGGCCATTATACAGTATGTAGTGTCGGGGTCGTCACGACAATACCCTTCATTCACCAGTCATTCCAAATTAGACTATGAGCATTGGTACCGGGTAAGAATGAGTCAAAGTGCTGGTTCAATCTCAGTGCATGCTCGTGCTTCTACAAGTTTTTGCAACGGTCACAGCAACTGAACTTTATTTCCTGATACACAGCATTATATGCTCTATGAGGGGAAGGCGTGCAATAGGCGGGATTAGGCGGGGTTAAGCAATATGTGTCTAGTATCCGGTCTTTCTGGTTGGTCCTGACGTCATCTGGTGGATCCTCCTCTCTCCACGTCACTCAGGTTTCCATTTCAGCAGAAATTATACTTAGCTTCAGAAACGAAACTAGGGCATAGGTGAATACTGGCAGCCATCTTAAATACAGTTACATTTGCATCAGCAAGCAAAGGGGAAAACTTATTGTTTCACAGCATAAGAATATAAAAGTACAAAAAGTGTATAAAAATATATCTTTTCACCTTGACAATCCCCCCTAAACACTAAGTTTTTCCCTAAAAAGAAAGATCCTTCGAGACTATCCATGTGATGGGGAAAGGGGAGGTGGATTTCTTAATCCAGACACCTCAGAAGCTCTCCCCTTGCGAGAGGCCTCCAGGCAGCTGAACCCTTCACTAGCTTCACATGGAGTTCTCCCGCTGTCCCTAAACTAAATCTCTTAGCGTCATCTGAGAATAGGAGGTATTGTCTAATTTCTTGAGGGGGACGTACTTAGGGATCTCCCCTGGATCAGTGCCATCATACTCTAGTGGGTCCAATAACCTGACACATACCACCCTGTGCTGCTGTTAAGTAGTCCAGTACTACAGTGTATTGATTAGTGACTATGATAAGTTGGTTTTGGACAGCAACAGTAGTATTAAGTATATCCAATATATCCCAAATTTGATCATCTGGATAATCTGTGGCCCTAACCTATTTATCCCACATTTGTGTAGCTGACAATTTTATTGGCTACACCCATCTGTACTACTAATCTTTCATGATATTGTACAAACTTATTATTCAAGGATATTGGAGAATTTAGGCTGTCCCATGCGGTTACCAATATTATTAAATGGAAATACGAAAAAAAAACTAAAACATTATGTCCCCTTATTTGCTACTAGTCTGTTTGACCAGCTTGCAGTGCGATACGTGGATCCACGTCGGCCTTCCTTCCAGCTTTACTGACATAGGAGTAATGAGGAGGACTTGGTAGGGACCGTCATACAAGGGTTCTAGTCCGTGTTTTCTGACATAATTTTTCACGACCATAAAACCACCAGGCTTCAAATTGTGACAAGTGTCGGTTTCTGCTGAATCTGGAAGGGAAGAAGAAACTAAAACATGGGTGTTAGCAACATTTTTACTAAGCTGAATAACATATTGAACAGCACGGTCAGTTTCTTCTGACAACTACTGAGACTGAAAAATGCAACTGAGAACCTAGCACCAAACAATATCTCATATGGGGACAGGCTATGTTTTGCAATAGGGGTAGTACGAATGTGTAAGAGCCCTGGCCATGGAGCCGTAGTCTCCTGCATCATTTTGGTCAATTGTCCCTTCAGTGTGCCGTTCAGCCTCTCAACTTTCCCACTGGATTGTGGATGGTATGGAGTATGGAGGGCTACCGTGGATCCAAGCATTGTCAGAACCTCCTGATACATATGAGAAGGAAAGGCGGGGCCTTGGTCACTTTCATCAACTTCTGGAACACCATATCTGCATATAACTTCCATCACCCGTTTCTTTGCTGTGGACTTTGCAGTCATGTTGGTAATGGGGAATGCTTCCGGCCAATTGGAGAACATATCGACAACCACCAGACAATATTCACACCTTCCAGACTTAGGCAACATGATGTGGTCCACCTGGAGCCTTTGGAAAGGATAGTTGGGCTTAGCAAGGTGCTTCGGGGGTTCACGTTGAAGTTGACCAGGATTGCAGGTCTGACAGATGTTACATGCACGGTTGAGTGCTGTCAGGACTGTAAAAATACCTGGAGCCCAGTAGAATTTTTGTACCAGGTCAAGGGCCTTTTTTTTTTCCTCGATATGTGGGCCCATGTGCCCACGTGGCAATAGCAGGGTACATCCGCTTAGGGAGACACACAAGTTGGTCCTTTTTCCAGAGACCATTGTCCATACGTGCTCCATCAGCCTTCTACTGCTTCACTTCTTCCTTTGGAGACATTCTCTGCATCGTCATTAAGCGGTCTCGCGGGGTCCAGCAGAAAACCTCAGTCTGTCGTGGATCATCAGGTTCCTGTAGAGTCAGTGTTTCTTGTAACTGTTTACGCTGAGAGCGTGTGGTCACCATAGCTGGTATGGTCTGTTCAACGGGTAGGAGAGCAGCAGCTTTTGCTTGCATATCCGCAAAGGCGTTACCAACAGTCTGTGGACTGTTCCTAGGACCGTGTGCCTTAACTTTGATAATGGCCACCTGGGTAGGTAATTTGATTGAGTCCATGAGGGTTTTAACAGCTTCAGCATTCTCCACTGAGTCCCGGCAGTAGTAATAAACCCTCGATTGGCCCATAGGGCTCCGAAATCATGAGCAATACCAAATGCATACTGTGAGTCCGTGTATATATTAGCCCGCCTGTCTTTGGCCAGAACACATGCAGTAGACAGAGCCTGAAGTTCTAATTCTTGTGCTGACAGTGAGGGAGGGAGTGCAGCTCCGTGCACTACAGTGTCTTCCGTGGTAACAGCGTATCCGGTGTGGAATCTGCCAAAATCATCATATCTTGAACCGTCTTTCAGGGCATTGTAGAGAGGTTGCACTATGCGGGATATGTCCGGTATTCACTGACGACAATAAATACATAGTCCAAGAAAACGCTGGAGTTCAGTCTCATCTTTTGGGAAAAGAAGGGAGCTGACGGCTATTTTTCTTTCTTCTGTGAGGTGTCTGGCACCCTGAAGGAGACAGTGACCCAAAAATATCACTTGACCAAGGCAGAACCGAAGTTTTGAGGCCGAAACCCGACAGTTCAGATCTGCCAGATACTTGAGAAGGCTAACAGTGGCAACAATGGCTTCCTGCTCTGTCTGTGCACACAACAAAAGATAAACAGCGTGACATAAGGATATTCTAACTGCCAGGGTTAAAAACACTCGCCCATATTTTTTGCAAACTGATTGGGAAAGGGCGTGTAAGATACACAGCTCATTATGTTCATCTGCATAGGGGTTATATAACGTAAATACCATTTGACCATCATCTTGGAATTATATTCTGGAGCGGAACTGTGATAATAAATCTGCCCTCAGTAAATTTACCGGACATGAGGGAGAGATTACGAACTGAGCAGTAACTTCAGGGAAAGGTCCCACAGGGATGGGTTTTGTGAGAGTATATTTATTGGGTCTGCCATCTACTCTAATTAAAACAAGCTCTTGATTTGAGAATTAACATGGCGAGGGAGATTCCCAGACATAGGGTTAAAATGGATATTGGAGTATGGGACTGGATTTGTGTAAGGTGGGAGGGCAGGAGCTAAAGTCTGTTGCTTGGTTCACTGATAAGGAACGGAGCTGTGTCCTTGAAGCTGCGGTTCCTGCTCCTTGAAGCTGCGGTGGGGGCTAGAGAGTGAGTAAAAATCACTGCAGCTGCTGATTTAACCTCTAATTTCTCTGCTGATACAGAGCGGGTTAAGTTCTTCTGAAAACTTTATACTACTTTTAATGCATCGTCCGAAGTGGAATTCTCGATGTCAGGTCTAACTGACATTATTGCCTCTTTCAATTCAGATTTAAGGCCGGACATCAAAGCTGCCACAAAAAGGTGTGAATGGGCTTTATTATACAGTGAAAACCACAGATCTTTAACCCCTTCCCGACCTGTGACACAGCGTATGCGTCATGAAAGTCGGTGCCAATCCGACCTGTGACGCATATGCTGTGTCACAGAAAGATCGCGTCCCTGCAGATCGGGTGAAAGGGTTAACTCCCATTTCACCCGATCTGCAGGGACAGGGGGAGTGGTAGTTTAGCCCAGGGGGGGTGGCTTCACTCCCTCGTGGCTACGATTGCTCTGATTGGCTGTTGAAAGTGAAACTGCCAATCAGAGCGATTTGTAATATTTCACCCATTATAACGGGTGAAATATTACAATCCAGCCATGGCCGATGCTGCAATATCATCGGCCATGGCTGGAAATACTAGTGTGCCCC
Organism: Ranitomeya imitator; assembly: GCF_032444005.1. Classification (NCBI taxonomy): domain Eukaryota; kingdom Metazoa; phylum Chordata; class Amphibia; order Anura; family Dendrobatidae; genus Ranitomeya; species Ranitomeya imitator. Next base: position 215,377,041 of record NC_091287.1, on the reverse strand, counting down.
CACCCCACCCCACCGATCGCCCCGCCAGCCCCCCGATCTGGCCGGTACACTGCTCCGGCTCCCCTCCATCCAGTGCTCCGCTCCCCCCGTGCTCCAATCACCCCCCCGTGCTCCAATCACCCCCCCCTGCATTCAGATCCACCCCCCCGTGCTCCGTTCCACCCCCCATGCTCCGTTCCAGCCCCCCCGTGCTCTGTTCCACGCCCCCCGTGCTCCGTTCCACGCCTGCCGCGCTCCGATCCCCCCCCCCGTGCTCCGATCCCCCCCCCCCGTGCTCCGATCCCCCCCCGTGGTCCCCCCCCACCCCATCATACTTACCGATCCAGCCGGGGTCCCGTCCGTCTTCTCCCTGGGCGCCGCCATCTTCCAAAATGGCGGGCGCATGCGCAGTGCGCCCGCCGAATCTGCCGGCCGGCAGATTCGTTCCAAAGTGCATTTTGATCACTGAGATAGATTATATCTCAGTGATCAAAATAAAAAAAATAATACATGACCCCCCCCCTTCGTCACCCCCATAGGTAGGGACAATAAAAAAATAAAGAAATTTTTTTTTTCCCCACTAATGTTAGAATAGGGTTAGGGGTAGGGTTAGGGTTAGGGGTAGGGTTAGGGTTAGGGCTAGGGGTAGGGTTAGGGCTAGGGTTAGGGCTAGGGTTAGGGGTAGGGTTAGGGCTAGGGTTAGGGCTAGGGTTAGGGTTAGGGCTAGGGTTAGGGCTAGGGTTAGGGCTAGGGTTAGGGGTAGGGCTAGGGTTAGGGGTAGGGTTAGGGCTAGGGTTAGGGTTTCGGTATGTGCACACGTATTCTGGTCCTCTGCGGATTTTTCCGCTGCGGATTTGATAAATCCACAGTGCTAAACCGCTGCGGATTTATGGCGGATTTACCGCGTTTTTTTCTGCGCATTTCACTGTGGTTTTACTATTGCGATTTTCTATTTGAGCAGTTGTAAAACCGCTGCGGAATCCGCACAAAGAAGTGACATGCTGCGGAATGTAAACCGCTGCGTTTCCGTGCAGTTTTTCCGCAGCATGTGTACAGCGATTTTTGTTTCCCGTAGGTTTACATTGAACTGTAAACTCATGGGAAACTGCTGCGGATCTGCAGCGTTTTCCGCAGCGTGTGCACATACCTTTAGAATTAGGCTATGTTCACACGGTGCGGATTTGGCTGCGGATTGGCCGCTGCGGATTCGCAGCAGTATTCCATCAGGTTTACAGTACCATGTAAACATATGAAAAACCAAATCCGCTGTGCCCATGGTGCAGAAAATACCGCGCGGAAACGCTGCGTTGTATTTTCCGCAGCATGTCAATTCTTTGTGCGGATTCCGCGGCTTTTTACACCTGTTCCTCAATAGGAATCCGCAGGTGAAATCCGCACAAAAAACACTGGAAATCCGCGGAAAATCCGCAGGTAAAACGCAGTGCCTTTTACCCGCGGATTTTTCAAAAATGGTGCGGAAATATCTCACACGAATCCGCAACGTGGGCACATAGCCTTAGGGTTAGGGTTGGAATTAGGGTTGTGGTTAGGGTTGTGATTAGGGTTATGGCTACAGTTGGGATTAGGGTTAGGGGTGTGGGGGGGTTAGTGTTGGAGGTAGAATTGAGGGGTTACCACTGTTTAGGCACATCAGGGGGTCTCCAAACGCAACATGGCGCCACCATTGATTCCAGCCAATCTCGTATTCAAAAAGTCAAATGGTGCTCCCTCACTTCCGAGCCCTGAAGTGTGCCCAAACAGTGGTTTACCCCCACATATGGGGTATCAGTGTACTCAGGATAAACTGCGCAACAATTACTGGGGTCCAATTTCTCCTGTTACCCTTGTGAATCTAAAAAAATGCTTGCTAAAACATCATTTTTGAGGAAAGAAAAATGATTTTTTATTTTCACGGCTCTGCGTTGTAAATGTCTGTGAAGCACTTGGGGGTTCAAAGTGCTCACCACATATCTAGATAAGTTCCTTGGGGGGTCTAGTTTCTAAAATGGGGTCATTTGTGGGGGGTTTCTACTGTTTAGGCACACCAGGGGCTCTGCAAACGCAATGTGACGCCCGCAGACCATTCCATCAAAGTCTGCATTTCAAAAGTCACTACTTCCCTTCTGAGCCCCGACGTGTGCCCAAACAGTGGTTTACCCCCACACATGGGGTATCAGCGTACTCAGGAGAAACTGGACAACAACTATTGGGGTCCAATTTCTCCTGTTACCCTTGGGAAAATAAAAAATTCTGGGCTAAATAATTATTTTTGAGGAAAGAAAACGTATTTATTATTTTCACTGCTCTGCATTATAAACTTCTATGAAGCACTTGGGGGTTCAAAGTGCTCACCACACATCTAGATAAGTTCCTTTGGGGGTCTAGTTTCCAAAATGGGGTCACTTGTGGGGGGTTTCTACTGTTAAGCCACATCAGGGGCTCTGCAAACGCAACGTGACGCCCACAGAGCATTCCATCAAAGTCTGCATTTCAAAACGTCACTACTTCACTTCCGAGCCCCGGCATGTGCCCAAACAGTGATTTACCCCCACATATGGGGTATCAGTGTACTCAGGAGAAACTGGACAACAACTTTTGGGGTCAAATTTCTCCTGTTACCCTTGGGAAAATAAAAAATTGCAGGCTAAAAGATCATTTTTGAGAAAATAATTTTTTTTTTTTTTTCATGGCTCTGCGTTATAAACTTCTGTGAAGCACTTGGGGGTTCAAAGTCCTCACCACACATCTAGATTAGTTCCTTTGGGGGTCTAGTTTCCAAAATTGGGTCATTTCTGGGGGATCTCCAATGTTTAGGCACACAGGAGCTCTCCAAACGTGACATGGTGTCCGCTAATGATTGGAGCTAATTTTCCATTTAAAAAGCCAAATGGCATGCCATCCCTTCCGAGCCCTGCCGTGCGCCCAAACAGTGGTTTACCCCCACATATGGGGTATCAGCGTACTCAGGACAAACTGGACAACAATATTTGGGGTCCAATTTCTCCTATTATCCTTGGCAAAATAGGAAATTCCAGGCTAAAAAATCATTTTTGAGGAAAGAAAAATTATTTTTTATTTTCATGGCTCTGCGTTATAAACTTCTGTGAAGCACCTGGGGGTTTAAAGTGCTCAATGTGCATCTAGATAAGTTCCTTGGGGGGTCTAGTTTCCAAAATGGGGTCACTTGTGGGGGAGCTCCAATGTTTAGGCACACAGGGGCTCTCCAAACGCGACATGGTGTCCGCTAACAATTGGAGCTAATTTTCCATTCAAAAAGTCAAATGGCGCGCCTTCCCTTCCGAGCCCTGCCGAGTGCCCAAACAGTGGTTTACCCCCACATATGAGGTATCGGCGTACTCGGGAGAAATTGCCCAACAAAATTTATGATCCATTTTATCCTACTGCCCATGTGAAAATGAAAAAATTGAGGCGAAAAGAATTTTTTTGTGAAAAAAAAGTACTTTTTCATTTTTACAGATCAATTTGTGAAGCATCTGAGGGTTTAAAGTGCTCACTAGGCATCTAAATAAGTTCCTTGGGGGGTCTAGTTTCCAAAATGGGGTCACTTGTGGGGGAGCGCCAATGTTTAGGCACACAGGAGCTATCCAAACGCGACATGGTGTCCGCTAACGATGGAAATAATTTTTCATTCAAAAAGTCAAATGGCGCTCCTTCCCTTCCGAGCCTTACCATGTGCCCAAACAGTGGTTTACCCCCACATGTGAGGTATTGGTGTACTCAGGAGAAATTGCCCAACACATTTTAGGATCCATTTTATCCTGTTGCCCATGTGAAAATGAAAAAATTGAGGCTAAAATAATTTTTTTGTGAAAAAAAAGTACTTTTTCATTTTTACGGATCAATTTGTGAAGCACCTGGGGGTTCAAAGTGCTCACTATGCATCTAGATAAGTTCCTTGGGGCGTCTAGTTTCCAAAATGGGGTCACTTGTGGGGGAGCTCCAATTTTTAGGCACACGGGTGCTCTCCAAACGTGACATGGTGTCCGCTAAAGAGTGGAGCCAATTTTTGATTCAAAAAGTCAAATGGCGCTCCTTCCCTTCCAAGCCCTGCCGTGCGCCCAAACAGTGGTTTACCCCCACATATGAGGTATCAGCGTATTCAGCACAAATTGGACAACAACTTTCGTGGTTCAGTTTCTCCTTTTACCATTGGGAAAATAAAAAAATTGTTGCTAAAAGATAATTTTTGTGACTAAAAAGTTAAATGTTCATTTTTTCCTTCCTTGTTGCTTCTGCTGCTGTGAAGCACCTGAAGGGTTAATAAACTTCTTGAATGTGGTTTTGAGTACCTTGAGGGGTGCAGTTTTTAGAATGGTGTCACTTTTGGGTATTTTCAGCCATATAGACCCCTCAAACTGACTTCAAATGTGAGGTGGTCCCTAAAAAAAATGGTTTTGTAAATTTCGTTGTAAAAATGACAAATCGCTGGTCAAATTTTAACCCTTATAACTTCCTAACAAAAAAAAATGTTGTTTCCAAAATTGTGCTGATGTAAAGTAAACATGTGGGAAATGTTATTTATTAACTATTTTGTGTCACATATCTCTCTGGTTTAACAGAATAACAATTCAAAATGTGAAAATTGCGAAATTTTCAAAATTTTCGCCAAATTTCCGTTTTTATCACAAATAAACGCAGAATTTATTGACCTAAATTTACCACTAACATGAAGCCCAATATGTCACGAAAAAACAAGCTCAAAACCGCTAGGATCCGTTGAAGCGTTCCTGAGTTATTACCTCACAAAGGGACACTGGTCAGAATTGCAAAAAACGGCAAGGTCTTTAAGGTCAAAATAGGCTGGGTCATGAAGGGGTTAAATACTACCATAAGACGCCCATAGAACTTCTTGGCAGTCCAGGATATATTGGTGCTTTGGGGTTAAGGGGCATAGGGCTTACAGTCGGGAGAAGAGGCTTAATTTCCTGGGGAGGGACCATATTACCTAAAAGGGAGCTCCCTGTTTCAGATTATTATTTTTTTAATTATTTGTCTTTCTAACACATTACCCTCAATCACTTTCTCAATTCCTTCTTGTATCACAAACATCCAGTTTTTGTCAAAGTAATAGACAACTTTCCTTTTTCAACGTAACAAAAACAAATCAGAATTCACTTTCTCTGTTAATCCTTAATTTGCTATATATCAACCACTCAACTTGAAGCAGGTGAATCTTTTACCAATCTTTCAATCACACTGATAACCAAACTATCACTTACAAGTTTCCTTCTAAAACAAGACACCATATTTTACTTTAAACTTACAATAATTCTTTGTAATTCAATACAATATTGTACTATTGCTTCAAACAAAACACAGATCTCCCAGCACATACTACACAAGGATAGAAAATACCGAGAGAACGCAGCGACTTGCCCCCTCCATACCAGAGACACGGAACAGATAAGAACATCACAGCATTCCTCAACACAGAAAGAAGAAAACAATAGCGCAGCTGTTTGACTCCCCCCTCCCATCGGGTATCTTAAAAATCTACACACAGTAACGGAATACCGCAGTTCTCAGACTTAATTGATTTCTACAAAACCTTCACACAATTCATATGCCAGAACACCTTAGAATAAACAATGATTGAGGCATTTTATAACCAAACACGGGCTCTGCATCCTCTGATCCTCCCTCTCCATCAACCTCTTTCCATCCCTCGTTCTTTAAGCCTCGCGCAACTCGCAGATGAGCTTGCGCTTGTTCTAACAATCCTTTATCTTTCAACATGCCCTTTTTGTTCTCTATGAGATTGTGCATTGTAGATGGCTGCAATCTCCCTGACGAGGGCAATCCTACATGCTTGTACAACCTTTCAACATTCTTGACTGCCTTCTTGCCCTCCCGTGACTCTACTATTGTCTTGACTTCCACATGGACTTCTTCTGCTTTAAAAGACGCAACATGACTCACAGAATACTACGTCCTGCTGCAGCCCAGGCCGCTGACAACGACAACAACACTGTGTCCTAAAGCACGGAACCTCTCGTTCAACGTACTATGAATAAAGAGCCTCGCGCTCGATATTTCTTGTCCCTAACCTGAACACCAGTGATTACAGTCTGTCCTGTCACAATATTCTAAACCATTGGCAGTCGGTCTCCTAGTGAGAGCCCTCCACAGAAATGTAGGTGGTCCCCTCTCGGGACGTCTTAATTACCTATCTGGACAATATCACAGAGGCTGCGTCTCCTATCCCTTTCTCTAAGCCGCCCCCCAATCTACAACTTTCTCAATCTTTCACTCTATTTCGCTACTAGACAATAGTCATGGGTGGGGTGGTTGAATGGAGTACGATGACCAGTGAAGGAGGTATGGTGTACACGAGGACGCGCAGAATGCGACGTCTCTCAGTTGCTGGTTCGAAGAGTGGCACGTGATCGCGCTCGGTCTCACCACTCGCCCGGTCACCCCTCGGACCCAAGGAGATCACAGACAAACCAATAACGGCTGAAACACTAGCAAGTGTGACACATACAGAGTATGTGATCTCCACTTACCGTGTTTGGAGGGTGATCAGTCCTTGAGGTCAGCCACTACAGGTGTCGTCCACGGACATCCAGGGATGGGTCCAGGGGGTCTCGGATCGCCGGCCACGCCCCACGTTGTTTGCGCCAAATTGTCGGGGTCGTCACGACAATACCCTTCATTCACCAGTCATTCCAAATTAGACTATGAGCATTGGTACCGGGTAAGAATGAGTCAGACAAAGTGCTGGTTCAATCTCAGTGCATGCTCGTGCTTCTACAAGTTTTTGTAACGGTCACAGCAACTGAACTTTATTTCCTGATACACAGCATTATATGCTCTATGAGGGGAAGGCGTGCAATAGGCGGGATTAGGCGGGGTTAAGCAATATGTGTCTAGTATCCGGTCTTTCTGGTTGGTCCTGACGTCATCTGGTGGATCCTCCTCTCTCCACGTCACTCAGGTTTCCATTTCAGCAGAAATTATACTTAGCTTCAGAAACGAAACTAGGGCATAGGTGAATACTGGCAGCCATCTTAAATACAGTTACATTTGCATCAGCAAGCAAAGGGGAAAACTTATTGTTTCACAGCATAAGAATATAAAAGTACAAAAAGTGTATAAAAATATATCTTTTCACCTTGACAGTAGCATCATGTGTGGCCATTATACAGTATGGAGCATCATGTGTGGCCATTATACACTATGGAGCATCATGTGTGGCCATTATCCAGTATTGAGCATAATGTGGGATCATTATACAGTATGGAGCATCATGTGTGGCCATTATACAGTATAGAGCATCATGTGTGGCCGTTATACAGTATTGAGCATCATGTATGGCCGTTATACAGTATGGAGCATCATGTTTGGCCATTATACAGTATGGAGCACTGTGTGGCCGTTATACAGCATTGATCATCATGTGTGGCCATTATACAGTATTGAGCATCATGTGTGGCCGTTATACAGTATTTAGCATCATGTGTGGCCATTATACAGTATTGAGAATCATGTGGGGCCATTATACAGTATGGAGCATCATGTGTGGCCGTTATACAGTATGGAGCATCATTTGTGGCCATTATACACTATGAAGCATCATGTGTGGCCATCATACAGTATTGAGCTTCATGTGGGATCATTATACAGTATGGAGAACTGTGTGTGGCCATTATACAGTATGGAGCATCATGTGTGGCCGTTATACAGTATTGAGCATCATGTGTGGCCATTATGCAGTATGGAGCATCATGTGTGGCCATTATACAGTATGGAGCACTGTGTGGCCATTATACAGTATGGAGCACTGTGTAGCCATTATACAGTATGGAGCATCATGTGTGGCCATTATACAGTATGGAGCACTGTGTGTGGCCATTATACAGTGTGGAGCATCATTTGTGGCCGTTATACAGTATTGAGCATCTTGTGTGGCCATTATGCAGTATGGAGCATCATGTGTGGCCATTATACAGTATGGAGCACTGTGTGGCCATTATACAGTATGGAGCACTGTGTAGCCATTATACAGTATGGAGCATCATGTGTGGCCATTATACAGTATGGAGCACTGTGTGGCCATTATACAGTATGGAGCACTGTGTGGCCATTATACAGTATGGAGCACTGTGTGGCCATTATACAGTATGGAGCACTGTGTGGCCATTATACAGTATGGAGCATCATATGTGGCCATTATACAGTATTGAGCACTGTGTGGTCATTATACAGTATGGAGCATCACGTGTGGCCATTATACAGTATGGAGCATCATGTGTGGCCATTATACAGTGTGGAGCATCACGTTTGGCCATTATACAGTATGGAGCATCATGTGTGGCCATTATACAGTGTGGACAGCACTGTGTGGCCATAATTTTTTGTTTATAATTATTGTTTATTAAACAGTGTGTTCCGCAGTGCTAAATGGGTGTGGTTGGGATGTGGATATGGGTGTGACTAGTTGTGAAATGGGTGTGGTCAGAGGCATGGCCTAAAATTTGTCACGGCGCGCTGAGCACGCCACTAACTTTATCCGTCTTCCCCTTGAAAAGTTGTAAGAGGTATGGTTTGACTGTGACCCTACTTGTATATGTTTGAAGAAAAGGCGTGTGTAAATGGGTGTGGCTTAAAAAGTGGGTGTGGTTTTCCTACACGCAACACACAGAACCTGTTGTTAAAAATTTTAATCCCACCCCAGATTTAACCCCTTAAAAAATCAGTTACTTATTAAAATCATCAAAAATCGATGTCAACTTTGATGCCAATTCTCATGGCCAGAACCCATTTGGGAAAAGCTAAAGTGACATGAATTTCATGCAGGGCATCAAAATGCCTGTAATAATGGTGTCAGATCAGTGGCCCAAAGTAATTTCACCCCTTAAAAACATCACTTATTCAAATCTGTGAAAATGGGCTGTCTGCCCACTTTGATGCCAGTTCTGATGCCCAGAACCCATTTGGGCCAGGCTGAAGAGACCTTGGTTTGATGTGGGGTTCCCTGTTCTATATGTCTGCAGTGTGAGATCAGTGGCCCAAAGGCATTTAACCCCTTAAAAACATCAGTTACTTATTCAAATCTGTGAAAATGGTCTGTTTGCCCACTTTGATGCGAATTCTGGTGCCCAGAACCCATTTGGGCCAGGCTGGAGAGATCTGGGTTTGATGTGGGGCTCCCTGTTCTATATGTGTGCACTGTGGTATCGGTGGCCCAAAGGTATTTAACCCTTTCTTCAGCGATCTTCGGTTCCCACTTTGATGCCCTTTTTTGTGCTAGTTTTATTGTGTTTGTAGCTGTTTTTGTGTATTCACATCAGGGCTCCTCACCGCATTGTAGGTTATTATTGTGATGCTTATTTTTTGTTGTACTAATACCTATAAAAAACAGTAAAGAAAAAAATTGCCGAATAAGAAACCAACTTCAGCCTCCTAAGCCCCCCCAATAAGCAGCAACAGCGCCCCTTCCACGTGCAACCTTCTAACATGCAGCGCCAGATAGTAACAACATCATTCTTCTTTCTTTAGTCCTATGTCCTCATTCCCCTCGCCATACATCTCCATTGTGCGGCTGCGCAGCATCTCCCCAGCACGACAACACTGCTTCCTGCTACAGGGACAGGACTGGATGAGGACGCCCCGCCCCTTCCGGTGACATCATCACCGCTCAGGAGCTGCTCCATTGTAGACGCGACGGAGCAGGCGCAGCACGGGGTGTTTGGAGATTGTGCCCGCCGGTTCCTGCGCTGAGGACTCTTCGTGGTGTCGGTGAGGGCTCCGCTGCGGAGGTGTGTGGTGTGCGCGGTTCGGGCTGTCCTGCGCCCGCGGGTGCGCGGTTCGGGCTGTCCTGTGCCCGCGGGTGCACGGGGCCTTGTTGTGTAGCTGGTTCCGCCTGCTTGCATGGACTCGTGCTCGCGGCTGAGCTCTCCAGGCCTTGTGTGGCCGATGTATTCGATCCGTGGTGTGTTCCTTCGGTTCCGTGCACCCACTAGACACAGATTCCATATGTCTGTACCATACTGTGCAGCCACAAGGCTGTTAACGCCATGCGATTTTCTGCAGGCAAATTCTGCTCTCTTGGCGCTAATGCCACTTTCACACGTCAGGTTCTTTCCGTCAGGCACAATCCGGCGAGTTAAAAAAAACGGATCTGTCCGCTATTTCATCCTTCTTCTCTTCTAGATTTCTAAAACTTAATATGGACAAAACAGAATTCATCATCTTTCCCCATCTCCCTCACCAGACCTATCCATTAAAGTAAACGGCTGCCCACTCTCCCCAGTCCCACCAGCTCGCTGCCTCGGGGTAATCCTTGACACTGATCTCTCCTTTAATGGGAACCTGTCACCCCGTTTTTTCAGATTGAGATATAAATACTGTTAAATGGGGCCTGCGCTGTGCGTTACAATAGTGTATGTAGTGTACCCTGATTCCCCACCTATGCTGAGAAATACATTACCAAAGTCGCCGTTTTCGCCTGTCAATCAGGCTGGTTAGGTCAGGTGGGCGTGGTGACATCGCTCTTTTCTTCCCCAGCTTTCCGTTGGTGGCGTAGTGGTGTGCGCATGTCGCAGTGACGAATCCACTGCGCGCACGTGAAGAAGCAGCGCGCGATCTGCGCTATTACCCCCTGTCATCGGTGGGGGCGGCCATCTTCCTGGGGCCGCGCGTGCGCAGATGGAGTGTGAGATGCAAATTCGGCTTTGGGAAAATGTCCACCGCGATCTCTTCTGCACACGCGCGGCATCCCGTGGCCATTTTCCTGAAGCCCCGTGCAGCAGAGCACTCCATCTGCGCACGCGCGGCCCCAAGAAGATGGCCGCCCCCACCGATGACAGGGGGTAATAGCGCAGATCGCGCGCTGCTTCTTCACGTGCGCGCAGTGGATTCGTCACTGCGACATGCGCACACCACTACGCCACCAACGGAAAGCTGGGGAAGAAAAGAGCGATGTCACCACGCCCACCTGACCTGACCAGCCTGATTGACAGGCGAAAACGGCGACTTTGGTAATGTATTTCTCAGCATAGGTGGGGAATCAGGGTACACTACATACACTATTGTTACGCACAGCGCAGGCCCTATTTAACAGTATTTATATCTCAATCTGAAAAAACGGGGTGACAGGTTCCCCTTAAACCATATATCCAAACCCTTTCCACTTCCTGCTGACTTCAACTCGAACATATTTCCCAGATCCGTACATTCCTAAACAAAGAATCTGCAAAACCCCTAGTCCATGTCCTCATCATCCCCCGCCTTGACTACTGTAACCTCCTGCGCAGTTGCCTTCCCTCTAACACTCGCACCCCTCCAATCCATTCTAACCTCTGCTGCCCGACTAATCCACCTGTCCCCTGCTCCCCATTACCCAAAGATTCCAGTTCAAAACCCTAACCATGACATACAAAGCCATCCACAACCTGTCTCCTCCACACATCTTTGACCTCGTCTCCCGATACTTACCTACACGCATCCTCCGATCCGCACAAGATCTACTTTTCTATTCCCCTCTTATCTCCTCTTCCCACAATCGTATACAAGATTTCTCCCGTGTATCACCTCTACTCTGGAACGCTCTACCCCAACACATCAGACTCTCGCCTACCATGGAAACCTTCAAAAAGAACCTGAAGACTCACCTCTTCTGACAAGCCTACAACCTGCAGTAACCATCCCTTGAAGATTGTGAGCCCTCGCGGGCAGGGTCTTCTCTCCTGTGCCAGTCGTGACTTGTATTGATTAAGATTATTGTACTTGTTTCTTATTATTTATACCCCTCCTCACATGTAAAGCGCCATGGAATAAATGACGCTATAATAATAATTTCTAAAATGTCAGCCTTTGCTGGTACTGTAAAAAGCAGCTTAATTTGCATTTAAAAAAAGCAGTGTGTGAACATAGCCATAGTCTGAATCTGCCAATTGTGCTGTTTTGGCAGTATGCATCAGTACACACTCAGCCAGTGCACTACAGTTGCCACAGTACAGCTTCCATAGGAGTCCTCCGATCAGTGTCTACTAGTGATGGGCGAGTAGCATTGTTGCTCTGGTGGTCTCTGAGTATTTGTGAGTTCTCGGAGATTTAGTTTTTGTCGATGCAGCTGCATGATTTACTGCTGCTAGCCAGCCTGAATACATGTGGGGGTTGCCTGGTTGCTAGGGAATCCCCTCATGTGTTCAAGCTGTCTAGCAGCCATAAATCATGCTGCTGCGTCAACAAAAACTAAATCTCCAAGCAGTCGCAAATACTCGGAGACCACCCAAGCATGCTCGGGGGAAAACCCCAGCAAAGAGTATAATCGCTTATCACTAGTGTCTTCTTTATGGCACACATGCTAAATGCAGTGTTAACTTGGCCCACAGATGGATGTCAGTCTTTCAGGTGTTTATGCCAGACCTGCTGATAAGCTTTGCATCCTAGCAGAAGGCCTGTCCAGCTCCACAACTCATGCACTAGAATGTGAACCTGCCTGATGTTTAGCTGGAAAACAGGTCACATGGCCAGAGATCTGCTACATCACAGTATAGTGAATGCGTTCACATTGCTAGCGGCATGGAATCGCAACAAGCAAGTCAGAAAGCTCCAAATAATGCCAGCTTCTATGACTTGTCACACGCACGTTGCACGCTGCAATGAGACCCCATTCACTTCCACTGTCCTGGTGTATTAGAAGTTATGCGATATCTTTATTATGGCCAAAGTGGCACTGTGGTGCCAGCCTGTCTCTTCCATGAATGTAGAGGGTGCAGTAACTCTGACACATGTACAGCCTGCACTCAGGCACGAGACTGGGCTTGGTTCTGGCAGGTCATTGATAGCAGATGTGTTCAGAGGAAGGTCTTCTAATGTACTTTGTCTCCTTCTTTGCTGTTAGTATTTGTACCCTGGTTGAATTGGTGTGAACATTTTGGGTGAAAATCTCACCTCGCCTGGCACCCATAAGGAGATTGGGGTTAGCCTTGTAGCTATTACTTTTTTTTATAAAAACAGCTTGGAATGTAATTTAAATGGTATGTATTGCTTGCCCCTTCTCCAGTGTGTCCCAGTTCCCTGCTGGTCTGTGTTCTTCACTGCAGCTGATCATGTGGCGGCTGCTGGTAAACTGGTGTGGCTGGCAAACTTTTTTTTTAAAGGTTTGTTCCTTGATTTCTTTTCAGGATGGCACCTTTCCTCAGCCTCCTGGTTTCCTGCTTGCTGGAGGGGGCACTGCTGCTTAATTAACGGGTTGGATCACCGACATTATTTCGCTTGTTTTGTCTTCTGGATTGTAGCCGCTCGGTGGCCCTGGATCTGGCCTCTTTCAGGAGTTAAGAGCGCTTCCCAGGCACCCCAGCAGGCCTCAGTGCTGTGCTTCCAATCTAATACAAATAATAGATAAACGTGTGCACAACCTAAAGTGGTGCATGGGTAGGTTCCCAAACCATTAGACCAAGCAATAACAAAACCCAGCACTAGGGTTGAGCGAAACGGATCGTTCATTTTCAAAAGTCGCCGACTTTTGGCAAAGTCGGGTTTCATGAAACCCGACCCGATCCCTGTGTGGGGTCGGCCATGCGGTACGCGACTTTCGCGCCAAAGTCGCGTTTCGTATGACGCGCTTGACGCCATTTTTTTTCAGCCAATGAAGGGGCGTGGGCAGAGTGATGACATAGGCGTCCACGCCCCTAAGACCTATCGCCATGTTGTCGCTTGTGCGCTGTAGCGATTTGCACTGTGTAACACCAGCTTTTCAGTTCAGGGACGGACGGAGGGGAGGGAGAGAGAGGGAGAGGGAGAAAAAAAAACAAAAAAACCCATTGGCTTTGCATTGGGTTTCGTGTTTCGGTCGATCCTCGACTTTTCGCCATAATCGGCCGATTTCACTTGACTCGACTTTTGAGATAGTCGGGTTTCGCGAAAACCGGCTCGACCCTAAAAAAGTCAAGGTCGCTCAACCCTACCCAGCACTCAACTTAGTTGTGAGAAAAAAAAAACGGGTGATTTATTGTATCCCAAGCAAAACGTTTCGGTCACACACGCTCATACAGCGGTGGACACCGCGGAATCAGCCATCTATAAGGCTGCATCAGGAGACTCGCATTTAAATTGGCGCTGCACTCAGGAAATTATTGGCAGCATATATAGCCACTAGCATTCACCTCCATTCCAGTTCTTGTTACTGACGAAGGTCCCATGTGTGACCGAAACGTTTTGCTTGGGATACAATAAATCACCCGTTTTTCTTCTCACAACTAAGTTGAGTGCTGGGTTTTGTTATTGCTTTGTCCAATCTAATACAAGTCCCTGTAATGTGCTGCCTCTGTTGCTAGACTGCATTATTAGCCATTATCCTTAGCAAACGTGTAGTAAGCAATGAAAAATACCATTTTAATTAATAAAGATCATTCATGATTAAGGTAACTTAAATAACAGTTAATTGGAATGTTGCATGTTTTTGTGTATAATACAAAATATCCCATTTACTGTATATACTCGCGTATAAGCTTAGATTTTCAGCCCATTTTTTTTTTTAGACGGAAAGTGCCCCTCTCTGCTTATACTCGAGTCATTGTCCCAGGGGTCGGTGGGTGAGGGGAAGCTGCAGGAGTCCGCGGCTGTCACATCATACTTACCCCCTCCTGGCGCGGTCTCTGCACTTCCCTGATTCCCAGATGGGCTCCGGCAGCCCTTCCTGTGTTCAGCGGTCACGTGGTCGCGCTCATTAAAGTAATGAATATGCGCGCGAATCCACTCCCATAGGCATGGAGCGCATATTCATTACTTTAATGAGCGGTACCATGTGACTGCTCAGCACCCTCACACACAATTTTTTTGTGTTTAAAGGGACACTGTCACCTGAATTTGGAGGGAACAATCTTCAGCCATGGAGGCGGGGTTTTTGTGTTTTTGTTAAACCCTTTCCTTACCCGCTGGCTGCATGCTGGCTGCAATATTGGATTGAAGTTCATTCTCTGTCCTCCGTAGTACATGCCTGCACAAGGTGTAATCTTGCCTTGTGCAGGCGTGTACTATGGAGGACAGAGAATGAACTTCAATCCAATATTGCAGCCAGCATGTAGCCAGCGGGTAAGGAAAGGGTGAATCAAACACACAAAAACCCCGCCTCCATGGCTGAAGATTGTTCCCTCCAAATTCAGGTGACAGTGTCCCTTTAAAGGGTCCTTCTACCTGCAGGTCCAGGGAACAGCCATGGGGGCTGCGTTCGTGCCCTCCTATGCTAATCTGTTCCTTGGGATGTGGGAGAGGGACCTTTTCCTGTCTGACAAACGGGGGTCAATTGAGCGTGTCCTCTTGTGGGCACGCTATATTGACGATATATTCTTTGTCTGTCAGGGCACCCCCCTTCTGCAATTTATAGCGGCCCTTAATGACAATGATTGTAATATCAGTCTCACCCCGGTGTGGGATGCGGAAAAAATAGATTTTTTGGATGTTACTATTCGTAGGGATGGAGATGCCATACTACAGATGGATATTTTCCGCAAAGTAATGGCTACCAATACTCTTCTTCATGCTTCATCTTGTCACCCATACCACATGATTAGAGCTATCCCTGTTGGGCAGTTTCTCCGCCTACGTTGGATTTGTTCTGATGATCGTGATTTTGAGATCCGAGCGGGGGAACTTTCAGCACGGTTTATCTCTAGGGGATATAGTAGACGGATGGTGAAGAGAGCCTATCACCGTGCGAAACATTAATCTCGGTATAATTTACTATATAGTACTCCAATTGATAAAGGGAATTCAAATAGTAAAGCTAGGTTTATTACATCATACCATCCCCAACACGCTAGAGTACGGTCTGCGATGGAGAAGGCTTGGTCTATCTTACAGGCAGATCCCATTATCAAGAGGTTTCTTCCCAGTAGTCCTTCTATTACTTTTCGTCGGGCAAGGAACTTGAGGGATAGTTACCCGAAGTCATATTACGTTGGTCAATCTGTACCCACATTTCTTGACATTGCTTCGTCACGAGCCGGCTGCGTGCCGTGTGGTAGGTGCGTCGCATGCCCCAACATTGAACGTTGCTCCTCGTTCTGTAACTCTGATGGTACCAAAAATTTTACTATTAAACATCGTATATCATATCATGCATTACAAGCTACGTTATATATTACGCCACATGCCCTTGTGGGTTGATATATGTAGGACTTACAACTAGACAACTGAAGGTTAGGGTTCGGGAGCACGTTCTGGGCATATAGGCGGCGGCTACCAGCACGGACGTGGCCGGTCTTAAAGGGAACCTGTCACCCCGTTTTTTCAATAGGAGATAAAAATACAGTTAAATAGGGCCTGAGCTGTGCTTTACAATAGGGTATTTTTTGTCCCCTGATTACCTACCTATGCTGCCGAAATACCTTACAAAAGTGTCCTTTTTCGCCTGTCAATCAGGCTGGTCAGGTCAGATGGGCGTGGTCACAGCGCTTTTTCTCCCCCACATCTTGCTTATGTTCCCGTTGGTGGTGTAGTGCTTCTCGCATGCGCAAGTGCCGAATGCACTGCGCAGCTGTAGAAAAAGAGCGCGCTCGCCGCTATTCAGCGGTTTCTCGGTGGGCGCGGCCATCTTCCTGAGGCCGCGCGTGCGCAGATGGTCTCCTGCTTCCCGGGGCTTCAGGAAAATGGCCGCGGGATGCCGCGCGTGCGCAGATGGACATCGCGGCGGCCATTTTCCTGAAGCCGAGATTCGAACTCGGCTTCAAGAAAATGGCCGCCGCGATGTCCATCTGCGCACGCGCGGCATCCCGCGGCCATTTTCCTGAAGCCCCGGGAAGCAGGAGACTCCATCTGCGCACGCGCGGCCTCAGGAAGATGGCCGCGCCCACCGAGAAACCGCTGAATAGCGGCGAGCGTGCTCTTTTTCTACAGCTGCGCAGTGCATTCGGCACTTGCGCATGCGAGAAGCACTATGCCACCAACGGGAACATAAGCAAGATGTGGGGGAGAAACAGCGCTGTGACCACGCCCATCTGACCTGACCAGCCTGATTGACAGGCGAAAAAGGACACTTTTGTAAGGTATTTCGGCAGCATAGGTAGGGAATCGGGGGACAAAAAATACCCTATTGTAAAGCACAGCTCAGGCCCTATTTAACGGTATTTTTATCTCCTACTGAAAAAACGGGGTGACAGGTTCCCTTTAAGACACTGCCACGGCATTTTAGGGATTTCCATCACTGTGATGCTGAGTGCGGGGGATTGACCAGCTGAACATTAATATCAGAGGAAGGAATCTTTCCAAACGCCTTGCTCAGTTAGAAACAAGGTGGATTTGGACCTTGCATATGATTCACCCACACGGGCTAAATGAAAATTTATCATTTGCCCCGCTTTTGTGATCTTCGACTGCTGTGTGCTCATGTGTGGTCTTGGGCGGTTGGTGTTTTTCAGTGTTTCTTGTTCATTGATTTTAATTTATCTTTCTACTAATGTTTCTTTTAGTATTGTATATTTCGAGGTGATCACTGATTTGAAGCTTGAACATTGTGCACATCTTGTGAAGCAATTATATTGTTGGATCTACGTGGATACCATCATCAGCCTACTATTTTTGGGACTTCCCCTAATGACATGGCATTGGCATTGTTTTCGGACTATTTAGTGGGGCCATCTACCATACGGGCTTCCAATATGAGGACAGTTCCCCTTGGGTTCTCTTTTTGGGGTACAGGACAATTGTGATGATTAGAATTACAATCAGCCTTTTTGTATGTTATATCTAATATATAATTGCCTAGAATACTACTTCCTGCAATTTGTGCCAACTTCCGTGGCTTTGTCCGGAGCTAATGTCCGGAGCTAATGTCCGGAGCTAATGTCCGGAGCTAAATTGCCTAGAATACTACTTCCTGCAATTTGTGCCAACTTCCGTGGCTTTGTCCAGAGCTAATGTCCGGAGCTAATGTCCGGAGATAAGTGACGTCAACAGTGTCCAGTGTCTGATTGGTTGCCGCCTGCTGCGAGCGACCAATCAGAAACGTGCCGTACTGTGACACACTCCGCCCGCCATTTTGGTGTGATTTTTGAATTTTTACCTCACAGCAAGTTTCTACTGCGTGGAGGCGGGCCCAGTGACGTTGCTCTTCAAGCTCCTGCCGAATTTCGTCAAAAAAATGATAATACCATTTACCAAAACTATATATATTTAGTTGTGAAGTGGTTCAGTGACATTTTCACACCAATTTTGAACTTTTGTTTGGTGTTTTCTCCATATACTGCCTATTATTTTTGTTCTTTCTTACTATTATTTATTAATTGTTTTATTCTTACATTTGAATAAATAAAGTATATATGGATTCTAGACTCCCGATTCTTTAGAATCGGGCTGCCATCTAGTATTGTATATTTGTTATTTAGAATATGTCAGTTTATTACAAATGCATTGCATATTATCTATATTACAGTATGTGGACCCTTGTACTCGTTTATCCATTTTTGCTGTTTTTTGCATGCGTTTTTTCATATACAATTGCCCTGTATTTGCCCTCTATTTGGGCTTTTGAGCCTAATTGCTGTTTTATATTGTTTGTTGTACGCCATTATATCTGCCCTGTGATGTGGCGCCTGTGGGGATATGGGAGATCTATGCACCCAGCTTGCCATTGTGTGCCGTTATACCGATGTAGTATACTTTCAATGCACTGCAGTCTTGCCCTTTTATTGTGCCCTTTAGTAAAATGGCCGCTATGCATTGTCCGCTATACGCCTGCGCACTCTGTTCTGTGACGTCGCTCCGGCCTTCCTCACGTGTTGGTCGTCTGGTCATGTGGGGCCCCACGTGTTCCGGACGCAGGGGCATGGCCTGTCATTTAATAGTATGGTATAAATATCGGCTTGTCTTCGCATTTTCATATGCCCCCTGAGGAAGGAGTCTTTGCCACTCCGAAACGCGCATTGGGGTTGGGCTTTTGGCCCCCCACTCCTGCATTCCAGAGGTATGAACCATGAGTCGGTATCCCGTTATTCGTATTGATATGTATTGGTACTACTATTTATGAATGCTACTATGTGCCATAATTTGGTGTAGTTTTCCGATTATGCAGGAATATGTGGCCAATTTTGCCCTGTTGTTCTGCCTTTGACCACTGTGGGCACTATTTATCTCTCCAATCATGCCATTGTACCTGCTTTCGTAAGAAACAAAAAAAGGCAATAACAGCCAGCTCACCAGGCAGCCGTAGGTGCACGGAACCTCCACGCTGATCCACGTAGTAACAACAAGAAAGAGGAAAAAAAATAAATTGGTTCCAGCTCCAGAGATGCTTGAATAAAAATGGTACTTTATTATTCCATAAATAAAAAAGCGCAGGCTGTAGAGCTCTCCAGAGCACAACAAGAAACGAGCAACGCGTTTCGATCTATACAGATCTTTATCAGAGCTACATGTACGTGAGTAAGATCACATTAAATAGCCACCACCGACCAATGAACGGACACAATCAAATCATGTGATATATGCAAATTCTATGAATAAAAAACTCTAAACCAAACAATTAAACATACACAGAATATGCAATTAAAATCAAAAAAAGACAGATAAAACATAAATAATACAACTCTAAATTAATCTGATATTAATAATGATACATCAATTCATTACGCCTGTTTAAACCGGCTGGAAACCGCGTATTCAAATGGTAAATCCAGAAGGCTTCACGCTTGAAAAGGGATCTCTTAATGTTCCCGCCCCGTGGAGATTTGTTAACTCGTTCTATGCCATAGGCACGGAAACATGTAGTACTACCAGCATGCTGGGTCGCAAAATGTTTGGAAGCCGCAGACATTGTGCGGTTTGAAACTCCCGTGTAATTTATGTCATGCAAATGTTCATATATTCTTGTCTTCAATTTGCGAGAAGTGCACCCAATGTAAGATAGTCGACATGAAGTGCAATCAATTTTATAAACTACAGACGTAGTATTACAATTAATATATTGTTTGATATTAAAACTTCTACAATCTGCAGAATCGCTAAAGATTTTAGTGACATATGCATGAACACAAGTACTACATCTATTGCTACCACATTTATAAAAGCCTGTAACATCAAGCCATGTTTTATGTCTATTTTTATCTGTACAAAAAAGACTTGGCGAAATTCTATTGCCAATAGTTACGGCTCTCCTGGGTATCACATTAATGCCGGCTCTCAAAATCTCAGCTAAACTGTCATCTTCATATAGAATGGGCAAAAATGTATTCACAATACCCTTAAAGGGGTTGTCCACTACTTTCATGTAACCCCCCAATGTATCCCCCCAGGGCCCCTATTGCATTGTGTAAATACCTTGCGTTGTCGTTTTTGCCTGTGAGCGGCGCTATGGCTGCAGCTGGGTACGGGTCACATGACCCCCAGACTGCAGCCGCCGCTCATTTCCGCCGACGTCACGTCAATTTCCAGGCTCTGAAAATTGACGTGACGTCAGCAGCAGGCGTGACCAGCCCCCACAGTCTGCAGTCACTCAGCAAAAGTGACTGGGCTGGGGGCGGGGCTGCCTGCAGGGCTGTGCTGGGGGCGGGCGGGGCTATGTGTGCTCACTGCTCACGCTGGGATCTGAGGACAGGGCTGTGCTGGCTCTGCTGGGGGGAGTGCGTGGATGCCTGACGCTGGGGTCTGGGTGCCGGCATGTGCCGCTCGGTGCCGGCGGTCTCCTGTGCCGCTCGGCGCCGGGGGTCTCCTGTGCCGCTCGGCGCCGGGGGTCTCCTGTGCCGCTCGGCGCCGGGGGTCTCCTGTGCCGCTCGGCGCCGGGGGTCTCCTGTGCCGCTCGGCGCCGGGGGTCTCCTGTGCCGCTCGGCGCCGGGGGTCTCCTGTGCCGCTCGGCGCCGGGGGTCTCCTGTGCCGCTCGGCGCCGGGGGTCTCCTGTGCCGCTCGGCGCCGGGGGTCTCCTGTGCCGCTCGGCGCCGGGGGTCTCCTGTGCCGCTCGGCGCCGGGGGTCTCCTGTGGGGGGTTGTTGGTGTGTGTGTGTGTGTGTGTGTGTGTGTGTATGTATATATATGTGTATGTATGTGTGTGCAGGCATCGTCCGATGGGACTACAAGTCCCATCGGGCTCTGCCTGCTACACTGACAGTGACTGGCACATTAGCCAATGATGGGACAGTTGTAGTCCCATCATCCGGCTAATGTGTTGAATGAAAAAAAAAAAAACACTCAGTACATACATACAACACACACCATGTAACATGCGACGACATGCACCATGCGATGACATGCACCATGCTACATGCACCATGCTACATGCACCATGCGACGACATGCTGCATGCACCATGTGACGGCATGCGACATGTACCATGCGACGACATGCACCATGCAGCGACATGCACCATGCGACGGCATGCAACATGCACCATGCAGCGGCATGCGACATGCACCATGCGACGACATGCACCATGCGACGACATGCACCATGCAGCGACATGCACCATGCGACGGCATGCGACATGTACCATGCGACGACATGCGCCATGCACCATGCGACGGCATGCGACATGCACCATGCAGCGGCATGCGACGACATGCACCATGCAGCGGCATGCGACGACATGCACCATGCGGCGACATGCACCATGCGGCGACATGCACCATGCAGCGACATGCACCATGCAGCTACATGCACCATGCGACGGCATGCGACATGTACCATGCGACGACATGCGTCATGCACCATGCGACGGCATGCGACATGCACCATGCGGTGACATGCACCATGCGGCGACATGCTACATGCACCATGCGCTGGAATGCACCATGCGACGACATGCAGCGGCATGTGACATGCACCATGCAGAGGCGTGCAACATGCACCATGCAGCGGCATGCGACATGCACCATGCGACGACATGCACCATGCAACAACATGCGCCATGCGACGGCATGTGACATGTACCATGCGACGACATGCTACATGCACCATGCGATGACATGCACCCTGCGACGACATGCACCATGCGACATGCTACATGCACCATGCGCCGGCATGCGACATGCACCATGCAACGACATGCACCATGCGACGACATGCGACATACAGTACATACATACTACAGACATACAGTACATATAACATAGAGTACATACTCACCATCAGTTGTCACTTTGTTCCCCGAAGCCATTGTCACCTGTAAAAAATATTAAAATAATAAACAAACAATATACTCCCTGTCCGCAGAAATCCAATTAAAACGAGTGTCCCACGACGATCTCCCGTGGAGAGCAGGAGCATCAGTTGATGCGACCACTCTCCAGGGGCTCCAGGAACACAATGATGGAAGGTATCCTTCCATCATGTATTCCTCACAAGGTATTCCTACGCCCCTGTGAGAAAATAGTCCCTAGTCTCACTATTGGCATTGCTGGGTGAGACATTTTCCCACGCAGCAATTGCCATAAAGTGAGACCAGTGAACTAGAGTAACCTCAGTGATGCACTGCAGGAGCCATTGTCTCCTGTCAGTGTGTCACTGAGGGTCCTATAGAGCAGTGACATCACCCGATGTCACTGTTCTATAGGGGAGATCGTCGTGGGACACTCGTTATTAATTGGACTGCGTCGGACAGGTAGTATACGGTTTATTATTTTACTTTTTTTTGCAGGCGCAGAAGTATGGTAAGTATGGTTAAATGTAGAATATTAAAATATTTTTTTCCAAATGTGT
Organism: Ranitomeya imitator; assembly: GCF_032444005.1. Classification (NCBI taxonomy): domain Eukaryota; kingdom Metazoa; phylum Chordata; class Amphibia; order Anura; family Dendrobatidae; genus Ranitomeya; species Ranitomeya imitator. The sequence goes on along the minus strand of NC_091287.1, from coordinate 215,354,410 downwards.
GTGTTTTATTAACCCTTTCTTACTATTGGATTAGTAATGGATAGGCGTCTTATTGACGCCTCTCCGTTATTAACCCGGCTTCATGTCACCTTACAATAGCAAGGTGACATTAACCCCTTATTACCCCATATCCCACCGCTACTCGGGAGTGGGAAGAGAGGGGCTAAGTGCCGGAATTGGCGCATCTTACAGATGCGCCATTTCTGGGATGGCTGCGGACTGGTATTTGTAGCCGGGGGGGGGGGGGGGGGGGGGGGGGGCAATATCCATGGCCCCTCTCTAGGCTATGAATATAAGCCCGCAGCTGTCTGCGTAGCCTTTCTGGCTATAAAATATAGGGGGACCCCACATCATTTTTTGGGGGGGGTCCTCCTATTTTAATAGCCAGTAAAGGCTACGCAGACAGCTGCGGGCTGATATTCATAGCAGGCTACAAATATTGGCCCCCGGCCGTCGGCTTTCCCCCTCTGGCGCAGAGAATTGCACGGGAGCCCACGCCGTTTTTTTCTTTATTTTTAAAAAATTCAACGCTCATTAAGGCCTCTTTCACTCTTGCGTCGGTACAGGTCCGTCGCTATGCGTCGTACCGACGCACGTTGTGAAATTTGTGTACGAAGTGGGCAGCGGATGCAGTTTTTCAACGCATCTGCTGCCCATTCTGAAGTGCGGGGAGGAGGGGGCGGAGTTTCTGCCGCAACGGCCAAAAAAACGTTCACTTGAACGTTTTTTCGTGCCGACGGTATTCCAAAACACGACTGATCCGTAGCACGACGGACGCGACTTGTGGCCATCTGTCGCTAATACAAGTCTATGGGTGAAACGCATCCTGCGAGCACATTTGCAGGATCCATTTTTTTCCACCGGGATGTTTTTTTTCCGCCGGATGTTTTTTTTTTTTCCCACCAGATCTGTTTTTTCCACCGGATCCGTTTATTTTCGCCGAATCCTTTTTTTTACGCCAGATCCGTTTTTTCTCATAGAGTTGTATTAGCGCCGGATTACACCTGATGGCCACACGTTTCATCCGTTTTTGGCAGGATACGTCAAAAAAGCTGTTTCCGCCGGACGGAAAACACATACAGAGAAACGGTTTTTCGGTACGTCGAAAAAATGCACAGCGACGGATCTAGCAAAAAACGGATGAAACGTGTGGCCATCAGGCGCTAATACAACTCTGAGAAAAAACGGATCCGGCAAAAAAAAAAAAGGATCCTGCAAATGTGCTCGCATATAGTATATAAGACAGCCTCCCCCATAGAATATAATATACCCCACATAGTATATAAGACAGCCTCCCCCATAGAATAGAATATACCCCCGCAGTAGTATATAACACAGCCACATCTATAATATAACACTGGGAGCGTCACTCTGTCCAAAGCCTTTATAGACTGCGCAAGCGCCGGCGCAGTCTGGACCCCACAGAGTGACGCTCCCAGGAGATCGAGGTATGCGTAAACACTGAACGCACACCACGATCTCCAACGGAGAGGCAGGGACGCGCCAGGAGGGTAAGTATAAGCTATATTCACCTGTCCCCCGTTCCAGCGCTGCGTGCGGCTCTGTCTCCCGGGTCCTCTGCCTGTGATTTTCACAGTTCAGAGGGCGCGATGACGCGCTTAATGCGCGCTGCCCTCTGACTGAACAGTCACAGCCAGAGGACCGGAAGAAGTGGCGTGCAGCGCTGGAACAGGGGACAGGTGAATATAGCAAGTGTCGGGGGCCTGAGCTAGCGGCAATACCGGCACCTGACCCCCACAGCGCGCCGGTGTCCCCGCCTGCTCAGGCCCCCCAGCACTCGGTGCCCAGCGACGATAGGTGAGTATGTTATATTTTTTTTTTTTTTATATATATATATCGCAGCAGCATACGGGGCATATAATACTATGAAGCATCTTATGGGGGCCATCAACATTTATGGAGCAGTGTATGGGGCATATACTATGGAGCATGTTATGGGGGCCATGAACCATAATGGAGCAGTGTACCGGCCATATGCATGGGAGCAGCAAATTACAGAACGGTGGCGCAGGATGGGAGCAGCACATGTCAGAATGGGGCTGCAGGATGGCAGCAGCACATGACAGAACAGGGGTGCAGGATTTGAGCAGCACATGACAGGATGGGGGCGCAGGATGGAGCAGCACATGACAGGATGGAGACCATATACCAATATAAATGCTCGCCACCTGGGCGTAGAACGGGTTCAATAGCTAGTAGTATATAACACGGCCTCCCCCATAGAATATAATATACCTCCCATAGTATATATCAAAGCCCGCATATAATATAGCACAACTTGCATAGTATATAGCACAGCCCATGTAGTAGTATACAGCACAGCGCGGGTCGTAGTATATACAGCACAGCCCGAATAGTAGTTTACAGCACAGCCCGTGTAGTAGTATACAGCACAGCCCGTGTAGTAGTATACAGCACAGTCCGGGTCGTAGTATATACAGCACAGCCCGCGTAGTAGTAAATACAGCACAGCCCGCGTAGTAGTAAATACAGCACAGCCCGCGTAGTAGTATATACAGCACAGCCCGCGTAGTAGTATACACAACACACAGCCCACACAGTGGTATATACACAGCACAGCCCACACAGTGGTATATACACAGCACAGCCCACACAGTGGTATATACACAGCACAGCCCACACAGTGGTATATACACAGCACAGCCCACACAGTGGTATATACACAGCACAGCCCACACAGTGGTATATACACAGCACAGCCCACACAGTGGTATATACACAGCCCACACAGTGGTACATACACAGCCCAGCCCACACAGTGGTATATACAGCACAACCCACATCTCATCCCCCCGATAATGGCTCCACACTCTCCTCACCTTTCCTCTTGCCCGCGCTGCTCCTGTCTCGGCGGCTGCAGTCTGCCCGGGACACTGCAGGTCTGTGATGATATGACGTCATCGCGCACCCGCAGTGTCAGAGGCAGAGCGGGGAATGATGGGAGAGGGAGCGTCAGCGGACGCTCTCTCCGCCATCATTGCATTGAACTATACCGGCGTCATGGACGCCGGTATAGTTGAATGCGGCGGCGGCACTGGCGGGAGTAGGGGGGAAAGAGTGCAGCGGCCCACTACTGGCACCGGCCCTTCTGGCATTTGCCAGAAGTGCCCGATGGCCAGTTCGGCCCTGGTCACCACCCACACACTTCCCTCCTCCTGAACTGCAGCGTTTCTTGGACCCACATCCGCAGCAAAACTGCAGATATTTTCTACATCTCAATGAAAGTTTGAGGCCGGAGTCACACTACAGCGAGATACGGCCGAGTCTCGCAGGTTAAATACAAGCTCTGGCACCGGCACTCCGGAGCGGAGCGTGCGGCTCCATGTATTGCTGTGCGGCTGCACGCTCCGCTCCGGAGTGCCGGTGCCAGAGTTTGGTTTTAACCTGTGAGACACGGCCGTATCTCGCTGTGTGTGATCCCGGCCTAAGGGTGCAGAAACGCTGCAGTTCGGCACAAAAGAAGTGACATGCTGCGGAGAAAAAAAAAAAGCTGCGTTTCGGTGCGGCCTTTTCCGCAGCATGTGCACAACAAGTCTGCGGCTCCCATAGACTTACATTGGTTGTGCACTACAATGCGGATTTGCTGCAATTCTGTGCGGCAAAAAACGCTGCGGATCTGCAATCAAATCCGCAACGTGTGCACACAGCCTTAGCATTTAGTGAGCCTAGCAAAAAGGCAAGCAAAAAACAAGTGTGGGATTGCACTTTTTTTGCAATTTCATCGCACTTTGAATTTTTTTCACATTTCCTGTTACACGACATGGTGAAACCAATGGTGTCGTTCAAAAGTAGAACTTGTCCCGCAAAAGATAAGCCCTCACATGGCCATATTGACGGAAACATTATGGCTCTGGAAAGAAGGGGAGCGATAAACGAAAAAAGCTCCAGGGGTGAAGGGGTTTAGAAACATGGATATGGACATATCTATGGAAATAGATATATAGATATATCTGTATGTATCCATCTATCCCATATCTATCTAATTCTATCCATCTGTCTGTGTCTATCTATCTATCTATCATCTCTCTATCCCATATCTATCTATCTATCTATCATCTCTCTATCCCATATCTATCTATCTATTATCTGTCTGTGTCTATCTATCTATCTATCATCTGTCTGTCTATTATCTATCTATCCCATATCTATCTATCCCACATCTATCTCATATCTATCTCTCTCTCTATCTAATATCTATCTATCTATCTATCCCATATCTATCTATCTCTCTATCTATTATCTATCTATCTATCTATCTCTCTGTGTAATGGAGTGTGGGTTGGACAAATGTAAAAGAGGAGTTGGACAGAAATGACACCACAAATCTTTTTGAAGAGAGAGGAGGGAGGGGTTTGGGTGTGTTTTTGGAGGGGGTGTGCTAGATTCGGGCTTAGTGGCATTGCAAAGCATCATGGAACTTGTAGTATTAGGTCACAATAAGGAAGTAGTCGATTAACCCCATGAGAGCTGAATCCAGCACTGAAGATGTGCTGCTACAGCATGATAACAGCTAATATTGCTAAAATAAACACAGTAGATGTTTTCAGTGGCACATAATAGCAAGATTTATGAAAAAAAAACAAAAAAAACTTTATAGTAGTGGATAACTTCTTTAATTGAATTGAATTGTGGACTGAATTGCAAGCATAAAAAAAGTTTCTTATAAGCATCCACCGATGTCGCCAAAGGTGGTGACACTGAATCCGATGTAATTAGATTTTCTCGTTCCTTGTGATCAACAATCCTACGTGCTCTATTTAATGTCCACTGAGGATAATTCCTACGTTTTAATTTAGCTGATACCATATCAATTTCGTCTTTTAAAGCACAGTCTTTGCTGCAGTTGCGTTTCACTCTGGTGAACTCACCAACAGGAATGGCCTGAATGGTATGTTTCGGATGACCACTATTAGCATGCAACACAGTGTTGCCGCTGAGTGATTTATGGTGAGTTTTGGTCTCAATTAGTTGGTCAGCAATACCACTCAAATTCAAATCCAAAAAATTAATTTGGTTTTTATCATGTCTGCACGTAAACTGAATATTATATCCATTGGAATTCAAATACTCAACAAAGGATGGTATGGCAGACACATCAGCGGCCCAAATAATCAATAGGTCATCGATGTATCTACCATACCACCCGATGCAAGACAAAAAGGGATTGGTGACAGAAAAAACAAAATTATATTCCCAAAATGCCATGACCAGGTTTGCCAATGAAGGTGAAAATTTGGCACCCATGGCCACGCCAGATGTCTGTAAATAATAAAGGTGATTAAACATAAAAAAATTATGTGTCATGAGAAAAAAAGTGACCTGTAAAATATAATGCTTCAAATCAACAGAATAATCACTGAAAGTATCTAAATGAAATTGAAGAGCCTGCATCGCCACACTATGAGGTATACATGTGTATAACGAAACAACGTCACAGCAGAGCCAAGTATATTCGGCTGACCACTTTTTGGTTGAAAAAATTTCCAATACTTCCTTTGAATCCTTGATGTACCCCGGAATTCTACCCACTAGGGGTTGAAGCAGAGAGTCAATCCATTCACACAAATGTTCATTCGCTGAGCCTATTCCAGAGACAATAGGTCTCATTGAAGGAATGGCTTCTTTTTTGTGCACTTTTGGTAGTCCATGTAAGATCGGACAAACAGGGTCCTGTACAGTCAAATACTCAGATTGTTTCTTAGTCAGGACTCCCAATTTGTAACCTTCTTCAATGATGGAATCAGATTTCTTCTTAAAGTCCCACATTGGATTCTTATGAAGTTCGATGTAAGTGAGTGGATCAGACAATAATTCCATGACTTTCATCTCATAATCCACAGCATTTAACACAACCACAATTCCACCCTTATCAGACATTTTAATTATAATATCATTCATGTTCTGAAGTTGCTGCAATGCTTTCCACTGTTTTTTCGAAAAATTGTTATTAAATCTAGCTTTATTGGACCCAACATCATTGTTTAAAATTTTCAACTCGCGTTCTAAAACTTCTTGGAAACGGTCCATGCAGTCTGACCTCGTTTGAATAGGGTAAAAATAAGGATTTCTAGTTGTGAGTTTATGGGATTGATCAATACCAATACGATTGGACATATCTTCTTCACTCAAAGATTGCAAAGCAACTAGTGACACTTGTTCTGCAAAATCCATGCCTGAGTATTTGACTGTACAGGACCCTGTTTGTCCGATCTTACATGGACTACCAAAAGTGCACAAAAAAGAAGCCATTCCTTCAATGAGACCTATTGTCTCTGGAATAGGCTCAGCGAATGAACATTTGTGCGAATGGATTGACTCTCTGCTTCAACCCCTAGTGGGTAGAATTCCAGGATACATCAAGGATTCAAAGGAAGTATTGGAAATTTTTTCAACCAAAAAGTGGTCAGCCGAATATACTTGGCTCTGCTGTGACGTTGTTTCGTTATACACATGTATACCTCATAGTGTGGCGATGCAGGCTCTTCAATTTCATTTAGATACATTCAGTGATTATTCTGTTGATTTGAAGCATTATATTTTACAGGTCACTTTTTTTCTCATGACACATAATTTTTTTATGTTTAATCACCTTTATTATTTACAGACATCTGGCGTGGCCATGGGTGCCAAATTTTCACCTTCATTGGCAAACCTGGTCATGGCATTTTGGGAATATAATTTTGTTTTTTCTGTCACCAATCCCTTTTTGTCTTGCATCGGGTGGTATGGTAGATACATCGATGACCTATTGATTATTTGGGCCGCTGATGTGTCTGCCATACCATCCTTTGTTGAGTATTTGAATTCCAATGGATATAATATTCAGTTTACGTGCAGACATGATAAAAACCAAATTAATTTTTTGGATTTGAATTTGAGTGGTATTGCTGACCAACTAATTGAGACCAAAACTCACCATAAATCACTCAGCGGCAACACTGTGTTGCATGCTAATAGTGGTCATCCGAAACATACCATTCAGGCCATTCCTGTTGGTGAGTTCACCAGAGTGAAACGCAACTGCAGCAAAGACTGTGCTTTAAAAGACGAAATTGATATGGTATCAGCTAAATTAAAACGTAGGAATTATCCTCAGTGGACATTAAATAGAGCACGTAGGATTGTTGATCACAAGGAACGAGAAAATCTAATTACATCGGATTCAGTGTCACCACCTTTGGCGACATCGGTGGATGCTTATAAGAAACCTTTTTTGTGCTTGCAATTCAGTCCACAATTCAATTCAATTAAGGGTATTGTGAATACATTTTTGCCCATTCTATATGAAGATGACAGTTTAGCTGAGATTTTGAGAGCCGGCATTAATGTGATACCCAGGAGAGCCGTAACTATTGGCAATAGAATTTCGCCAAGTCTTTTTTGTACAGATAAAAATAGACATAAAACATGGCTTGATGTTACAGGCTTTTATAAATGTGGTAGCAATAGATGTAGTACTTGTGTTCATGCATATGTCACTAAAATCTTTAGCGATTCTGCAGATTGTAGAAGTTTTAATATCAAACAATATATTAATTGTAATACTACGTCTGTAGTTTATAAAATTGATTGCACTTCATGTCGACTATCTTACATTGGGTGCACTTCTCGCAAATTGAAGACAAGAATATATGAACATTTGCATGACATAAATTACACGGGAGTTTCAAACCGCACAATGTCTGCGGCTTCCAAACATTTTGCGACCCAGCATGCTGGTAGTACTACATGTTTCCGTGCCTATGGCATAGAACGAGTTAACAAATCTCCACGGGGCGGGAACATTAAGAGATCCCTTTTCAAGCGTGAAGCCTTCTGGATTTACCATTTGAATACGCGGTTTCCAGCCGGTTTAAACAGGCGTAATGAATTGATGTATCATTATTAATATCAGATTAATTTAGAGTTGTATTATTTATGTTTTATCTGTCTTTTTTTGATTTTAATTGCATATTCTGTGTATGTTTAATTGTTTGGTTTAGAGTTTTTTATTCATAGAATTTGCATATATCACATGATTTGATTGTGTCCGTTCATTGGTCGGTGGTGGCTATTTAATGTGATCTTACTCACGTACATGTAGCTCTGATAAAGATCTGTATAGATCGAAACGCGTTGCTCGTTTCTTGTTGTGCTCTGGAGAGCTCTACAGCCTGCGCTTTTTTATTTATGGAATAATAAAGTACCATTTTTATTCAAGCATCTCTGGAGCTGGAACCAATTTATTTTTTTTCCTCTTTATTGTACCTGCTTTATACATTTTAATTGGAATTTAAAGGGAACCTGTCAGCCCGTTTTTTCAGATTGAGATATAAATACTGTTAAATAGGGCCTGCGCTGTGCGTTACTATAGTGTATGTAGTGTACCCTGATTCCCCACCTACGCTGCGCAATACATTACCAAAGTCGCCGTTTTCGCCTGTCAATCAGGCTGGTCAGGTCGGGTGGGCGTGTTCACAGCGCTGTTTCTTCCTCAGCTTTAAGTTGGTGGCGTAGTGGTGTCCGCATGTTGAGGTGACTAATCCACTGTGGGCACGTGAACAAGGAGCGCGCGATCTGCGCTATCACCCCCTGTCATCGGTGGGGGCGGCCATCTTCCTGGGGCCGCGCGTGCGCAGATGTAGTGCTCTGCTGCACGGGGCTTCAGGAAAATGGCCGCGGGATGCCGCGCGTGCGCACAAGAGATCGCGGCGGCCATTTTCCCAAAGCAGAGTTTGCATCTAGGCTTTGGGAAAATGGCCGCCGCGATCTCTTGTGCGCACGCGCGGCATCCCGCGGCCATTTTCCTGAAGCCCCGTGCAGCAGAGCACTACATCTGCGCACGCGCGGCCCCAGGAAGATGGCCGCCCCCACCGATGACAGGGGGTGATAGCGCAGATCGCGCGCTCCTTGTTCACGTGCCCACAGTGGATTAGTCACCTCAACATGCGGACACCACTACGCCACCAACGTAAAGCTGAGGAAGAAACAGCGCTGTGAACACGCCCACCCGACCTGACCAGCCTGATTGACAGGCGAAAACGGCGACTTTGGTAATTTATTGCGCAGCGTAGGTGGGGAATCAGGGTACACTACATACACTATAGTAACGCACAGCGCAGGCCCTATTTAACAGTATTTATATCTCAGTCTGAAAAAACGGGGTGACAGGTTCCCTTTAATAAAGTTTACAAGTTTTTCTGGGCCCTTTTTGACTGTTTCTTTTGTGGGTTTGTTTGAGAAGCAGGGAAGTGCAGAGACCGTGACAGGAGGGTGAGTATGACTGGGTGAGCCATGCGATATTCACGTGTTCAACTGCCACGCTCTGTCTTCCGCGTCCTCTGGTTGTGACGTTCAGGTCAGAGGGTGCGATGACGTGGTTAGTGCGCGCCCTCTTCCTGAACAGTCACTGCAGAGAGACGGAAGACACAGCGGCGCGCGGCGGTGGAATGGGGACAGGTGAATATTGCAAGTGTCGGGGGCCTGAGCCAGTGGCAACATCGGCACCTGGCCCCCAACGACGAGAGGTAAGTGTCATATTTTTTTTTTTTTTTTTTTTTTAAATCGCAGCAGCATATGGGGCATATTATTCTATGGAGCATCTTATGGGGCCATCATTAACCTTTTATGCAGCATTATATGGGGCATGTTTTAACATGGGGCCATCATTAACCTTTATGGAGCATTATATGGGGCATATTTTATTATGGAGCATCTTATGGGGCCCATCATGAACTTTATGGAGCACTAGATGGTAGCTCGATTCTAACGCATCGGGTATACTAGAATATGTATGCGTAGTGTATAGTGCAGCCCACGCAGTCTATAGCAATGTGGGCACCATATCCCTGTAAAAAAAAAAAAATAAATAAAAAATAGTTATATACTCACCCTCCGTTGGCCCCCGGATCGAAGCTGTTACAGACGCTTCTTGCGCGCTCCAGTCTGAAGAGTCCATTGCGGTCTCACGAGATGATGACATAGTGGTCTCGCGAGACAGCAATACATGGAGCGGTCACCGGGGCGTCGCGAGGAGCCGGAAAGGCCGGTTTCTGATCCGGGGGGGGCCACCGGAGGGGGAGTATATAACTATTTTTCTAACATTAGATCTTTTTACTATTCATGCTGCATAGGCAGCATGACTAGTAAAAAGTTGGTCACACAGGGTTAATAGCAGCGTTAACAGAGTGCGTTACACCGCGGTCAACGCTGCCATTAACCCTGTGTGAGCGCTGACCGGAGGGGAGTATGCGGGCGCCGGGCACTGACTGCGGGGAGGAAGGAGCGGCTATTTTCTTCTGGACTGTGCCCGTCGCTGATTGGTCGTGGCTGTTTTGCCATGACCAATCAGCGACTTGGATTTCCATGACAGACAGAGGCCGCGACCAATGAATATCCGTGACAGACAAAAAGACAGACAGACGGAAGTGACCCTTAGACAATTATATAGTAGATTATATGGGTCATATTCTGTATGGAGCATCTTATGGGGCCCATTGTGAACTGTATGGAACATTAGATCAGGCTCCTGATTCAATATGGATATTCAAAAACACTTAACCTACTGATGTCTCAATTAATTTTACTTTTATTGGTATCTATTTTTATTTTTGAAATTTACCAGTAGCTGCTGCATTTCCCACCCTAGGCTTATACTCGAGTCATTAAGTTTTCTGTTTTTTTTTGTGTGGCAAAATTAGGGGGGTCGGCTTATACTCGGGTCAGCTTATACTCGAGTATATACAGTATACCCACATACTTTTTGAAGTTAGAAATAACCTTTTAAGTTAATGGGTGTTGCATAAAGGGCCAAATAAGCAGGTTCTCGTGATTTCCTCACAATTGATTGTCCTAGACATTAGCAACTGCATTACATGTTATTAAAGGGAACCGGTCTCCTCCCCCCCCCGGCGAGTGTAACTAAAAGAGCCATCTTGTGTAGCACTAATGCTGCATTCTGACAACTTTGCTCTTTTATTCTTGTTCCTGCCACAGGGGGAAAGACCTGCCCCCTTGGCGATTTCAAGGTATGAGGGACAAATTTGATAAACGATTCTTTCAGCAGTGGTATGAACAAGGATTAAAAGAGCAAAGTTGTCAGAATGCAGCATTAGTGCTGCACAAGGTGGCTTTTAGTTACAAACGCCTGGGGGGGGGGGAGGGGGGCAGGTTCCCTTTACGCTAAGTGCACACGTAGGAAAAGAGGTGCAGAATTTTCTGCACAAAATCCGCATCTCCTGGCAGAATCCGCAGCCGCGGATTTTGTGTGGTTTTTATGCGGAATTGATGCGGATTTTCTGCGGTTTTTGCTACTGTGGATTTTTATGATGGAGGGGTGCAGAAACGCTGCAGATCCGCACAAAAGAAGTGACATACACTTCTTTGAAATCCGCAGCAATTCCGCACTGATTTCTCCGCACAGTCTGCACAGCTATTTTTTATCCCATTAATTGACATAGTACTGTAAATCACAGTGCGGATCTGCAGCGTTACTACATCGTGTGCACATAGCCTTAAGGTGCTCTTGTAACACCATTCCACATTTCAGCCATCGCCTTCAGGGTGGATTCCTATTTCAAAGTGAGATTATTAAAATGAAAATGCTGTTCAAAAATATATCTGCAAGAAAGGTGATAATGTGTTTTTTGTTTTTTTTTTCTCTCTAGGACAAAAAGTAAAAATGATGAAATCTTCTGGGAGCAAGGTCAAACCTGAGCCTCGTTCATTTTATTGCCATGTAAGGGTTCATTTTCGATATCCATTACTTTATTCCAAATAGTCTTTTCTGCTGTTGTTGCAAAACAGTGAGGAAAAAAGTATTTAGTCAGCCACCAATTGTGCAAGTTTTCCCACTTAAAAAGATGAGGCCTGTAATTGACATCATAGGTAGACCACAACTATGAGAGACAAAATGAGAAAGTAAATCCAGAAAATCACCTTGTCTGATTTGGCAAGATTTATTTTGCAAAATATGGTGGAAAATAAGTATTTGGTCATTGACAAAAGTTCATCTCAATATTTTGTTATATATCCTTTGTTGGCAATGACCGAGGTCAAATGTTTTTTTTGTAAGTCTTCACAAGGTTGGCACACACTGATGTTGGTGGTGTGTTGTCCCATTCCTCCATGCACATCTCCTCTAGAGCAGTGATGTTTTGGGCTTGTCTCCTTTTTTTTTTTTTTTTTGCTGGTGTCTATAGATCTAACAGTAACTTCTATATAGACTTCTGGTATCCAAAGTAAATATAATTATTGGTGCTAGTATACAGATATTGTCGAATGCTTGTTATCAGTATTATAATTATTAGGCTGGAGTGACACTGGCATCAGATATGATATGCTAATGACCCTCGGCTCCTGCTCTGCTGCGAGTGGGAGCCAAGTGTCAGTGCTCCGAGCCTCTCGCATGACAGAATGGGAGCACAGCTGCCGAGGAGGAGAAGAAATTAACTTCTCCATCTTCTCCACCTTCTCCACTTTCTGCGTAAATCGCACCGCACTCGGATATGATATCAGAGTGCTGTTCGTTGTCACTTGCACCCATAGACTTGTATGGGGTGCGAGTGAGCCGAGTGTCGCAGCAAATCGCAGCATGCCAATTCGACATGAGAAAATAATCACATATCTGAGCTGCCCCATAGTATAATGCTGGGCCGAGTGCTATGCAATATTTAGCCGTATTGTACTTTAGTGTGACTCTGGCCTTAGTCACTGTATGCTGTATAGAATAAGTTCTAGTGTCTTGCATATATATTCTTAACATTATTTTGATGTCTGATTTTATTTTTTTCTCCTTTGTATCACCCATCTGCACTGTGCCATGACTTCAAGGGTAATCTGTCAGCAGATTTTTGCTATGTAATCTGAAAGGAGCATACTCTAGTGATAGTCCCTGATTCTAGGGATATGTCAGTTGTTCAGCAGGTTGCTGTAGTTTCAACACAATCGGTGTTTTATCAGCAGGAGATTATCACTGTTAGACTAGGTGTCACATGTCGGGCAGCCCAAATAATCAGTGTACACTTCCCCATGCACGGTGTGCACAGGGAGTAGCCAGTCAGGCATGTGGGTAAGGTCATACACAGCTCAGCATTCTGACCACTGCTACATCTGCACATTATTGGAATCCGGCTCTATGCCCATACATCATGCAGCTCTCCAGTTGTATAGCAAAGTTCTGCTGATGGCTTCCCTTTAATGAACTGTTTGCAAAGTTTTTTTTTTTCATTTGATATATGAAAGGTGTTTTGTAACTTTGTTGCTTTTGTTTCTTACAGCTGTGTGGTATCTCTTGTGCATCAGCACTCAATCTTCAAACTCACTTTTTGGGTGCCAGGCACAAAAAGGTGAGAACCCTTAATGGAAATTTGTTGTGTATTATATCCAATAGCCAGACACAGTATGCACCCATATCTCTCTTACCAGGCCAGGCACATAAATGCCAGCTTCCTATAACGAACAGTTTGTACTATCACAGAGCGAGCCTCCACTGGCCATACCTTAACAAGCATGTCTGTGTCCCCATGAGTAATGAATGGCCTATCTGATTGGTGAACTAACATTTCATATGATTATCAAAAAGGCCAGCAGTCGCTCCTCAAACAAGCAAAAATCTTATTCAGCCGGTGTATTGATTTTCCTGCCAGCACAAGTATCATCCCGAACAGCAGCACATCCCTCCAAGTGAACCGCATACAGTATCTGCTGCCTATACCATGACTGAGGACAGAATTGTCATGTTAGTGATTGCTCTTCCCCATCATGGTCTCCTTGGTAAACAGGCCAGAGAGGCTTGTATCCACTTTCAAAGAGCCGTTCTTGTCCAAAAATAATGGCATTGCGATCTGTATCCTGCACCCCTGGGTTAGAGCACTGGCAGAAGGGATGGTGACAGAATATAGAATAATTTCCCATTCCGCTCTAAACTTTCAGGGGAACATAAGCAGCATGTCATACTGCGTGCTATAATGTCTTTCAAATTTTTTATTACGCCTATTTACTACAACAGGATGCTCGGAAACATTTTTTGACAAAATAGGGTCTCCACCCAGAATAATTCAATATGTCTTCAGAATTTTTCACTTTTTTTTTAGATGATTTATTAAAAGTTGCTACAAATCTAAACTGAAATATATTTTCCCCAGAACAGGCAGTCTTCTAAGATCTTACAGTAATCTTAGCAAAGCAATCTTTTTGTTTCAACTTTCTAGTTTTTTCAAAGGCATCTTTTATAAGCTGTTTGTAGTAAGTCTTTAACAAAAATCTCCCCTTCAGAATCCTGGATTCATAATAAAAATCCACATCAGACATACTATTTTTACAAATCTGCCAGTACTGGCTGTAAAGTATTTTTTCATCCAATGAAGTAGATGTTCTCTTAAAAAATCAGGATAGCTAGTGACATCTACCTTTTTAAAGTGAGTGCATGTCCAAATAGTCCTCTCATTTATGGAATTAACCAAATCCTGGAATTCAGTAGAAGTAGTGGAAAAGGTAGGTGTAAAATTCAAACCCCATTTAGCTCTTGAACAAAGATGTTTGCGTCTTCTAATGCGCTAGTCCAAATTAAAAGCAAATCTATTAACCGTTTGTAAAATGAAGTGCGACCCATCGGTAGGAGGGGCTGGGCGATGTGCACCGATTCGAACAAGCCCATAAACAAAATCTAGTGCCCATTGCACAGCCCCTTAGCTGCCAATAGGCCGCTCCTTCAAATGTGACTATATTGTGGTTAAATAAATACCATCCAAAATAAATTTCCTTTGATGGTTTGGAATCGAGGTATCTCTACTTAAATAATAAACAGCCATTAATATAGAGCACAAGATGGGATTAGAGTGAAGCAAATTTTAATCTAAAGTAAAGAGCAGGGATTCAGTTGGAATGTGTAGTTCATTAGAGTTCATCAAGTTCCATAATCATTTGGGATGAATCCCTTATAGAAGATGTATGCAAATTGCCTCTTCAGAGAAAAAGAGGACTTGAACTCTATAGCGCCACCTGTTGGAAGTAGCGATGCTACAAGTCTCAATCAACCCTTTAACGAGCCTTGCAATATGACTTAGGATAAAAGCCAACTCAGTATCTCAATTCGCAGACTCAGTGTTTCGGGCTGTTGGCCCTCGTCAGTGCGAACCATCTATTATTAAAGGCAATCTGTCAGCAGGATTGTGCATAGTAACCTACAGACAGTGTCAGGACGGCGCCATTATACTGATTAAAATGATGCCTTGGTTGATGAAATGCGTCCTGTGGTGGTTGATTGTATAATCTTTATTTTCAGTTTTGAGTAAATGATATGCTCGTGCTTTGGGGGAGAAGGCGGTCTTCACGTGATGCTTGAATTAGCTATTCATACTGAAAACTGCTGACAGGTCACTGAAAAAAAAACAAAAAAAACCCCAAAACAATCAAGAAACCCCTCAGGCAGGCGCCATCTTGCTAGAGGAAAAATAAAAGTTCTCCAAGATGGCATCCCTTCTTCCCAAAGCCGTAACATTTTTGTATTTCTTTCGTCAATATGGCCATGTGAGGGCTTGTTTTTTGCGGGACGAGTTGTACTTTTGAACAATATCATTGGTTTTACCATGTCATGTATTTGAAGACCAGAACAAAAATTCCAAGTGCGGTGAAATTGTAAAAAAAATAAAATAAAATAATGCAATTCCTTAACTCTTTTTGGATTTTTTTTTTTTTTCTCCTACGCCTCATTGGGGGACACAAAACCATGGGTGTTATGCTGCTGCCACTAGGAGGACACTAAGTAATACAGAAAGAATAGCTCCTCCCCTGCAGTATACATTCTCCTGCTGGCTCCAAGTGAACCAGTTCTTGCTCAGTGTCTGTAGGAGGCACTTGGGTCTGCTTTCAGACCCCACCGGTTTTTTTTTTATTCTATTTTTCCCTTAACGGAGCGAATGGGGACGACAGATCCTTTCTAGGTTCCGATCTCCCCCGAACCATTAACAGGCAAGAACGCAGAGCGTCCCTCCCTGTACCTTTTCCTGCACCGTTGGATGCCAGCCCTGAGCTCACTTTACAGGCGATGGTTCCTTTGCGTTCCAAGCTTCCCCCCTCTATAGCAGGCGACCACATGGAGTAGCCCTCCATGTACCTCTCCTGGAGCCAGGTGCATAGCCGGACATGATGTTTATGGCGTCCGTGCAGCCCCCCACTGCATCACCACTGTTATAGCGGATGATGGAAGGCGGCAGAAGCTCTCAACCCCCTCCCTGACTATGGCGACGGTGGATTGAGCAGCGGCCCACTGCATCTACTGTGAGTACACCTGAGGGGCCGAGGGCTGGGAGGTCCTGGTCCCTGGGATAAGGAAGGTCCGCACAAATAGCGGCTGCGGTGCGCCAGGCGGCAACCGCAAGCTTAAAATTTAGCCCCCAGCTTTTCTCTCGTCCAGGCCAAACGTTGGCTCCGGCCACCGGCGGTTACCGCCGCCCTCTCTGTCGGTTCTCGTTGTGCGAGAGGCGCCTTCTCTTCCTGATCTCGGCGGCCATCTTTGGACACCCACAGGGCTGATGCTGCAGCACTGCTCCAGCGTTCCGAATCACAGCTTCAGGGATTAGTGATTTCGTTGGACACATTGCGGACCTCCCCCGGGGACTTAAGACACAGGACCTGGGTAAGCTGCAGAAACATAGCTTAGCCCTTCCCCTGCTAGTAAGCTCTCTCCTCAAGGCTACACTATGTCTCAATGAAAGCCTAACAAAAAGTCTTGGAAAACCCACACTGTGTATTTTTGCTGCTTGTACTCTTGTAAAGTATCTCTACTCCGGGGTCACAATACTGCGTTATGCTCAGCTTGTGAACCGATGACTGCCCCGGAACCACCTGTTACTGATTCCGAACCAAGTGAGCCTAGTCCCCCTAAGTGGGCTTCCTCCCTCACCCAGTTTATGGCATCCCTGGCTAAAGTGCTAGACTTGTCTCTAACCAGGGCACTCTTACGGACAACGCTTCCAATGATCAGAACCCTTTGTACACTAGGGGTCGTACCATACCAAGGAGCTCTCGCTCTTCTAGGAAAAGGACTCATGCCTTGTCCCCAGACCATCATCGGGAATTGGGTTCTGAGAGTTCCTTTTCTCGTTCCCCCTCTCTTGGGGCTAGTTTAGAACCTGGCTCAGAGGACGATTCTGACACGTCCCTAGATCAGGAATTTCAACACTATCAGGAGACTCTCGACTCTCTCATTGAGTCAGTAAACAAGGCCCTGAAGCTAGATGAGGAACCTTTATGTAAAACGGATCATGCTGTGTCCTTTAAGAGGACCAAGGGGGCTCACAGAGTATTCGCCTATCATCCCGAGTTTAAGAAATCGATGAATCTCATAGGATCCGTCCAGATAAATGCTTCACAGGGCAAAAGCCCATGGAGTCAAAATATCCCTTTGCTCCTGATCTAAGAAAAGATTGGTCACAGTCTCCTCCGGTATCGCGCCTAGCTACTAAATCTATTTTATCCTCTTCAGAGGGCGCCTCGATTAAAAACCCCACCGATCGTCAGATTGACAATATGGCTCATTCAGCTTTTGAAGCCTCAGCAGCTGCACTCTTTCCATCTTTTGCCGCTACGTGGGTGGCTAAGGCTATGACCCATTGGGCTGAGATCTTGTCTTCAGCTGTTTTGGATACCAATCTTCCCCCCGAGGTAGCAGACCTTGCTACTCAGCCAGAGCTGGGGATTTTCTAGTGACCGCGTTTCTGGATGCCGCTGACTGCACTTCTCAAGCAGCAGCAAACGCCATCACCATTCGGAGGTCCTTATGTCTCAGGGACTGGCGTGCGGATTCTGCTTCCAAAAAGTCATTGAATTCTTTACCATATCAGAGCGGTCGCCTTTTTGGCGAAAAACTAGATCAATTACTTTCCGATGGCACTGAAGGCAAGAGTAAATTTCTCCCACAAGAGAGACCCTTTCGGAACCAGCAACAGCAGGCTCGGTCCCGATTTTTTTTTTTTTTTTTTTCCCCCCCCCCCTCCTTTAACAACTTTATCGTTGTTTTATAAATGGAGGCTATCTATTGGAAATCATGGAACAAGCAGAAAAGCGGGCTGAGAAATTGACGCTAACAGAGCTCCTGAAAAAACGTAAAAGAAAATCTTTACAAGGAGATTTTAATACTCAGAAATTCACCTTTACCCATAGTCCAATTGATAAGGCCGTTTATGCGGCGGTAAGAAAAAACTGGCACTTACTACAAAGTGACAGGAATTTATTGAAATTAACAACCCTAGATCCGCAATTTGTGTATAAACGCACCAAAAATTTGGCTGATCTTTTGGTGCACAATAGATTATTACGTGCACAAAATAATTGGTTAATAAAAGATATACCTAGAGGAAACTTCAGGTGTAAAAACTGTAAATTTTGCCATCTACACAAATTAGATAATCCTCTGAGCATTGGAGGTATAAAACACAAAATTTCTGATTTTATATCATCCATGGAAAAAGGCACCACACATTAATAATATAAAAAAACACTTTATTAATATCAAAAAGGACCATGAATGGTCATAAAAAAAGCCTAAATAGGCAACAGGTGAGACAACAAACACAGAGATAAAAAGGTAGGCAACTGGCAAAGAAATCACAAAGATATGTGTGTGTATATATGTATATATGTATATATGTATATATATATATATATATAATATATGGGTGTATGTGTGTGTGTATATATGTGTATATATGTGTGTGTGTATATATGTGTGTATATATATATATATGTGTGTATATGTGTGTGTGTGTATATATATATATATATATATATATATATATATATATATATATATATATATATATATATATATATATATATATATATATATATATATATATATATATATATATATATATATATATTTATTTATTACACATACTAGACTGTGGCCCGATTCTAAAGCATCGGGTATTCCAGAATATGCATGTCCCCGTAGTATATGGACAATGATGATTCCAGAATTCGAGGCAGACTGTGCCCGTCGCTGATTGGTCGAGGCAACCTTTATGACATCGTCGCCATGGCAACCATTATGACATCTACGTCGACACTGTGCCCGTCGCTGAATCAGAAACGTGGGATTTCTACGTCCTTTATGACATCATCGTCGCTGTGCCCGTTGCTGATTGGTCGAGGCCTGGCGGCCTCCATGTATACTCCTCATACACTACATTGTGGCCCGATTCTAACGCATCGGGTATTCTAGAATATGCATGTCCCCGTAGTATATGGACAATGATGATTCCAGAATTCGCGGCAGACTGTGCCCGTCGCTGATTGGTCGAGGCAACCTTTATGACATCATCGTCGCCATGGCAACCATTATGACATCTACGTCGATACTGTGCCCGTCGCTGAATCATAAACGTGAGATGTCTATGTCCTTTATGACATCATCGTCGCTGTGCCCGTTGCTGATTGGTCAAGGCCTGGCGGCCTCGACCAATCAGAGAGCCGGGATTTCCAGGACAGACAGACAGACAGACGGAAAAACCCTTAGACAATTATATATATAGATAGATATAATTTTTTTTTTTTTTTCCTATATCCATACAACTCACATTACAGAAGATAGCATGGTGAATTTCAACGGCTAAATATAGCGTGGCAGTTTAATAGATAACATTAATAATATCATACATAGGACTCGGCGTTTAGTCTAAATATAAGGGGCTAGTATGCCATATGTATCCGCATGCAAGGTGTCCAAAAACCACCATCAGCTATAAAGATATTTAGCACACCAAAACATATTTACCAAGTAATGGAGAGAGAGCCAGGAGTCCACCACACCCGACGCGCGTTTCGCAATGAAATGCTTCGTCCAAGGGTGGTTAGACGTTGGTAAGGTACCTTTTTATAGAGCATAATGGCCACACATAACGACAAACAGCTGTGGATAGAAGAGCAAGTGCCGGAAGAACCGGAAATGACGTAAAAACGTTGCCATGGCGATTGTATACAGCGAAATAAAAACCTCCCAATAAACATGAAAAAACGCATACTGTGGACGCATGAAGAGGAATATACAATAAGGTGCATACCGAAGTGCAGTGTGCCGTGTGAATCAAGAATTTCAGTGTCCGCAGTACTATGAGCGCTTCCAAGAAGAAACACTTCCAGGTGACCAACCGCAAAGGATAGTGTGACGTAAAGAGACCAGAGATTGGAGACCAGTGCACGGCGCCGCTTCCGCTCGGTAACCCAGCAACAAAAGCCTTTGCGTAGCAGGCTGGGAACCGAGGGGCGGTGCCATAAAGTGACAGGCACCAAAGCAACAATGAACAAACGATGAGCCCTGTAAGAAGGAAAACCGGTGGTTAATGGGCACAAACGGACAATGTGAACACATTTTAAATCACCATGACAACAACAGTAAATAAATACAAAAAGAGATAATGCGCACATGGATGAAACATACGCCCCAAATACACAGACATATATACGGCACTACAGTGTAAACAGGTTAAAATCACAAAATGATAACAGACAAACGCATGAATAAAGTTACTTATTACGCATTTGACCATATACATACACATGTGCACCAGCATAAGTGAAATAAAATGAATTAATCAGAGCAATTACAGTGATAAGATTTATATGAGGGTAGATACCAGCATATATAGACAAATATAATGACAAAAAAAAAAAATATATATATATGTGTGTGTGTATATACACATATATATATATATATATATATATATATATATATATATATATATATATATATATATATATATATATATATATATATATATATATATATATATATATATATATATATATATATATATATATATATCTATATATATATATATATATATCTACTTGAGACTCCGGGAAGTAAATGAGAAAATTAGTTATCCAGTAAAGAAAGACAGGGCTTGGAACCACAACCTAAATAATGAAAACGAAATATAAAAAATTATTAATAAAATGAAACAAACGACACAAAACAGCTCAAACTAAAATTTATTGGAAACATAACATCAATAAAGTAAAATAAATTAAATTAAAACTACCGAGACATCGGAGAAACATGGAGGATTGAGGTAAGTAGTATCCATAGGGAGTACTAACTACTATAGGAAGGGCTGGAAACTATTGTATTCATTCAATCCAGATGGGGAGATGGTATTTAGTTTAAAAATCCATTTTGTTTCTTTTTGCGCTAGTAGACGTTTCCAATTTCCCCCACGTGAACCTATAAAGACCCTGTCGATGCCTTTAATTTTTAGACCCGAAGGGTCGCAGTTGTGTACCTCCCTGAAGTGGCGTGGGATAGATTCCAATGTCGAAGTATCACTAACGACCTTGGCCCCTTCAATGTCCAGAATATGCTCCCGGACACGTCTTCGAAGCTCACGGGTTGTCATATCCACGTAAATGAGGCCACAAACAAGTGGCGTGATAGACAACGGCTCTGGTGGTACAGTTGATGTTGTGAGTGATCACACATTTTTTAGTTGGGTGTGGAGTCGCATCCATATTCATTACTGTAATGAGCGGTACAATGTGACCGCTCAATACAGGAAGAAGCTGCCGCCACCCAGAGAACCAGGGACGTGCAGGGACCGCGCCAGGAGCAGGTGAGTATTAGACCACTCCCCCTCCCCTGCCGACCCCTGGGTGTGACTCGAGTATAAGCAGAGAGGGGCAATTTCAGCCTAAAAAAATGGGCTGAAATTCTGGGCTTATACTTGAGTATATACGGTAATATTCAGAAATGTCCGTAGAGCAAAAAGAAAAACCTTTTTAGTTCTTAATCCAGAATATTACCAATAAAAATTGCCAGAGGTGAGTCCAGATACTGAATTCTGATTCCATTTGATGTATACCCTAGTCCTTACATTCACTACCAGACTGGAGCTGATTGCCAAGTAAAAAAAACCGGAGGGATTAACTGTAATCCAATGTTGGGTATAAGGTTAGAAATCTCGCCACAAGGTATTAAATGTAAGTAGCTGATTAGAGATACCGCCAGGATGATGTAGCTGGTCAGAAATACCACCAGACGGATGTAGACGCAGGCAGCTGATGCAAGATACCGCCAGGACAATGCGGACACTGGTAACTGAAGATGCTGCACCAGCTGCTCTCCTGAAACTTTGGTAAAACATGCAGAAATCCAGAGATTCCATTAATCTGTACCAAGAAAAGAAATAAGCGCTGCCATGTATGAGCCGCTCAGACTGACATAGTGAAGCCAAATGCTGGACAGGCACATCTGGACGAGTTGGCAATCACAGGCACTACTCTGGTAAAGGCAGACTGCCACACTCGTCAGTCCCAGCAGGCCTAAAAAAAATCCAAACGGGGAGGAAAAATAGTGATTATCAGGAGGCGCTGTCTCGCCAGATATAGTATAAAATTCTGTATTTATTAATAGAATAAAGTGTTCCTTGAGTGAACCACTCGCTTTATCAGGTACAAATATAAATAAAAACATTCATACATAGTGAATTATATTCTTTTAAGCACATAGACCAGGTGTAGGTATTTCTAGTGATGAACGATTTAACCCATACCATGTTGTCATATGTCAGTATAAACAAATACCCCCAGATACTACACAGAACTATTAGCAATAACTACCAGATATCAACGTATCCCTACTCAAACTGTATGGTCTATACATTCATTCAATCCTTCAGGAACTAACGTAGACAATTTTAATTTGAATCTGTCACCTACTTTTCGCATATAAGCTGCAGCAACCGCCATTAGGGGCTTATCTAGAGCATACTATAATGCTGTAGATAACCCCCGATG
Source organism: Ranitomeya imitator (assembly GCF_032444005.1). Lineage (NCBI taxonomy): Eukaryota > Metazoa > Chordata > Amphibia > Anura > Dendrobatidae > Ranitomeya > Ranitomeya imitator. The sequence continues at coordinate 215,331,592 of NC_091287.1, read as the reverse complement.
TAACCTGAGAGATAAGAAAAACGAGTTAGATTATACTCCTTGCTTCCTGTTGAGGCTCCGGCGCATGCGTACTTTATCTGCCCTCTTGAGGGCAGAGCAATGTACAGCAGTGCGCAGGCGCTGGGCCTCTCTGACCTTTCCCTGCGCATTGCAGTACTTTGCTCTGCCCTCAAGAGGGCAGATATAGTACTCCTGTGCAGGAGCCGCGACAGGGAGCAAGGAAAAGGACGTCATCACATGAAGATGGGAGGCCCCGGACCGCAACACCCATCGGACCGGACCTCACCTGGGTGAGCATAATCTAACTTGTTTTTCTTATCTTTGAGGTTACATCGGGGGCTTTATCTACCGCATCACAGAATGCTGTAGATAAGCCCCTGATGGCGGTGGCCGCAGCTTATATACGAAAAGTAGGTGACAGATTCCCTTTAAAATCCAAAAACCAATCTTTCATATCTATTGGCATGACTAGCCAGTATTTGTTTTATCAGTTCTCACCAACCGTTACACCGATGCCTCTACCTTGTGGCCAGTCATTACACTGGTTACCCATCCACTCCAGAATTCAGTATAAGCTTATTACCCTCACCCACAAAGCACTCCATGGCTCAGCACCACCCTACATCCCCTCCCTTAACTCGGTCTACCACCCTAGCCGTGCCCTCCGCTCTGCTAATGACCTGAGGTTAACATCCTCAATAATCAGAACCTCCCACTCCTGTCTCCAAGACTTTTCACGTGCTGCGCCAATTCTTTGGCATGCACTACCCAGGTTATTTCGATTAATCGCCAATACCCACAGTTTTTAATGATGCCCTAAAAACATATTTCTTCAGACTGGCCTGCTACCTCAACACATTAACTTAACTATTCCTGTGTTGCCCATTCAAAATTTTTACCTTAACCAGGTTCCTCGCATGCTTTATGCATTTAATAGCCCTCTGTGTCTCTACTGTTACATACTTGGGCTGATAACTGGTTCATGCAGCTTTGCATGAACACTCAATTCTTACACTATGGCTGGTCCGAACAATGAAACCAATTATTACCATCCACCTCTCGTGTCTCCCCTTTTCCTCCGATTGTAAGCTTGCGAGCAGGGCCCTCAGTCCTCTTGGTACCTATCTTTTTCATCTGTGTTTGTTATGCTGTAATGTCTGTTGTCTGTACAAGTCCCCTCTAAAATGTAAAGTGCTGCGGAATATGTTGGCGCCATAGAAATAAAATAATAATTATTATTAAATCGGCAGGGTTTTTTTATGCACATGAAGAAAATGGCTCGACAAACTGGTTCATAATTCCATTTTTTAATATTAGAACTGTGTTTATGATATGATAGCACTCTGTCAAATTAACAAGAAAAACAAATATTGAGCATGGAGTTATAAATATGAGGCTACTCTTCAGAAAACTGGTGGAACCTACAAATGTGGTAATAGCTGTAAATGGATGCATTAAGATTGAAAGCAATTTGTATCAGTTTCTACAGGGTAATTTTTTTTTTTTTGTAAAAAGTTCTTTAAAATTGTAACAGTTCGGATGTCATTTATGTATTGAATTGTCAATGAAAATTGCAATAGTGGGATGGAAAACTATGCCAATACATTGCAGGATGAATAAGTACATGCATAATATAAAAAATTGAATTGTTTACCATGGTCTGCAAGGCATTTTGTTTTTCATGTGCATGAAAAAACACCGCCAATCTAGAACTCATAATTAGTGTGTGTATTTATTTTATTACTAGATGGTGGCCCGAATCTAACGTATTGGGTATTCTAGAATATGTAGGTAGTATATAGCACATGCTACGTACTATATTGCACAGTGACGTAGTATATAACGCAACCGACGTAGTATATAACAGGTACGTAGTGTATAGCAGAGCTACGTAGTATATAACATAGCCACGTAGTATATAACATAGCCACGTAGTATATTGTAGAGCCACGTAGCATATAGCAGAGCCACGTAGTATATAACATAGCCACGTAGTATATTGTAGAGCCATGTAGTATATTGCACAGGCACGTAGTATATTGCACAGCCACATAGTATATAACAGTCACGTAGTGTATTGCACAGCATAACAGAGCCCACGCAGTATGTAACACGGCCCACGTAGTATATAGCAATGTGGACACTATATGCATGGTTCTAAAAGACTTAAAATAAAAAATAAACATATACTCACCTTCCGAAGGCCCCTTGAAGTCCTGGCGCGTGTGTGCGGTGCACTCTGCAGCTTCCGGTCCCAGGGTTGGTATGAGCGCAGGACCTGTGATGACGTGTGATGCTATGCGAGAAGGACCTGCCATGACGTCGTGACTGTGACGTCATGGCAGGTCCTTCTCGCATAGCATCCTTAGCACCGGAACCTGCCGCTTGCACTGCCGAGGACAGCGCGCCACTTCGGAGGGTGAGAATAACCTTTTCTTTTTTTATTATTTGTCATATTAGATCTTTTTACTATTGATGCTGCATACGCAGCATCAATATTAAAAAGTTGGTCACACAGGGTTAATAGCTGCGTGACGGAATGCGTTACACCGCGGTCCGTTAAGCTGGCATTAATCCTGTGGGAGTGCTCAGCGTTGACTGCAGGGCAGTACAGCAGCAGCCATTTCGCTGCCAGACTATGGCCGTCGCTTATTGGTCGTGGCAAAACGCCCACAACCAATCAGCGACTTGGATTTCCATGACAGACAGAGGCCGCGACCAATGAATATCTGTGACAGACAGACAGATGGAAGTGACCCTTAAACAATTATATAGTAGATATACCCCATATCCCGGTGTACGTTCGTATGTACGTACACCGGGGGAGGGGGCCTCGGTCCAAATTTTGCACCGCGGCCCATCGGACTCTAGTTATGCCACTACCTAAGAACATGCCATTTTAATTGTCCTGCCCCATATGTGATGAGGTCCAATGGGCGTTTCCTCTGTCTCTCCAGTCTTAATTAGGCTGACCTAATCTACTCCGCCTGCTGTGCTCCTGCACAGTTTGTGTTCCTTAGGCCTCCTTCATATGTCAGTGTTTATAGCATGTGTGGTATTCCTCCGTATATTTTTTTTTTTTTTTTACGGTTAGGTACTTTTGGGATTCATAAAAATAAAATAAAAAAATTATAACCTATGGGGATGCTCACACGTCCATGTTTTCACACGGGCTGTGTCCGTGCAGACCACATGTAGAAATGCCTTTTTTTTTTTTTCCCCAGCAGCACGGTTAATAAGAACCAATACAATATGGGTCTATGAAAAACGCGTACACCATACGCATGGTATCAGAGTACAATCCGAGTACTGTCTGTGTTTAACATTGAAAAGTATAGGAGAAGCTTTGTCATTTATGGTATTTCTTTACCCATGTAGGAAAAAAATGCATGACGCACGGATGGTAAACACTGATACCAGTACTGTTTTTCACATACAGGTGCATCTCGCAAAATTAGAATATCAACAAAAAGTTAATTTATTTCAGTTGTTCAATACAAAAAATGAAACTCCTATGTCATTACAAACAGTGATCTATTTCAAGTTTTAATTTCTGTTAATGTTGATGATTATGGCTTACAGTCAATGAAAACCCAAAAGTCATTATTTCAGTAAATTAGAATACTTTATAACACCAGCTTGAAAAAATCATTGGCCTACTGAAATGTATATTTAGTAAATGCACTCAATTCTTGGTCGGGGGTCCTTTTGGCATCAACTACTGCATCAATACGACGTGGCATGGAGGGTGATCAGTCTGTGGCACTGCTGAGGTGTTATGGAAGCCCAGGTTACTTTGATAGCAGCCTTCAGCTCATCTGCATTGTTGGGTTGGGTGTCTCTCCTCTTCCTCTTGACAATACCCTATAGATTCTCTATGGGGTTAAGATCAGGCGAGTCATACTGTTGTTTTTAAAACAGGTATTGATACTTTTGGCAGTGTGGACAGGTGCCAAGTCCTGCTGAAGAAGTAAATTTCCATCTCCAAAAAGCTTGTTGGCAGAGCGAAGCATGAAGTGCTCTAAAATTTCCTGGTAGCCGGCTGTGCTGACTTTGGTCTTGATAAAACACAGTGTACCTATACGAGCAGATGACATGCCTCCCCAAACCATCACTGATTGTGGAAACTTTACTTTGGACCTCAAGTAGCTTGGATTGTATGTCTCTCCACTCTTCCTCCAGACTCTGGGACCTTGATTTCCAAGGTCTAGTGTGAAGTATCCACAATCTATGATGGTTTCGGGATTGGATGCGGTGAATCGGCACAGTTCAGTGAACATATGCGGAATCGCTTGCATTCACTAGCCCGACGTCACTTTGGACGATGCGTCCAAAGTGTTGCTTGTTCTGGATTGTCTGCACATACCCTGACAATCACCTGATAGGCTTTCTTTCCAAGAGACTTCATGTTCATTATTTTCTTATCTGTGTTAACAGGCTTTGTCTGCAGAGGCCTAAATTGAATTGAAAAAAGATCCTCAAGCTAAATTGTTTATTACTGTATATCACTTTTATTAATTTAATGTATTTTAGCACTGCTGATTTTTGTTTGTTCTTTCCTCCCCCCTGATTAATTTTTTTTTTTTATATTTTAGGTAGAAGATGCTGTTAAAAATTACAAAAAAGGTGACTATAACATTCGTATCCTGCACTGAAAATGATTTCTTCCAGAGTGCTGTGGAACAAGTAGTGTGGGCCTTGACTGCAGGGCTTGACATATGCTACAGACTGTAGTGTGTTGCCTTATCCCACTGCAGTCACCTATATTATTAACCATAAGCTGACTATCTGCCAGTCTGTATAAAACTCCTTTTATACAGAAAACAAAAATGTTTTGTATACTTACCTCAGTCGCTCCCCAGCAGCGCGGCTCTGCCTCCAGGGTCCGGTACATATCGTGTGGCGCGTAAGCGATGACGTCACCTGACAGGAAGTACACAGAAGACGTAGGGAGCGGGAGCTGCACAGCCGTCAAGGTAAGACGGCCGTGCACAGCTCCGAGAAGGCTCCTGGGCCCCAGCGCCGTTGTGTGCACTGCAGCAATGAGGCCCGATGGACAGAAGCAAATAAGTGGGGCCTCGGACCTGCAGGCCCCTCTGTACTGCTGTTAACCGGGCCCCATACAGCAGTAAGGGCATTCCTGATGGCAGCCCTGGCTGCAGTCACACTGCATAGATAGTCAGCTTGTGCCACAATTTTACTGCTATTATGTAGTGAATTCTATGTTTTTAAATATCGCGACTTAATAGAATTCTTAAGGTTAGGTAACTACAACCTCAAATGAACAACAGCATATTGCAGATTAAATCAATTCAATATTTAACCCCTTAGTCATGAAGGTCAAAATTGGCTTGGTCACTAAGCCAATTTTACAATTTTTGACTGTCACTTTGAGGTAATAACTCTGGAACGCTTCAACGGATTCCACTGATTCTGAATTTGTTTATTCATGACATATTGTACTTCATTTTTAGAGACCACCTCACGTTTGAAGAGACTTTGGGAGGTCAATATGTCAGAAAATACCCAAAAGTGACACCAATCTAAAAACTACTCAAAACCACATTCATGAAGTTTAACCCTTCAGGTGCTTCATGAGAACTAAAGCAATGTCACAATTTCACAAAAAATTTACTTTAGACCCAAACTGTTTTATTTTCACAAGGGTATCAGAAGAAAATGGACGAGAAAATTTGTTGTGCAATTTCTCCTGAGGCAGGGCTCAGAAGGGAGGGAGCACAGTTTGACATTTTGAACGCAAATAAGGCTCAAATCTAAGGCAAACATCATGTTGAGTTTGGAGAGCCCCCCCCCCAGCCCCAACGAATGTAAAAAAATTACAACTTAATTTTTTTTTTTCTAACTAAGGGGGTGACAAAGGGGAATTTGATTTACTATATTTTTTTTTTGATTACTGTTATAGAGTCTATCACAGTGATCAAAATGAACAAATACGAAAAATCTTCTATTGTTGCCAGTCACCGGCCGGCAGATCTCGGCAGTCACACTGCGCATGCGCCCTCCATTTTTTTTTCCAGGTAGATAGGGCGGAGGGCTGGGGGACTGAGCAGGAGGGTCCAATGATGCTGAAGGTATCGGGGGAGGGGGAGCTCAGGGGACCCCCTTTTTCTCTCCAGTGTTTTTTTTTTTTCTTTTTTGGTGATCGCTGTAATTCGGTTAATAACTGCAATCACGTGACTGGGAATGGTAAAAACCAACCGGCATCTTGTTGTGTGGAGTCTCAACTACCCCAGGCAGTCGTGACCCTGGAGATTTTCCAATGCTTGGGGGTGTTATACACTTACTTCTCAGCGCCATTAAAAAGGTCGTTAAGGGGTTAAATGGGTTGTCCAAGCATGCTGTCAAAGATTCTTTGGTATTGCCAGTGTAAATTGGGTGGGCATATGACCACTTAAATACAATTTACATAATTTTGGTTATACATTGTCTACATAAACATGCGCGTTTAAACTTGCGCAGGTCAGAAGTGATCAGTTTTTGCATTCATTTCATTCCCACTGCTCACCTAAGTAATTTCATAACCCCAGATAATCCTGTGAGCATCGCCTCCTATAAAGAATCTAAAAATTAGCACTAAATAAAAAGGTCAGTGTCTCTGGACCGTTATGGCATATTAACCCCTTAGTAGCCGAACCAATTTTGCCCTTAAGCGCACCTGTCGTTAGGATTTAGCAAAATAAATTAAAGACATTGTCAGGTTGGCATTTTTAAACTGATTAAAATTATACCTGGGTTGAAGAAATCCATCTTGTGGTTCTTGTGTAATCGGTGTTGGAAATTTTCAGTTAATGAGAGGTTTATGCTTCGCGGCGGGTCTTTTTTTTTTTTTTTTTTTAAATTTTTGGTGCTTTAGCCCCATCGGCATCAATCTGGCTTAAATGACACGTCACTGATGGGTGGCGCTTGTGCAGATTGGGAGCATTGCTTGCTGATAGATGCTACTGCACATGCTCTGCTGACACATTTGAAATAGAATTCAATGACCTGTCATTTAAGACCAGAATGATGAAGAGGCCAGAGCACAATCATCTCATTAACTGAAATCTTTTAACACGAAGTACACAAGAATCAAATTATTTCTCACTGGTTTCTTTGACATATGTGGTATATTTAAGGTGCCATAATTTTTTTTGGGGGGGATCAATTTGGACATTATGCAATACTTGATAAACTTACTAGGGTAATGGTGATATTTTAAATATATTCATTATGTGTTACGTGCTCCATACCTGACTCTGCTTTTTTAATTTTAGTTTTATCGTTCAATATTACCGTAAATAAAACACTGTTTTATTGACTATTTCTTATTGGTCTTTGCACTTTTTTTCTTGTATGATCCCTATTTATAATTGTGCTTGACCTTCTAGTTTTTTGTACAATTTGTTCTCTTCTAATAACAAGAACCACAAGACTGATTTCTTTAACCCAGGTATCATTTTAATCCGTGTAACAACGCCAACCTGACAATGTCTGTAGTTTACTTAAAAAATAAATAAAAAATAATCCTGATGACCGGTTCGCTTTGATGAGTGGGCCAAATTTATTTATTTTTTAACCTGAACGGTGTCGCTTTGTGGTAATAACTGGAATGCTTCAACGGATTCCACTGATTTAGGGTATGTGCACACGTTGCAGATTCTCTGCGAATCCGCAGCGTTTTTTGCGATGCAGAAACGCTGCAGAACCGCAATTGATTTACAATACAATGTAAATCAATGAGAAAAAAAACAGCTGTGCAGATGGTGCGGAAAATTCTGTGCGGAAACGCTGCGGATTAAAAGTAGCATGTCACTACTTTTTTGTGGATCTGCAGCGTTTTTGTACCCATTCCATTATAGAAATCTGCAGGGGTAAAAAAAAACACTGCAAATCCGCAAAAAAAGCGACAATTCCGCAGCTGTGTTTTCTGCCAAGACATGCAGAATTTGCACCAGAAATTCCTAAGGCTAATCCGCAACGTGTACACATAGCCTTAGACTTTTTTAGTGACATGGTACTTCATGGTGGTGGAAAAATTTCTTCTATAGTACTTGCGTTTAGTTGTGGGAAAAAAAACCAAACGGAAATTTGGCAAAAATGTTGTAAATTTTAACATTTCCAAACTTTATTTTACATTTTTTAAATATAATTTTTTTAAATTATAAAGTTAAAAGTTGAACAGCGATTTTTCTCATTTTTCCCGCAATTTACAAGCCAATTTTTTTTAGTGACCATTTCTCACTTTGCGTATTTTTTATCATATAGGTCCCCCAAAGGTGAAACCATTCTAAAAACTGTACTCCTGATAGTCCCCAAAACAACACTCAATAAGTTTATTAACCCTTCAGGTACTAGACAGGAGCTAATGCTAAGTGGAGAAAAAAAAATCTAAAATCTTGTTTTAGCCCCAAATTTCTCACTTTAGCAAGAGGTTGCACTAAAGTGCATAAATTCATGAATATTCATTTCTCTTAAGTAGCGGCACGCATGACTGCCGGCAGCTGCAGGAAGCCGGTGGCTGACACTGTGCGCTATTGAAGAGCAATGAATACTCACTGCTCTTTGCGTGCACAGTCCTGGCAAGTATTCCGGCAGCTGTGCTGTGCTTGTGAGCAGCGCATGGCGTCCATGCTATACGCTGCTTACAAGCATAAAGCAGTGGCTGGCACCGGAGCAGGGCACTGCAAGGGAGCACCTGGTATGTGATTGTAATGGTTTGTTTTTTTTAAATGTTTTCTTATGGGGCCATGCATACCAGGATGGGGGCGGGGCCAGTTATAAAGGTGAGGCCATGCATACCAGGTTTGGGGGGAAATCATACCGCGATACTATTTTAAGAGAAATTATTATTCATTGTCCTCCACACCCATGGGCGGGGAATGCAGTGAATATTCATTTCTCTTTAGCAGCGGGAACAGTAGTTAGCTGCAGCCGCCAGCTCCAGCCTCCTGTGACCAACTGCTCTGCCAATGCCGTTCCCCCACCATCCCAACACAGCCAGACTATAAACAATACCCTACTATACATTCGGTATATAAGACGCACCCCCCATTTTCCTCCACATTTTTGGAGGGAAAAAAGTGCGTGTTATAGTCTGAAAAATAGGGGAAATTGGGTTGGTGGGAATCAATTGTAGGACTTATGAGGTAATGAAAATTTGGAAAAATTCAAAGGGACTAAAATTGGTAACTATTTTTACTCCAGGGCTGCTTAAAAATTAAAAAGAGGGGGGAGGAATTTGAGTGGACTAATGTCATAGTCATAAGCACCATAACATCTATCCAAATACCAGTACACACACGCCACCAGAAATATATATTTTACTAGTGGCATTCCTGCACTGTGAGTGAAGATGCAATGGAGGTATTAAATGAGTAGTATTTTATAACTGACAATGATTCCCAGTGCGGTCAGTATGGTTCTAAAATAGATATACTTTTATTAGGCCGGGTTCACATTGCGTTCCCCCCAGTCCGTTAGACGGACGTTACACCGCGGCATAACGCGGTGTAACGTAGTCCGCTAGCACCGCCATTGACTCCAATGTCGGACGCATCTCTAGCGCACGCCCACAATGGGCGTGCGTTAGCCATGTGCAGTCATTGAGTGACGGACCCTGAGACACGGGCTGCAGCGTTTCCGTGTCCGTCACTGCTAGCGCAGAGAGAGCTAACAGATGCTCTATCTGCGCTAGCGTTGTGCCTAAGTCGGCACTTGCGTTACAGCAGCCCGTTTAACGTATGTGTTGAACAGGCTGCTGTAGCGCAGTGTGAACCCAGCCTTAGATCTTAGAATACTTTGTTCAAACAGGTGCATTTGCCATTACTGATAAATGGTATACTAATGCTAAATAAATCAGATGGCATTCAATTTCCTATCTCAGGAAATCCATATTCCCAGTATCCAACTTTCACATTGCACGCTAACAAATATAATACTTCACAACTTCGGACACAAGGTTTATCAACAGTTGCACACTACCCACTTGCCATCAATAATAGCACCAATACTAGATGTCATACAGTCTGTCTTCCACACATAACTATTGAATATTGGGACTTCTGTGCAAACAAAAGGTAAAAGATAAGAACCATTGATTACCTGTGACTGTGTCACCAGTGATGTCAGCTAACTAGTGCTCACTCACCCTGATGTGTGTTTCACCTCGTTTTCTGGGGCCTCTGGTGTGCCCCCACAACAATAAACAGCAGAGCTCATGTAGTAATCATAGTTGGGCAGAATAGTAACTTGCAAAATCGCTCATATCTGACAATTATCCTGGGGAAAGTAAAAACGTATCGTGATTTAATTTGCCTTTTGAGGCTGTACTTCAAGTTTTAGTGTTGTATGCAACTCTTTCCAAAGCCATTGCTCGTGTTCCAGGTTTGGAGCATTATTCTCCAATTTTCTTCTTCTTTTTTTTTTTTTTTATAGAGAATGATGAGAGTACCAAACGAGAACCCAACTTAAGTACATTACAAGAGCACATTGATGCATGCAAAGGTGCTGAACCTGCTGTAGGTAAGGTATTTCTCTTTTTTGTTTTAATGCTGGTTGTTTTTTTAAAATTTTTTATTTTCATGCTTCTTTGATCATTACTAAAATTTAGCAAGAGTACTTTCTTTCAGGCACCTATTACATCATGAAATCTCATAGGATATGTGTTGAAGATTGTAAATTGTAAATAAAAAAGTGCACAGTTCCATGAATTAACTTCATCTACTTGAAGACTTCAGATATGTTATCAATCCTTGTCCAAGATTTAAAAAAAAAAAAAATATTGTCTATCTTCGTATAAAACCTGCATCTCCATATCTACAGGTGTGTGGTATTGATGCTGCGCACCATTCACTTCTTTCTTTATCGCTTCATTGGGGGACACACTCATGGATGTACTCTGCTGTCACTAGGAGGCTGATACTAAGCAAAAAAAAGAAAAAAGTTAGCTCCCCCTCAGCAGGGTCCACCCACCGACCGGCAGAAAGCTTGTTGGTTTTAGCTTTGTGTCAGTATTAGACTGACCTAGATCTGATTTCAGATCGATCATCCAGTTGTGTTATTTATCTTTTGTTTTTTAGTTCTCTTCAGGGTAAAGGGGTTTAAAGTCTCGCCCTGTTTTTCCAAAATAGTGACCGAGAAAACAGGGTGGTGCCATCCACATGGTTCCTCTCTCTGGTTTGCAAGGCCGGACCTTTCCCCCTGACACTTCAAGCATGTTTCAGGGCGGATCGTTGCTGCCGGTCCTTAGCTTGTTCCCCACCCCACGACTGTACGAGAAGTAGGACTCCTTGTTTTCCAGTGACCCCCCCCCCCCCCTCCTCACCTGGGGGCTCCTGATGTTGTCCTCTGGATGAAGGAGTCAGGACCTCTTTAGAGAGGTTCAATTTCCACTGTTTTTTCTCCACAGACCCTCTTCAGGCAGGGGGGAGCCATCACAATGAAGAGGAGATCACTGAAGTCTCTTAAAGCATACTCTCAACGCATCACACACACTATATACACACACACACACACACACACACACACACACCATCTTGTGCGCATGGGCCAATATATACACAGCTCTGGAAAAATTGAGAGACCACTCTGTCATGGGCAGCCCAATCTCCAGACCTGAACCCCATTGAAAACCTCTGGAATGTAATCGAGAGGATGATGGATAGTCACAAGCCATCAAACAAAGAAGAACTGCTTAAATTTTTGTACCAGGAGTGGCATAAGGTCACCCAAAAGCAGTGTGAAAGACTGGTGGAAAGCATGCCAAGACGCATTAAAGCTGTGATTAAAAATCATGGTTATTCTACAAAATATTGATTTCTGAACGCTTCCGGAGTTAAAACATTAGTATTGTTGTTTCTAAATGATTATAAACTTGTTTTCTTTGCATTATTTGAGGTCTGAAAGCACTTTTTTTTTAATTTGAGCATTTCTTCTTTTTCAGAAAAAAAATTACAAAATCCATTTCTTACAACTTCATAGACATGTTGTCAGGAGTTTATAGGATAAATGAACAATTTACATTTTACTCAAAAATATACCTATAAAGTGAAAAATCAGACAAACTGAACATTTTGCAGTTGTCTCTTTATAAATATAATCCTCCATCCATTATCAGGCTGGGCTTGTCCACGTCCAAAACCACCCCATCCCTCAACCGCAATAAGGGCACGAAGTCACACACACTTTCCGGCCTATGGGAGCTTGTCTTTCATTTCATGCTGGGTTGGTTCCCACCCCCTTGAGCACCAACCAATCGGCGTTCGAGGACTCCAGCGCACGTTTCCTCCTGTAGGAGTTCACCTTTTTTATTTTTCTCTGCGCTGTTGGCTTTAGCCCACCCTTTCTGTCCCCTGCACTCTTGATGTCATCTCCTGAGTCGATTGTTCTCCTTTGGATCCTGCACAATTCTGATCCTATTGCTGGACCAATCTCCACCTTAGCTAGGAACGAGTAGGCTCTGCCCAGGCAATTTTTCCGGTGCGCCTTTTCCCTCCTCATCATCCCCTTAGCTCCAGGGAGTGCCTGGCCTTGCACATGCAGAGACCCAGGGCATCATGCTCCCGTCCCTCCCACAATGCTATTCACTATGCCTGCGCCCTCTACAAAAAGTGGTCCACAGGTCAGGTCTCTGTCCTCTGACCAGACTGCAGCCCTTCCACTATGCAAGCCTTAAAGGAGCTGCCCGGGACAAGAGAATACCTCTCCCTCGGAATGGGCTGTTTTTCAATCCGTATCTGACCTTACCAAGGTATCCCAGTCCCTGGCAGATCAATGGTAAGGTCCAAGAAGAAGGCACATTCCAGTTCATCTGGTTCCCCTTCTCCCTCCACATCCTCCAGGATGCCTTTGATTTTCCACTCCTCCGCCCCAGAGGGGGGGCCCTGGGGTCTAATTTGGATTCCCAGTTTGAATCTGACCTCGACACGGGCCAATCTTCCAAATTCCAGGATCTGGTCGATAGTCTTATACTCACCGTCAATCAGACCCTCAATATTAAGGACGAGGAGAGTCACCTTCAGATCACTCAGTCTCATTCAAAAAAGGCTAAATGCCCTCCCTGGGTTTTTGCCTAGCACAAGGAGTTTGAGGGATTCTATGCCAAACAGTGAGCACCCGGAAAAACGCTTTCCAGGCATAAGGCAGTTGGATATTTTTATATTCTTTCGGTCCTGGTTTCCTCAGCAAATGGGCAGAATCCCGGCTGTTGACACCCCCTCCCCCAGTGTCTCGCCTGTCTGCTAAGACTGTTCTATCACTCCCCAATGGTTCTTCCTTCCAAGGACTCCACTGACCAAGCCAAGCCTAGCCAAGTTTGCCTTTGAGGCTTCTGGCACTTCTTTCTGCCCCGCCTTCGTTTCCACCTTTGTCACCAAGTCTGTTTCCGCCTGGGCAAAACTTATTTGGTGCTGCATTATATAAATGGCCTCACCAGATGAGCTTGCTGATCTAGCAGATCAGATAGTTCACGCAGATAAATATTTGCTTGCAGGGTTCCTTGACGTTGCCAGCTTTTCTGAATGTTACCATCAATTTTGTAGCCATACGCAGAATTTTCTGGCTCAAAGTCTGGAATGCGGATCCTACGGCCAAAAACTGCTTTACCAACCTTCTCTTTCAGGGCTCACATCTTTTGGGAGCCAAGCTGGATCGGCTCATCTCAGATGCCACTGATTGTAAGAATACCTCCTGTCCCTAAACGTCCTTTTAGCAGGCGACATTCTCTTCAGTGTCATCCTTTTTGTAATTTCTCCTTCTCCATGAACTCCTCTCAGTGAGACCGGTCTCCTGCACGGCGAGACACCAGGAAGCCGTCCTTCAAACCATCCGCAGCATGGCGCTTTAAAGGTCGCTCTGCCAAACCCTCCAGTGTCAGATGCAATACATTCTCCTCAACATGAGGAGTAACCCCACCCGGGACGCCTCTCGGGGTGGGTGGTAGTCTTCTGCTTTTCTGGAAAGCGTGGCTCTCCTGTAGTCGATGACTCCTGAATCTGGGAGATCGTTACCGCAGGTTAAATAATCAAATGGTCTTCTCTTCCATGGAGTCGTTTTTTCATGTCCCGCCCACAAAGGGTCACATCTCCGATTTATTGCTTCTTCAAAGCTATCGATTTACTCCGGACAGAGGTCGTCATACCTGTTCTTTTCCAGAAACTGTTCTCGAGTTTCTATTCCAACTGTTTCGTGGTCCAAAAGAAGGATTGCTCACTCTGCTCAACCCTGGATCTCAAGCTTCTAAACAGGCGAGTGCACCTCCCGCCATTTCCGAATGGAATCTCTCTGCTTGGTAAATCCTCCATGAAGCCTGAGGAGTTCCTCTGATCAGTGAACATTCGGGACTCTGTTTCAACTTTCGGACCATTTCCACCCCTTCCCCAGAAACCCCAGACTCAAGACTATAAAGGCAGGATGAGTTCCAGTCATTCTGATGGCTGTCCCAGAAGAGCCTGGTACGCAGAGTTAGTTGACCTGCTCGCAGATGTTCCATGGAAGCTCCCAGACAGCCAGACCTACTCTCTCAGGGTCCCCTCTTCTACCAGAATTCTCTTTAATGGCATGGCCATTGAAGCCGCAGTCCTGAGGGAAGCGGGCTTTTCACTCCAAGTCATACAGACCATGATCAGGACAAGAAAGCCCTTGTCTTCATGCATTTATCGGTCCTGGAAGACCTTTTTTCGCTGGTGTCAAGACAGCCTCACAGCTCCCATGTTTTTTTCCCTTCAATCTATTCTGGTGTTCTTACAATCCGGGCTAGAGTCCGGTTTGTGTCTTGGTACCCACCCTCAAAGGTCAGGTCTCGGCACGCTCAATCCCTTTTCAACAAAGTTTGGCCTCTCATCCCTGGGTCAGGACCTTCTTTCAGGCAGTTGCTTGTCTAGCAGCAGCATATCAACCCCTGTGGACCTTTGGAACTTTAAACTACCGTATATACTCGAGTATAAGCCGACCCGAGTCCTTGTATGCATCGCTCCCCGTCAATGTATGCATGGCTTCTTATCTGTCCTTCTATGCATGGCTCCTTATCTCCTATCCCTGTATGTATGGTTCCTTTTAAAAAAAAAATAAAAAAAACATACAATCCTACTTACCTTCCCTGTGTGCCCTCGCTGCATACCGTTCCGGCTTCAGCAGCTCTTCCTGACGAGCGATCACGTCACTGCTCATTAGGGTAATGAATATTCACTCCACACCTATGGAAGTGGAGACGTGAATATTTATTACCTTAATGACCGGGGGACACGTGATTGCTCGGCCAGAAGAGCTGCTGGTGCCGGCAGGAACGAGATGCAGCGAGGGCACGCAGGGAATGTATGTAGGATATGTGCTGGAAGCTGCGGCTGCAACTGCACTCTATAAGATAAATTAATATTCACTGCCATCGCAGTGAATATTCATTTCTCTTTAGCAGTGGGCACAGGCTTTAGCTTCAGCCGCCAGCTCCTGCCTCCTGCCTCTGTGACCCGCTGTTCCGCCCCTCCCCCTCCGTCTTTTTTGGGAATATGACTCGTGTATAAGCCGAGGGGGGCGTTTTCAGCACACAAAAAAGTGCTGGAAATCTCTGCTTATACACGAGTATATACGGTAGTTTTTGAGCATTCTTCAGGGATCCCCTTTGAGCCCATCCAGGATATCTCATCGTCCATTAGATGGGTCTCAGAATTAGCGTCTCTTGCCACTCCTCCTTTCTTGTTTTTCACTAGGACGAGGTCCTTCGTTTAGTGCCCTCCTTCCTTTCTAAGGTGGTACTCTCGTTCAGTATCAACAAGAATATTGTCCATCCCCTGGAAAGGTCTCTCCACAAGCTGGACCTAGTCACAGTACTTCGTTTCTACCTTTCAAGGACAGCATCCTTCAGACGATCGAACTCCTTGTTTGTCATTATCAAGTGTTGCCAGAAGGTTCTCCATGCCTCCTAGTCTTCTATAGGCCACTGGATATGAGCTATTCTGGAGGCTTATGTCAGAAACAGACCATCCCCTTTCGGTTGTGAGGGCTCATTCCACTTGGGCTGTGGGTGTCTTCTGGCCATGTTCGCCACCAGGCTTCTGCAATACTGATTTGCAAGGCCGCTGCCTGGTTATCTTGTCATACATTTGCAAGATTCTCTAGTGTACATACCTATGCGGGCTGATGCCTGAGTAGAAAGGTGCTGGCTGCGGCAGTTGCCCACGCGATTTGAGCAAGGTATTCTGTTATTTCCCTTGGGACTTCTTTAGGATGTCCCATGGTTACTCGTGTCTCCCAATGAGGCGATAAAGAGAGGATTTTTGGTACTGCCTGTAAAATCTTTCTTGGAGCCATCATTGAGGGACATGGCACACATTTATTTATTTTGTGCCTCTGTTGGCCCTGTATTTAGTTTTTGTTATTGCTTCGCATACTGCTTTTTTCACTAACTGACTGACTAGCTTTGTCGGTCAATGGGTGTATACTGCTGGGTAGGAGCAAACCTTTTTTTTTTTTTTTTTTTTTGGTCAGCCTTCGAGCGACAGCAGCACGTACCCATGCTTACTTGTGCCCCAGTGATGGCTCCACAAAAATTATGCAACAGCAAACTGCTCTGAAACTGGGGGAGTTTTTTTTTTTTTTTAGCCTATTCCTATTACACGCTCCACAATTGTAGATCACTAGACAATGCACTAATTTATCTCTTTCAGAATGGTGTAAAGCATAGTTTGTTCAGTAATGAATGGGTTTGATATTTAAATAAGTTGTCCACTACTTGGACAACTTTTTCTCATACCCCTTGCTTGTCTCACGATAACCTAGTAAAGCTTATACTCCCCTCCAATACTTGCACCATTCCCACTGTCGGCACTTGCTCTCTACGGTGCTGTCGTGCGGTGTTGTCATGCCGGCGCCTATTTAGCGCTGGTGTCGCTGTCCCTGCCTTAGGACGTTTTCAGCGTGAAAAGGAAGTCAGATCAGTTGCAGCCCCGGACTTCCTCCTCATTTTTAAAATGTACGAAGGCAGACAGTGACACCAGATCTGATTGGGCACCTGTGTCACAACACCGCATGGGGAGCCTCGGGTAGAGTGAGTGTGGTCACCTGTTATGATACGGTGGTCTAGGAGCAACATGGAACGAGCTCTGAAGGAAGTGGTAACTGTACTGACCGCAGTCCCTAAGCTCAACACACTAGAAGTAGCCGTGGAATGCTCCTAACTCTCCCTAGGCATCTCGTCACAGCCTAAAAGCTAACTACCCCTAAAGAAAGAAGCAGGAAAACTATCTTGCCTCAGAGAAAATCTCAAAAGGATAGATTAGCCCCCCACAAATAATGACTGTGAGTGGAGAGGGAAAAGACATACACAGGATGAAACCAGGATGAGCACAGGAGGCCAGTCTAGCTAAATAGATAGGACAGGATGGAATACTGTGCGGTCAGTATAAAACACTACAAAAATCCACGCAGAGTTTACAAAAAATCTCCACACCTGACTAAAGGTACCGTCACACTAAACGACGCTGCAGCGATACCGACAACGATGTCGATCGCTGCAGCGTCGCTGTTTGGTCGCTGGAGAGCTGTCACACAGACAGCTCTCCAGCGACCAACGATCCTGAAGTCCCCGGGTAACCAGGGAAAACATGGGGTTACTAAGCGCAGGGCCGCGCTTAGTAACCCGATGTTTACCCTGGTTACCAGCGTAAAATAATAAAAAAAAAACCAGTACATACTTACCTACAGCGGTCTGTCCTCCGGCGCTGTGCTTCTCTGCACTCCTCTGCACTGACTGTGAGCACAGCGGCCGGAAAGCAGAGCGGTGATGTCACCGCTCTGCTTTCCGTCCGCTGTGCTCACAGCCAGTGCAGGAGGAGTGCAGAGAAGCACAGCGCCGGGGACAGACAGCGGTAGGTAAGTATGTACTGTTTTTTTTTTTAAATTTTACGCTGGTAACCAGGGTAAACATCGGGTTACTAAGCGCGGCCCTGCGCTTAGTTACCCGATGTTTACCCTGGTTACCAGTGAAGACATCGCTGGATCGGTGTCACACACGCCGATCCAGCGATGTCAGCGGGAGATCCAGCGACGAAATAAAGTTCTGGACTTTCTTCAGCGACCAACGATCTCCCAGCAGGGGCCTGATCGTTGGTCGCTGTCACACATAACGATTTCCTTAACGATATCGTTGCTACGTCACAAAAAGCAACAATATCGTTAACGATATCGTTGTGTGTGACGGTACCTTTAAGGTGTGGAGGGCAAATCTGCCTCCCAGAGCTTCCAGCAAGACCGAATTAATTCACACTGATAAGCTGGACAAACAGAAAGCACAGAATGGATAAGTCCACAATCTATGGACAGAAAAGAGCAAGCAATAACTTAGCTTAGCTGAACTGGTCAGGATAACAGGGAACTCCAAAGAGATGTGAATCCAACCAGGAACCATTTACAAGTGGCACTGGCTGAAGAAAGAGCCAGACCTAAAAAGCCGAGCAGAAGAGACGATAAGTGGAGGCAGCTGATGACAGCTAACTTCAAGGAGCAGCCATACCACTAGAAACCACAAGAGGGAGCCCAAGAGCAGAACTCACAAAAGTGCCACTTACAACCACCGGAGGGAGCCCAAGAGCGGAATTCACAACAGACACCGCAGGAACAGCACTGGCAGGGGAGGGGAATGAATATAGGCTTTATTTTATAGGGGCCTTACATTTTGATCAAGATCGGGTTGACCCAGTTGAGGACAACCCCTTTTAACTGTTCTTTTACACTTTTTTCCAGGTCTGGAGTATATATACCAATATAAAAAACCTACCTACAGTATATTTGAATGCAAACTGTGTGAATGTCGATCGGGAATGACTCACATGTTCATGCATGTTGTTGGAGCCAAGCACAGACTTAACTATTTGGTAAGAAAATGCTATGATGTGTGAAATGTATTTTACTCTAATATTCAAATATACCAAGTACTAAGTAAGGTGGATATGTGGTAGAGATGTTTTGTATCACTACTAGTGATGAGCGAGTTGCTCAGGTTTTCCATAGCACGCTTGGGTGACCTCCGAGTATTTTAGTGTTCGGAGATTAAGTTTTCATCACGGCAGCTGAATGATTCACAGCTATTAGCCAGGCTGAGCACATGTAGGGTTTGCCTGGTTGCTAGGTAATCTCCACATGTAATCATGCTGGCTAATAGCTGTAAATCATGGTGCTGAGGCGATGAAAACTTAATCTCCGAGCAGTCATAAATAGACCACCCGAGCGTGCTCGGGAAAACCCAATCACAGAGTACACTCACTCATCACTAATCACTATCTGGCCCTCTTTACTTATTTTTTTATTTTTGTTTTTTTTTCTCCCAGCCATAACTTAACTTATCTGTATTGTGAATACAATATTTACAGTACATTTCTGTTTGAAAAGGAGCACTGTCAAAGATCATGCTGAGAGAATGCAGATCCCACCAATTGTCAATGAAGACAGCCTGGGGGGGGGGGGGGGAAGGTTTCACTCCCCACCATGCTGGTGTCTTTTTATCATGAACAGCCCTCTGCTGCCCTCATCATCCGGACAATTGCGCAGTTGACCGATTAACACAGGAGGCAGGCTTTTTCCACTAATAGGCTGGTTTTTGGGAAGCTCGGGGAGTGTATGGTATATACACCTCCGATTCCAACGTTTTGACAAAAAACGCACATACCTACACTGATAAATCCACGATAACCAACAAACTGGTAGCTGCCTCCAGCAGTTGTCATATAGTTTGACTAGGTTCCTGATTTCTGGTACTGTATGGCTTTCAAGAGTGTGGTTTACAGAACAAAAGGAACAGGACTAATACATTTTATATTTAATCCCAAACGATAGGCAGTGTTTAACAAAAAGTGTGCGTGTGTATATACAAAGAGACAAAACAATACAGCACATACAGTAAATGGGATTAACTCCTTTAAGACCTTGCATTTTTTTTGTTTTTACTTTTGTTTTTCGCTCCCCTTCATCCCAAAGCCATAACTTTTATTTTTCCGGCAGTATGGGCATGTGAGGGCTTGATTTTTTGCAGGACGAGTTGTACTTTTGAACGACCCCATGATCTCACCATATCGTGTACTCAAAAACAGGGAAAACAAATTACAAGTGCAGTGAAATTGCAAAAAAAAGTTAAATTCCACAATGGCTTTTTTGGGGGGATTTTTGTTTTTTACCATGTTTACTAAATGCTAAAACTGACCTGCCATTATGATTCTCGAGTTATTACGAGTCAAGTTCATAGACACCAAACATGTCTAGGTTCTTTTTTATTTAAATGGTAAAAATAAAAATCCAAAGTTAGTTTAAAAAAAAAATTTATATGAAATTGCTCCATTTTCCGAGACCCGTAGCATCTCCTTAATTCGTGATCTCGGGTTTGGTGAGGGCTTTTTGCGTGCCGAGCTGACGTTTTAAGTGATACCATTTTGGTGCAGATATGATCTTTTGATCGTAAAAATAACTCTGGTGTTTTTTACTTTTTTCTCGCTACGCAGTTTAGAGACCAGGTCAATCCTGACGGCACCATAGAGCTCGTCCTCACAGGGCCAGGAAAGCACACGGGAGGTTAAAAGGCCCCTCACCACCCCACTCCCTCAGTGTTTTTCCTGTCCCTGCATAGAGGACGCACCAGAGAAGAATCTCTGCTTACCGGAGGATGAGCTCAGGGGGATTGTGCGGCACGTCCAATCCATCCCCTGTCAAGCAGCCTGAGGCTGATACTTCCTGGTATGAGGGTCCCTCAGCCACAGAGATCAGTCGAGTGGACGGGCTCCTGGGTAGAGCTGCTTCTTCCTGATTGGAGGGGGGGGGGGGGGGGGGTCTCGGCTCGAACGCTGTACGGCAAAGCACCGCTACTTCCGGGAGTCGCTCGGTGCATAAGGCTGTTGCACTTCTGTTGACGTCAGAGCTGGGCGCCAGGGCTTAAGGTTGGCGTGCGTTCCACGGTGGAGCGCGGAAGTTCAGAAAGAGAGACGGGCCGGTTACCTGGATCTCATGGGGCACAGGGCTTTCAGCAGCGCGATGGAGGATCTGGGCAAAGTTGACTAGGACGATGGGGCAAGTCCGCTGTGCGCAGTCCTGTCCATATCACACGGCCCCTGTCCTGTGCAGGATAAGGGAACCCCAGCTACACCCCTGCCTACGTCCAACGGTCTGATAAAGCCTCCGCAAAGGTCAAACGATGCCCCATATGCTATATTAAACTTCTAGACACTTATGGCAGAATGCTCTGTGACACCTGCACCACCAGAGTAGTGAGGGAAGAACAGCACTCCCTACTGTCTAAGATGAGGTCCCTGATTCGGGAAGAGGTCCAGGCTTCCATATCCAGCCTTACTTGTCTGCAGCCTCCCAGTTTGGGTCCGTGTGCCAAGAGATCTCGGTGGGAGATGGAGCCGAGTTCAGATGAGGAATCCAATCCCTGGGGTCAGACCAGGAGGAAGAGGGTGAAGTACTATTAGTCAGGAACAGGGTAGGAGATACCTGTTTCTCTGAGGATACAGACGAGCTAGTTGAAGCTCAGGAATATGATGCAGGTGGAAGAGGTCCCAAAGCCACAGTCCAAACAGGACATAATGTTCGAGGCTCTCAGAGCTCAGAAGCAGCGTGGGTTCCTGGTAAATGATCACATTCATGCTATGGTTCTTGGAGGAGTGGGAGGATGCTGAGTGGCCCCTGATATCATCTAGAGAATGTAAGTAATCTACCCTTTGATCCTGAGGACATAAAAATCTGGTAAGATATTCTCATGATTGATGTGCCATTCGCTAAGGTTGCCAGGAAGACATCCATCCCTTTTGAGGACTCTTCAAGTTTAAAGGACCCTATGGTCAGGAAGGCGGATAATCTTCTGAAACTGGCTTGAGAGACATCTGCAGCCTTGATCAAGACCAACATAGCCGCTACTTCAGTTGCCAGTTCTATGTTTTTATGGATGTTGCAACTGGAGGAGCAGTTAACCAACAAAATCTGAGAGAGGAGATCATAGCTTCCCTCTCTCTGATGAAATCTGCTACTGCCTTTTTGGCAGATACGTCTGTTGAATCTGTAAGATTCTCTGCTAGAAATAGCTCATTGTCCAATGTAGCCCATAGAGCTATTTGGATGAAAACCTGGTCGGAGGATGACGTCTCTAAAAACAATCTTTGCTCCATTCCCTTCTCCAGGTTAAGGCTTCCGGTAATAGGGGGTTCCTGGAAGACAGTGTTTGGAGGAACCAGTCCTTTCGTAAAGCAGGCCCTTCTCAGAGACACAGGCCAGGGGAAGTCCAGTCGGGGAACCTACAAGCGCTCATACAGCTGACGAGGGAAGTGTAAGGGTTCCCTATTTGGGTTGAGGTCAAGATCCAGAAGGCAATGATGCCATTCTGATCAGGGGCGACTCAAGCGCTTTGCGGCAAATTGGTCCCAGATTACCCAGGATCAGTGGGTTCTCAGAACCATAGCAGAGGGTTATGCAGTAAAGTTTACTACCGCTCCCCCTGAAAGGTTTATCATGCCCCGTACCTTAGCGACAGAATCTAATATGTTGGCGGACTTAAGAGCTGGTCAGCTCAGCTGTCATAGTCCTGGTCACCCAGGCAGAGGCGGGAAAGGGTCACTACTCCTCTGTTCACCATCATAAAGCCATCAGGAAAGTCCTGCACCATTATAAATCTAAAGCCCTTAAACCTTTGGGTCAAGTACAAGAGATTCAGGATGGAGTCGGTAAAATCTATGGTTCACCTTATAGGCAAGAACTCTTTATGTACACCCTCGACCTGAAAAGCGCTTATTACCAGGTTCCTAGTCGCCTGTCATCCCAAAAATACTTGAGGTTTGCGGTGAAATTACTGAATCGAACCTGCCACTTCCAGTTTTCAGTGCCTTCCATTTGACCTAGCTTCGTCTCCCCGAGTTTTTACCAAGTTGGTGTCAGAAGTGGTAGCCTACCTAAGTCAGGGGATTATCATAGTACTGTACTTGGACGACTGTCGCTTGGTGGCAAGTTTGGTGGAAGAACTCTGACTGCACATGGAAAAGACCATATCCACAATGGAGTACCTGGGATGGATTATCAACAGACAGAAGTCGCATTTGATACCAGAGAACAGGAAGATTTTTCCTAGGCATGTTGCTGGACTCCAGTTGCAGAACATCCTTCTTACCGTTGGTGAAATGTGAGTCGGTGCGGAACAGAGTTGGAAGCACGACTTCTCAAGAATTCTATCAGGTCTGCAATGAAGGTTTCTTTATCGCCTCTCATTGGGGGACACAGGAACCATGGGTGTATGCTGCTGCCACTAGGAGGCTGACACTATGCAATTAAAAAAGTTAGCTCCTCCTCTGCAGTGTACACCCCACCGATTGGCATTATACTCTTCAGTTTAGCTTAGTGTCAGTAGGAGGTGGACACGGGTCTTTCATTAGACTCTTATCTACTTCAATGTGCGTCATTCCTTTTCAGGTTTTCCGGAGGGATACAGGGTGAGCAGTCACACCTGTAGTCCCACAATACGGACTATAAGTACGGCGTGTACTGCCACCCCGTATCTTCATAGATCCCTCACCAGGACCAAGATCCTAGCACACAAGCGTGCTTAGAAGTTCGGTCCTGGCTCCGTCACCCACCCACTTGCCCACCAGAGCCTGTCGGTTGAGGAGACGAGGACGTCCATCAGCTCCCTGGACGTCGCATACCTTTTTCAGGTTAGTATCGGCATGGGATGTTTTAGGTATTTCCCCCATCCCATCCCGGGGCTCCCAGACGGCGACCCTCTCTTACCTGGTCATCGCCTGCATCCATGATTGCGGCGCACTATTCCGGCGCTGCGGCTCCTTTCCTCGGCCGCCTGCTCCTAATTTAGGCTTAGGCCGGGGCCTACTTCCGGTTTTCGCGCTCTTCCACTTCTGCGGTCGGGCTTTTTCCTGCCCGACATACTGTGCCCTGCCCACCGGCGCCGCTGGCTCCGCCTCCTTCCTCCTAGGGACACTCGTCTGGTGTGCTCACCGCTTCTCAGCAGCAGGAGCTCACGCAGCGCGCCCCGCACCTTCGCCACCGCATCTCTTCTGTGGGCACAGCACGATATGCGCAGAATACAGCACCTCAGGGCAGGAGTTCTCCAACAAGTGGGATATCTTCCAGGACCTGGTCCGTGAGTAGCTGCACTGCAGACTGACACCCCCCTCTGCCCCACTGTCCCCTAACCCGCTGGCATTTTCTTCAGGGACCCTTCAAAATGTCTACCTCAAAAGGGGGCCGCTCTTGTCCCCCTACTTCTTCATCTTCTGCCTTAGTCAAGTACTTTGCATGTTCGTCCTGTAACAGCAAACTTCCCTCAGGTCAGTCCTCTCCGCTATATCAGTCCTGCAGCAACGTGATTGTTCCCACCGCCCAGGATCCCCCGGCCGATCCGCCCGAGAGTGATACCCCCATCCCAGGCTGGGCCTCCTCTCTGTCTCAATCGGTGGCCGATTTAACACGGGTGTCTCAAACCCTGGTGTCCATGCTGGATCGGTTACCCCTGCAGTGGCCAGCGGGTCGCAGGAACCACCGCCCGAGCCCTCCTTGATAAGCCACAAAAGGTCCAGACAGGAACGTCGGTCTGAGTCCTCTTCTCGCTCCATCTCGCCACACGGCCCTCCCCTGCGGTCGGTGTCCCCCCCGATCCTCCTCCCCTGAGTCAGGCGAGGCATTCTCTGATGCGCCCTCGGAGGATATTTCAGAGCTGGATTCTAACCAAATCGCCACCATGAGGAATATGGTCCAGAATCTCATTGGGGCAATAAACCAAACCTGTGGCATCAAGGATCCCTCTACGGAACCTGCAGATCAGGCGGTTTCATTTAGACGGGCCAAACCACCTTCCAAGTTTTTTGCTCCTCATCCTGAATTCGAGGAAATCTTGTCCAGAGAGAGAGAGCGAGAACCTGACCAGACGTTTTCAGAGAGGAAAACGTCTGGGTGTGTTATATCCCTTGTCTCTAGAACTTACCGCCAATTGGACGGTCTCTCCCTCGGTGGATCCCCCTGTTTCCAGGCTGTCCACCAACACGGTGCTTCCACTGTCCGGCGAAGCATCTGTGAAGGACTCTAACGATAGTGGTAGAATCCTTTCCGAAGTCAGCCTTTTGAAGCTGCTGCTGCGGCTCTATGCCCAGCTTTTGCTTCTACTTGGGTTTCTAAATCCATTTCCAAATGGGCCAAAGATCTCCATCGAGGTATCTTGGACGGGGCGCCCCCCGTGCAACTAGCGGAGCTTGCCAACCAGATTTCCCACGCTGGTGAATACCTGGTCTCCACCTCCCTGGATGCCGCGTCTTGTGCGGCTCAGGCTTCCAGCAATGCTGTTGCCATCCGCCGGACCATTTGGCTCAAAGCCTGGCAGGCGGACTTATCTTCCAAAAAGTCCCTTACCAGTCTGCCCTTCCAGGGCTCTCGTCTCTTTGGTTCCCAGCTGGACCAAATCATTAAGGATGCCACTGGGGATACAAGTTCTCATCTCCCCCAGGCTAAGCCTCGTCGCCCTCCTCCTAGACGGCAGTTTCGATCCTTTTGGCCTTTTCGTCGCTTCGCTGCATCAAACTCCTTTTCCCAGCAGCAACAGAGGCCACAGGCACGTCAATAGAAGAAGGTGGTGTCCTTTAGGCCCACTCCGTCCTGGCGTCCTCGCTACTCCCAGGGTAGATCCTCCAGGCCCAGGACTGGAAGATCCACCTCGGCATGACTCTCGGGAAGACTCCAGCCCAACTCCCTGGTTGGGCGGCCGTCTTCTCTTTTTCAGGGACGTCTGGATTTCCGCAGTAGAGGACGCATGGGTTAGGGAAGTTGTATCCTCGGGATACAAGATAGAGTTCGTTTCACAACCCCGGGATCGTTTCTTCGAATCCCGTCCTCCAAGAGATCCCGCTCTAGTTCCGGGTTTCTAAGCAGCCATCGCTTTTCTTCTCAAAGCCGGGGTAATCGTTCCCGTCACAGAAAAAGAACGGTTCACGGGTTTCTACTCGAACTTTTTTGTGGTACCGAAAATAGACGGCAAGGTTCGCCCCATTCTGGACCTCAAATTGCTGAACATGAGAGTTCGTCTGAGACACTTCAGGATGGAATCCCTTCGTTCAGTAATTGCTTCCATGGAGGCCCAGGAATTTCTGTGCTCAATACACATTCAGTACGCCTACCTCCATGTCCCGATATTTCCCGGACATCACCGTTTCCTGCGCTTTGCAGTGTTCCGGGAACATTTTCAGTTCGTCGCCTTGCCGTTCGGCCTCGCAACCGCTCCAAGGGTGTTCACGAAGATCATGGCGGCACTGTTGGCCATCTTGAGTCTGAGGCCTGGTCCTGTTTCCGTACCTCGACGACATCCTCATCAAGGCTCCGTCCTTTTCTCAGGCTCACTAAAGCCTGTCCATTGTTGTCGACACCGTAGTCCGTTTCGGGTGGCTGATCAACCGGAAGAAGTCCTGCCTTATTCCTTCTCAGCGCATCATCTTTCTGGGCATGCTCTTCGACACTCGTCAGACCAGAGTCTTCCTTCCCAAAGACCAGAGATCCACTCTGTTGGGACATACGCTTGCTCCAGGGTCCTCGGCCTCCCTCCCTCCCTCTGATCGGCCATGAAGGTTCTGGGGAGGATGGTAGCAACATTGGAAGCGATTTCCTTTGCCCAATTTCATTCGCGGCCCCTTCCGCAAGCCATTCTGTCTCAATGGGACAGGTCTGTCTTCTCCCTGGATCGGCCGATCCGACTCTTCTCGGGTCAAACGGTCTCTCATCTGGTGGCTGACGTCACCTCTCATCTCCCAGGGCAGGTCCTTCCTTCCAGTTCACTGGCAAGTGGTGATGACGGAAGCCAGCCTGCTCGGCTGGGGTGCGGTTTTTCGCCACCTGACGGTTCAGGGCCGTTGGTCGACACAGGAGTCATCTCTGCCAATCAATGTCCTCGAGATTCGGGCTATCTTTCTGTCCCTCCGCCACTGGGATAGGATTCTCAGGGGCCTGCCAGTCCGGATCCAGACGGACAATGCCACGGCTGTGGCATATGTCAACCATCGGGGGGGGGGGGGGGACCCGGAGCTCCTTGGCCCTTGCTGAGGTATCCAAGATCCTCCTTTGGGCAGAGGCAACTGTTCCGGTGATATCCGCGGTGCATATCCCCGGCGTGGACAACTGGGCCGCCGACTTCCTCAGCCGCGAGGGCCTCGCGGCAGGGGAATGGTCCTTGCATCCGGAGGTCTTCCATCAGATTTGTCTTCGACGGGGGACTCCGGACGTAGATCTCATGGCGTCTCGAATGATCAGGAAGGTTCCGCAGTTCGTCTCCAGGTCTCGTGATCCTCTCGCAGTGGGCGTCGACGCTCTGGCCATTCCTTGGTCACAGTTTGTGCTGCCCTATCTGTTCCCACCCCTTCCATTACTTCCCAAACTGTTGAAGAAGATCAAAGCGGAAGGGGTGCCGGTCATCCTGATCGCCCCGGATTGGCCCACGAAAGCTTGGTTCGCGGAGCTTGTCAACCTTCTCGCGGATGCTCCCTGGCGCCTTCCAGACAGGCCCGATCTGCTGTCTCGGGGTCCGATCTTCCACCCGAATTCTCGGTCGCTCAGTTTAACGGCGTGGCCGTTGAGACCGCGGTTCTAAGAGCCTCCGGCCTTTCGGACCGGGTGATTTACACCATGATTCAGGCTCGGACGCCTTTGTCTTCCAGGATCTACTACCGTACCTGGAAGGCTTACTTCCGTTGTTGCAAGTCCAACCGCGTTCCATCTATGTCCTTTTCCCTGCCTTCTCTTTTTTCCCTTCCTTCAGGCAGGACTGGATTCGGGGCCTGGCTCTTAGCTCCCTGAAGGGCCAGGTCTCTGCACTTTCCATCCTCTTTCAGAAGACTTTAGCTTCTCGGCCACAGGTTAAGACCTTCCTTCAAGGAGTAGCCCACGCTGTCCCGCCTTACAGAGCCCCTGTGGATGCATGGGATTTAAACCTGGTACTGGACGTTCTGAGGGTTTCTCCCTTTGAGCCTCTTAGGGAGATTACTCTATCAGTTTCATCTTGGAAGGTGACCTTTCTTGTGGCCATCACGTCTATTCGCTGCGTTTCCTGAGTTGGCGGCCCTGTCTTGCCGACCTCCGTTTTTGGTCATTCACCAGGACAAGGTGGTCTTCCGGCCTCCACCTTCTTTTCTTCCTAAGGTGGTTTCCACCTTCCACCTCAAAGAGGACATCGTTCTACCTTCCCTTTGTCCAGCTCCGACTCATCCTCTGGAGCGATCGTTGAACAAGCTGGACCTCGTCAGGGCAGTGAGGATCTACCTGGATAGAACGTCCACTTTCCGGAAGACGGATTATTTTTTCGTCATTCCTGATGGCACGCGCAGAGGCCAGCCGTCTTCCAAGGCGACTATTGCTCGCTGGATCAGAATGGCAATTTTGGAGACTTACCGGGTCAAGAACAGAGAGCCTCCTCCTGGGATTAAGGCTCTCTACCTGGGCAGTCGGCGCCTCCTGGGCGGTTCGCCACAGGGCTTCCGCCCTACAGCTTTGCAAAGCGGCAACTTCCATCCACACGTTCGCCAAATTTTACAAGGTCCATACCTACGCTTCGGTGGATGCCAGCCTAGGCAGAAGGATCTTGCAGGCGGCAGTGGTGAGTCCTCTGACCTGATGGAAGTCTGTTTTCCCACCCTAGGGACTGCTTTGGGACGTCCCATGGTTCCTGTGTCCCCCAATGAGAGGCGATAAAGAAAACAGGATTTTTGGTTGCTTACCGTAAAATCTGTTTCTTGGAGCCTCCATTCGGGGACACGGCTCCCTCCCAATGTTTCTGTTGTTTTATGTTCTATGACTGTTCTCACGTTTACAGTTCTCAAGTTTGTGGTTATGGTTTTTCAACCTTGTTCATTATCTCCTACTGCTTTCTCACTAACTGAAGAGTATAATGCCAGTCGGTGGGGTGTACACTGCAGAGGAGGAGCTAACTTTTTTTATTTGCATAGTGTCAGCCTCCTAGTGGCAGCAGCGTACACCCATGGTTTCTGTGTCCCCCAATGGAGGCTCCAAGAAACAGATTTTACGGTAAGCAACCAAAAATCCTGTTTTTAGTCCGCCTGACGGCTTGCATCTACTGTGTTCGGTGGGCCCAGTTCCACTCGAGCCCTGCAGAGGGCAATCTTGTCAGTCTGGGATCGGCGTCAGTCTTCAATCGACAGAACAATATCCTTATCCCTGGCGGTCAGAAGATCACTACTTTGGTGGACTCAGCCAGACCACCTACAGGTGGGCATTCCTTGGATCCCCTCTCCATGTGTGGTTGATTACCATGGATGTCAGGAGGTGTTCCAGTACCTGGCCAGATATGGGGCCCAACTCAGATAGACCTGTTCGTGACCAGGAAAAATACAAAGACAGCCAGATTTTACTCACTGAATCCATTGGACAATCCAAAAGCCGTCAATGTGCCGAGTCAGAGATGGAGCAGGTACTTTTCTTAAGCCTTTCCCCCAATGGCGCTCATTTCAGCAATCCTCTGGAAGATACAGGAGGATCAGGCGAAGGTACTTCTGATCGCTCCATATTGGCCAAAATGGAGTTGGTTTCCACTGCTAAAAGCTATGACGTTAGAAGACCCGGTTCTGCTTCCTCAGAGGAAAGATATTATCCATCAGGGTCCAGTTTTCCATCAAAACCCGGCTTCATCTATCAGCTTGGATCCTGAGCATGATATCCTGAGAGCTCGTGGGTTGTCAGACCAGGTCATAACCATGATTTAGGCTAGCAGAAAGCCGGTCACTTCCTCAATATACTACAAAATATGGAAAAGTATGTACACACGTCCTCAAGTGATGTAATGAGGCCAGAGGATATATTACAATATGTAAAGATAAAATACAAATCATAATTTAGTTTATAAAAAATAAAGAAACAGAATTAAAAATGTATCAAGCTTATGTAACATGGAGACACATGAGCATGGGAGTAAATCGTAAAAAGTAATAATGTTAGTATGCACAAATAATATTCCATTATAAGTTCTAATGAAAGATTTGTTTTGACACTCAAATGAAACAATCCATTGATGTGTTAATGCTATCTGAATATGCATGTAGAGGGCTATTTATCCACAATGAAATATAAAGTACATAGTGCAGGTGTTTTCAGTGTGGATTAATGAATTGCCATTGTGAACATTACAGGATTTTGCAGAGTCAAATTCTTTGAAAGTGACTGGTGCATTGAAAAAGTGATCAGTGCAAATCCTTACAAAAGATCTTGTTCAAAATAAACAGGAGAATCATGAAGTTTGATCAAAGTTTAGAGATGGTACTTGCAAATTAAGTGTCATGTGCATAACTCCTGGCTACTCAGTGCTCCTACCCCAACAGTGCCGTTTAGCTAAAGAGCTTCTTTCAATGGAGGTTCACCACTGGAGCCCACATCAAAGGGAGGGAAGGGACCTGCGCAGTACTAGTATGGCAGAGGTCGCAAAGGGGTTAAATAAAACTTACTACGCTGTTCAGAGATGGCTCATGCTTAGCGAAGGAGAGCACATCGATCGGAAACTTCCAGTGAATGGGAATAGTGCAAACAGTGATATGTAACTCTCTGCATGGAACAAAGATCATAATTCGCCTTGTCCTTTTATCAGCACCTGTGTTACACCCTCACACCTCCCATTGATGACTCCCAACAGAGACGGTCATGGGATATGGCTTCAGTTTCAGAAAATTATCTATCTTGCGATCGTCAGGAATATAAATAAACATGGTATAGCTGTTGGCAGTGAGCTGGCCACTGTTCATTTGGGGCTTATAGGCATGTGAACAGGTATGAAAAAATATGCATGTTCTTCCTCAGGTGTCATGAAATTGAAGATGTCCCACAATAACGGATCTATAGAAACCCCAATAGTCATAACTTTCCACCGCTGCCTAAATGTTTAGTTGCAGATTTAACATTTCCACTGAAGGGAACAAAAGTTTAATTAAAAAAAAAAAAAAAGTGTTTTGGTGAAGTCTTTCCTATTCTGTCACCGCAGGCCGTCCTGGCCTCAAAGAGTGTAAATTTGTTTTTCCACTTCACAGCCATATGTATTTTCCTCACTGAGGCAAGATAGTTTTCCTATTTCAATCTTTAGGGGTATTTAGTCCTCAGGCTGTGTCGAGGTGTCTAGGTTTTGTTAGGTACACCCCACGGCTACTTCTAGTTGCGGTGATAGGATCAGGGTTTCCGGTCAGTATAAGTTACCACCTACTCCAGAGAAGGTTTTCATGCTGCTCCAAGGCCACCTGATCATAACAGCAATGACCTTTGGATTTAGCTGTTATTAGATCATTGGAGTCTTTAGTGAGGGCAGTTTCAGTGGTGTGTGAAGAGCTGAAAACAGATTGTATGGGGTCGAGAAGAGAGTTATCTGGCAGATAGCGGATTAGACGGGAGTGGACCAAGTGTTCCAGGTGTTTAGAGATGAAGGAAAGGTTAGAGACAGGTCTGTAGTTAGCAGTGCAGTTCTGGTTCAGGGATGGCTTTTTAAGTAAAGGGGTTATGATTGCATGTTTAAATGAGGAGGGAAAGATACCTGAAGAAAGAGAGAGGTTAAATATTTTAGTCAGGTGAGCGGTGACCACTGGTGAGAGAGACTGCAGGAGATGTGAAGGAATGGGGTCACTGTTCAGTTAAAACTGTGTAATTCTACTTCAAGGAGTGTAAGTTCTAGTCCCTCTAGATAGTTTCTGTGTGAGAGGAGGTGGTGAAGGCCCCTTTCCTGCAAATGTTATAGTTTTTAATGTTTTCTATAGCAAGCACTATAAAGTGTTTTGTTTTTCTGGTCCTGTGTCTGTAAGCAGGATGAAAGAAGCTGCAAATTACCGTACATACTCGAGTATAAGCCGAGATTTTCAGCCCAAATTTTTGGGCTGAAAGTGCCCCACTCGGCTTATACTCGAGTCAAGGTGGGTGGCAGGGTCGGCGGGTGAGGGGGAGAGGGCGCTGAGGCATACTTACCTGCTTCCAGCGATCCTGGCGCTCCCCGCCTGTCCCACGGTCTTCGGTGCTGCAGTTCTTCCACTGTTCAGCGGTCATGTGGGACCGCTCATTAGAGAAATGAATAGGCGGCGCCACCTCCCATAGGGGTGGAGCCGCCTATTCATTTTTCTAATCAGTGGTAACGGTGACCGCTGATAGAGGAAGAGGCTGCAGCACCGAAGACCAGCTGTGCGGGAGAAGGAGCCGGACGCCGGTACCAGGTAAGTACAGTGGGGCAAAAAAGTATTTAGTCAGTCGGCAATAGTGCAAGTTCCACCACTTAAAAAGATGAGAGGCGTCTGTAATTTACATCATAGGTAGACCTCAACTATGAGAGACAAACTGAGAAAAAAAAATCCAGAAAATCACATTGTTTGTTTTTTTTATCATTTTTTTGCATATTATGGTGGAAAATAAGTATTTGGTCAGAAACAAACAATCAAGATTTCTGGCTCACAGACCTGTAACTTCTTCTTTAAGAGTCTCCTCTTTCCTCCACTCATTACCTGTAGTAATGGCACCTGTTTAAACTTGTTATCAGTATAAAAAAACACCTGTGCACACCCTCAAACAGTCTGACTCCAAACTCCACTATGGTGAAGACCAAAGAGCTGTCAAAGGACATCAGAAACAAAATTGTAGCCCTGCACCAGGCTGGGAAGACTGAATCTGCAATAGCCAACCAGCTTGGAGTGAAGAAATCAACAGTGGGAGCAATAATTAGAAAATGGAAGACATACAAGACCACTGATAATCTCCCTCGATCTGGGGCTCCACGCAAAATCCCACCCCGTGGGGTCAGAATGATCACAAGAACGGTGAGCAAAAATCCCAGAACCACGCGGGGGGACCTAGTGAATGAACTGCAGAGAGCTGGGACCAATGTAACAAGGCCTACCATAAGTAACACACTACGCCACCATGGACTCAGATCCTGCAGTGCCAGACGTGTCCCACTGCTTAAGCCAGTACATGTCCGGGCCCGTCTGAAGTTTGCTAGAGAGCATTTGGATGATCCAGAGGAGTTTTGGGAGAATGTCCTATGGTCTGATGAAACCAAACTGGAACTGTTTGGTAGAAACACAACTTGTCGTGTTTGGAGGAAAAAGAATACTGAGTTGCATCCATCAAACACCATACCTACTGTAAAGCATGGTGGTGGAAACATCATGCTTTGTGGCTGTTTCTCTGCAAAGGGGCCAGGACGACTGATCCGGGTACATGAAAGAATGAATGGGGCCATGTATCGTGAGATTTTGAGTGCAAACCTCCTTCCATCAGCAAGGGCATTGAAGATGAAACGTGGCTGGGTCTTTCAACATGACAATGATCCAAAGCACACCGCCAGGGCAACGAAGGAGTGGCTTCGTAAGAAGCATTTCAAGGTCCTGGAGTGGCCTAGCCAGTCTCCAGATCTCAACCCTATAGAAAACCTTTGGAGGGAGTTGAAAGTCCGTGTTGCCAAGCGAAAAGCCAAAAGCATCACTGTTCTAGAGGAGATCTGCATGGAGGAATGGGCCAACATACCAACAACAGTGTGTGGCAACCTTGTGAAGACTTACAGAAAACGTTTGACCTCTGTCATTGCCAACAAAGGATATATTACAAAGTATTGAGATGAAATTTTGTTTCTGACCAAATACTTATTTTCCACCATAATATGCAAATAAAATGTTAAAAAAACAGAAAATGTGATTTTCTGGATTTTTTTTTCTCAGTTTGTCTCCCATAGTTGAGGTCTACCTATGATGTAAATTACAGACGCCTCTCATCTTTTTAAGTGGTGGAACTTGCACTATTGCTGACTGACTAAATACTTTTTTGCCCCACTGTATGTCATATTTACTTATCCCCGTTACAGCCGCCGGGCGCCGCTCCATCTTCCCGGCGTCTATCTGCTCTGACTGTGCAGGTCAGAGGGTGCGATGACGCATATAGTGTGCGCGGCGCCCTCTGCCTGATCAGTCAGTGCGATCAGTCAGTGCGGAGAGACGCCGGGACCGGACGCTGGGAGCTGCAAGCAAGAGAGGTGAGTATGGCTTTTTTTTTTTTTTTTTTTAATTGCAGCAGCAGCAGCAATGGCACAGCTTTATGTGGAGCATCTATGGGGAAATATGAACGGTGCAGAGCACTATATGGTACAGCTATGGGGAAATATGAACGGTGCAGAGCACTATATGGCACAGCTATGGGGAAATAGGAACGGTGCAGAGCACTATATGGCACGGCTATGGGGAAATATGAACGGTGCAGAGCACTATATGGCACAGCTATGGGGAAATGCGGAGCACTATATAGCACAGCTATGGGGCAATAATGAACGGTGCAGAGCACTATATGGAACAGCTATGGGGAAATAGGAACGGTGCAGAGCACTATATGGCACAGCTATGGGGCAATAATGAACGGTGCAGAGCACTATATGGCACAGCTATGGGGAAATAATGAACGGTGCAGAGCACTATATGGCACAGCTATGGGGAAATAATGATCTATTTTTATTTTTGAAATTCACCGGTAAATGCTGCATTTCCACCCTAGGCTTATACTCG
Organism: Ranitomeya imitator; assembly: GCF_032444005.1. Lineage (NCBI taxonomy): Eukaryota > Metazoa > Chordata > Amphibia > Anura > Dendrobatidae > Ranitomeya > Ranitomeya imitator. Next base: position 215,297,063 of record NC_091287.1, on the reverse strand, counting down.
AGTCAATAAGTTTTCCCAGTTTTTTGTGGCAAAATTAGGGGGGTCGGCTTACACTCGGGTCGGCTTATACTCGAGTATATACGGTATATCAGAATAAAAAACACAACTAAATCCTACCACCTTTCCCCATGTACAGTCTCCAGTGACCCCAGCCAAAGGATACAGGGACTGTTCACACCTTTTACCTTCCGTAAAGCATGTTTTGTTTAGCAGGGGATTTTTCTAAATTATTTTTTAAAAGAATCTGTGTTCTCCATCTATTCCAAGCCTAGTGCAACCTTCTGCTATACGGATGGCTTACGACTGTATAGTCAAGCAGAAGATGGATACGGTAGTATGCAATAGATCCAGTGGATGCAGAAGCTTGGAAGTGTTTTAATATCCAAAGCACTTCTGCCTCATTTCTACAAGGGGGCAAAAAAGCATCATTTTTTCAGTAATGGACCTACAGTTTGCATAAAGAACAGATTGCTTTATGTTTCAATGATCTGCATTCTAATATAAGCAGTTTGGAAGATCGGTTGCACAGCTCATCACTAGAGTTGAGCGAATATGTTCAAAACCGGTCGCTTAATCTGAATTTGCCATATTAGTACCCTCTTCGTGCCGAATTTGTTTTGACAATCGATTCCAAACATATTCATTCAGTTCAACTTCCTTTGATTCCAATGATGTTTGGCTAATATTGCAAATGCAATATTTGCCGCCTATCGTAATCGGAACTGAATTTTGAAAAATCTGCTCATCACTCCCTATGTCCTGATTAACTCAAATGTTTATGGCATCTGGATCGTGCAAAGTCTTGGGTCTACTTAGGTCTGGTATATGTGTGGTGAGATAGGCATGACCAGAATTTATCAATTCTGGACATCGTGAACTTCTGCTTGAGGAGTGCATTGTTATAAAACGCGGATAAAAAATTGCCTCAATGAGCGTAAAGTACGGTACTCTTTGCTATCTTTACATCAAGCTAAATGTGGAGTATAATTTAATTCTTGTTGTAATTTGCCCAAGGACCACTATTGGTATATTTCCAACAGGGCAGAGCTGGAATTTCAACCCCAGTCTCCCACTTTGGTGGTTGTGCACTTTAACCACTACGCTATAATATGTAGTTAAAGTGCACAACCACCAATGTAGGAGACTGGGGTTCAAATCCTGGCTCTTCCCTATTGGAAATAATATACCAGTAGTGGTCGTTGGGCAAGACTACTAACACTATAGTGCCTACCTTAATAAACATGAGTGTCACGAACAAAGAGTCATGCAGACTTTGACGTCGCCCTGGTTAACAAGGTCTGCCTCAGATGTTAAGGAGCCAAGACAATTTGATGATAAATGGGCTACAGGAACAAATACATACACAATGCAAGAGAACTTGGATCTGATGAAATTCTACGACAGCAGACCAAATGAGAGAGGATATATGGAGCGTATGAGGAAACTCTGAATGGATACAAGACCTGCATGTCCACTGACTGAGAAACCACTAGTCGCCTAACGTTTCAATATCATAAAGAGAAAGTTATTTTCACAACTTAAGATGGATCAACTGCACGGCAGATCCACCTCACATGAAGACCTGCATGATCAACATGTGCAACCCCCTGAAAGTCCTGATTCAATCCTGCAACTAGAGAGCACTGCAGCTGATCTGAAACAGAAGGTCTTAGATAAACTATATACCATCAATACCAGAGATCGTCTGCCAAGGCTCAAAGTAACACCACCAGATGGTATGCTAGAAGATGCCAATAGAGCACTTGCATCAATACCTACCACCACTATGACTCTCACTAATAAACTGATCTTTGCTACCGCCTCAGCAATCATGGAAATGCTTGGCTATACAACCAGCAAGAACAGAAGTATGTGCTCCTCTTGGAAAAGAAGACTGGAGACAAAGATCAAGGTGACACAAAAAGAAGTCAGACAACGAACAGAAATACCGAAGCGTGTAAAGATCAAGAATAAGACCAAGCTGGACAAGTACTAAGGCCTGACCCAAACTGAAGCCCTAGAGACTGCTAAACAAAGGCTCACAACACTCACTGCAAGACTAGGGAGATACACTAGAGAAGCTGAGGAACCATCCAACTTGCACTCCCAACTACAGAGTAACAGCACAAGGGCAGAGACTTTATTATTATTATTATACATTTTTATAGCACCATTTATTCCATGGCGCTTTACATGTGAATACGGGGCAAATATAGACAAATACATTAAACATGAGCAGATAACAAGGCACACGAGTACATAAGGAGGGAGGACCCTGCCCGCGAGGGCTCACAGTCTGCAGGGGGTGGGTGAGGATACACTAGGAGAGGGAAGAGCTGGCTGTACGGCTGTTCAGTAGGTTGAGGATCACTGCAGGCTGTAGGCTTGTCGGACGAGATGAGTCTTCAGGTTCTTTTTGAAGGTTTCTATGGTAGGCGCAAGTCTGATGTGTTGGGGTAGAGAGTTCCAGAGTATGGGGGAAGCACGGGAGAAGTCTTGGATGCGGTTATGGGAAGAAGAGATGAGAGGGGAGTAGAGAAGGAGGTCTTGGGAGGATCGGAGGTCGCGTGTAGGTAGGTACCGGGAGACCATGTCACAGATGTATGGAGGAGACAGGTTGTGGATGGCTTTGTATGTCAGTGTGAGGGTTTTGAACTGGAGTCTCTGGGCGATAGGAAGCCAGTGAAGGGCTTGACACAGGGGAGAGGCTGGGGAATAGCGGGGGGACAGGTGGATTAGTCGGGCAGCAGAGTGTAGGATGGATTGGAGTGGTGCCAGAGTGCTAGAGGGGAGTCCAGAGAGTAGGAGGTTGCAGTAGTCGAGGCGGGAGATGATAAGGGCATGCACTAGCGTTTTTGCAGTGTTGCGGTCAAGGAAAGCACGGATCCGGGAAATATTTTTGAGTTTGAGACGACAGGAGGAGGCAAGGGCTTGGATATGTGGCTTGAAAGAGAGGGCAGAGTCGAGGATCACCCCGAGGCACCGGGCGTGTGGGACTGGGGATAGTGAGCAGCCATTGACATTGATGGATAGGTCTGGTGGAGGGGTAGAGTGAGATGGGGGAAAGATGATGAATTCTGTTTTGTCCATGTTCAGTTGTAGAGACTCCACCAATAGCAGAGACTGAACAATACTGGGGGAACATATGGAAGAAGGAAAAAAACACACAACACCAGTGCAATGTGGCTGCAAGATCTGAGAATGAAACACAGCAACCACCTAGAGCAAGAACCAGCCACCGTTATAAAAGCAGACCTCCAACAGCAGGTCAAGAACATGAAAAGCTGGACAGCACCTGACCCAGACATGATCAACACCTACTGGCTAAAGAAATTAACAGCGGTACATGAATGCGTGGCAAAGAAGATGAACCAACTGTTAGGAGCATGCCACCACCCAGCTTGGCTAAGACAAGGAAGAACAGTGCTGATCATGAAGAATCCTCACCACAAAGGAACAGTTTCATCCAACTACCGCCCAATAACCTGCCTTCTAACAACATGGAAACTCCTGTCAGGCATCATAGCCACCAAGCTGCAAAACCATATGAACCAGCACATGAATCCAGCTCAGAAAGGCATTGGGACCAACACCGGAGGCTCTAAGCACCAGCTCCTTGTAATGGTACAGTCACTCAAGACTCCAAGATCCAGACAGACCGATCTCAGCACAGCCTGGATTGACTACAGGAATGCCTATGACTCAATGTCACACACATGGATCTGTGAATGCTTTACTCTCTACAATGTCAACAGGAGATTAAGAACCTTCCTCAGAAATTCAATGGGCTATGGAGAACATTGGAAGTCTACTCAAGACAACTAGCACATGTGACCATCAAATTAGGCATATACCAAGGTGATGCACTGTCCCCATTGCTGTTCTGCATAGGCTTGAACCCCCCCAAGTCAGATAATTACAGTCTGGCTATGGATACAAATTGAAGAGTCGAAGCACCATCAGCCACCACCTCAACATGGATGACATCAAGCTATATGTGAAAAACGAAAGACATCAATTTACTGACCCAAATGACAAGGATCTACATCGAAGACATTGGGATGTCCTTCGGACTAGAGAAGTGTGGCCGATTCTTAATGGAGAGGCAAGGTAGTCCAGACTGGATGTGGAATTAACAGCAGGGCACATAGCAGATGTACAGATATGCAACAAGTAACTCAGCATTCCACAGGGGTACGGTAACCCATGATGAAAAGGCAAGGAAAACTACAACATCCAAATACCATCAAAGGGTAAAACAGGTCCTGAAGAGCCAGCTCAATGGGAAGCATAAAATCCACGCCATCAATACATATGCCCTGCCAGTTATCAGATACCCTGTTGGCACAGTATGCTGGCCAAAAGAAGAGATGGCAGCTGCTGATGTGAAGACACGAAAGCACTTCACAATGCATTGAGGTCTCCACCCTAAGTCTAGCACCCAAAGATTGTATACCAACAGAAAGGAGGGTGGTTGAGGCTTGATAAGCATCCAAACCACCATCACGAATGACGTCACACTGCAGTGTGTCTTCAAGAAAATGGGGCCGAAAGCGCGGACTGCGCAGGCACCGATTCCGGCAGAAGGAGGACGAAGAAAATGGCGCCGGAAAGGAATAGCGGAAGTAACAAATTGCTGTGGCATGAAGTGCCACAGCATAATCAGGGTGCAAATACAGGTCCTTCTCAAAAAATTAGCATATAGTGTTAAATTTCGTTATTTACCATAATGTAATGATTACAATTAAACTTTCATGTATTATAGATTCATTATCCACCAACTGAAATTTGTCAGGTCTTTTATTGTTTTAACCCCTTCCCGACCTTTGACGCATACGCTGCGTCATGAAAGTCGGTGCCATTCCGACCCATGACGCAGCATATGCGTCATGGAAAGATCGCGTCCCTGCAGGCCGGGTGAAAGGGTTAACTCCCATTTCACCCGATCTGCAGGGACAGGGGGAGTGGTAGTTTAGCCCAGGGGGGGTGGCTTCACCCCCTCGTGGCTACGATCGCTCTGATTGGCTGTTGAAAGTGAAACTGCCAATCAGAGCGATTTGTAATATTTCACCTAAAAAACTGGTGAAATATTACAATCCAGCCATGGCCGATGCTGCAATATCATCGGCCATGGCTGGAAACACTTATGTGCACCCACCCCACCCCTCCGATCGCCCCCCCAGCCCCCCGATCTGTGGTCCGCTCCCCTCCGTCCTGTGCTCCGCTCCCCCGTCCTCCTGTCCGCTTCCCCGTGCACCAATCAAACCCCCCGCACTCCGATCCCCCCCGCACACAGCGACCCCCCCGTGCTCCGATCCACCCCCCCCCCGCACAGCGATCCCTCACCCCGTGCTCCAATCCTTCCCCGTGCTCCAATCCTCCCTCCCGTGTTCCGATCCACCCCCCCCCCATGATCCGATCCACCCCCCCGTGCTCCGACGCCCCCCCCGTGCCCTGATCTCCCCCCCCTTATACTTACCTGGCCGCCCGAGGTCCGTCCGTCTTCTTTCCTGGGCGCCGCCATCTTCCAAAATGGCGGGCGCATGTGCAGTGCGCCCGCCGAATCTGCCGGCCGGCAGATTCGTTCCAGAGTGAATTTTGATCACTGAGATAGGTTATATCTCAGTGATCAAAATAAAAAAATAGTAAATGATCCCCCCCCCCTTTGTCACCCCCATAGATAGGGACAATAAAAAAAATAAAGAATTTTTTTTTTTTTCACTAAGGTTGGGGTAAGAAGTAGGGTTAGGGGTAGGGTTAGGGGTAGGGGTAGGGGTAGGGGTAGGGTTAGGGCTAGGGTTAGGGCTAGGGTTAGGGGTAGGGTTAGGGCTAGGGCTAGGGTTAGGGTTTCGGTATGTGCACACGTATTCTGGTCCTATGCGGATTTTTCCGCAGCGGATTTGAAAAATCCACAGTGCTAAACCGCTGCCGATTTATCGTGGATTTACCGCGGTTTTTCTGCGCATTTCACTGCGGTTTTACAACTGCGATTTTCTATCGGAGCAGTTGTAAAACCGCTGCGGAATCCGCAGAAAGAAGTGACATGCTGCGGAATGTAAACCGCTGCGTTTCCGTGCAGTTTTTCCGCAGCATGTGTACAGCGATTTTTGGTTCCCATAGGTTCACATTGAACTGTAAACTCATGGGAAACTGCTGCGGATCCGCAGCGTTTTCCGCAGCGTGTGCACATACCTTTAGAATTAGGCTATGTGCACACGGTGCGGATTGGCCGCTGCGGATCCGCAGCAGTGTTCCATCAGGTTTACAGTACCATGTAAACATATGGAAAACCAAATCCGCTGTGCCCATGGTGCAGAAAATACCGCGCGGGAACGCTGCGTTGTATTTTCCGCAGCATGCCAATTCTTTGTGCGGATTCCGCAGCGTTTTACACCTGTTCCTCAATAGGAATCCACAGGTGAAATCCGCACAAAAAACACTGGAAATCCACGGTAAATCCACAGGTAAAACGCAGTGCCTTTTACCCGCGGATTTTTCAAAAATGATGCTGAAAAATCTCGTACGAATCCGCAACGTTGGCACATAGCCTTAGAGTTGGGTTGGAATTAGGGTTGTGGTTAGGGTTAGGGGTGTGTTGGGGTTAGGGTTGTGGTTAGGGGTGTGTTGGGGTTAGGGTTGTGATTAGGGTTACGGCTACAGTTGGGATAAGGGTTAGGGGTGTGTTGGAGGTAGAATTGAGGGGTTTCCACTGTTTAGGCACTTCAGGGGTCTCCAAACGCAACATGGCGCCACCATTGATTCCAGCCAATCTTGTATTCAAAAATTCAAATGGTGCTCCCTCACTTCCGAACCCCGACGTGTGCCCAAACAGTGGTTTACCCCCACATATGGGGTACCAGCATACTCAGGACAAACTGCGCAACAATTACTGGGGTCCAATTTCTCCTGTTACCCTTGAGAAAATAAAAAATTGCTTGCTAAAACATCATTTTTGAGGAAAGAAAAATGATTTTTTATTTTCACGGCTCTGCGTTGTAAACGTCTGTGAAGCACTTGGGGGTTCAAAGTGCTCACCACATATCTAGATAAGTTCCTTGGGGGGTCTAGTTTCCAAAATGGGGTCACTTGTGGGGGTTTCTACTGTTTAGGCACACCAGGGGCTCTGCAAACGCAACGTGACGCCCGCAGACCATTCCATCAAAGTCTGCATTTCAAAAGTCACTACTTCCCTTCTGAGCCCCCACGTGTGCCCAAACAGTGGTTTACCCCCACACATGGGGCATCAGCGTACTCAGGAGAAACTGGACAACAACTTTTGTGGTCCAATTTCTCCTGTAACCCTTGGGAAAATAAAAAATTCTGGGCTAAAAAATTATTTTTGAGGAAAGAAAACGTATTTATTATTTTCACTGCTCTGTGTTATGAACTTCTGTGAAGCACTTGGGGGTTCAAAGTGCTCACCTCACATCTAGATAAGTTCCTTTCGGGGTCTCGTTTCCAAAATGGGGTCACTTGTGGGGGGTTTCTACTGTTTAGCCACATCAGGGGCTCTGCAAACGCAACGTGACGCCCACAGAGCATTCCATCAAAGTCTGCATTTCAAAACGTCACTACTTCACTTCCGAGCCCCAGCATGTGCCTAAACAGTGGTTTACCCCCACATATGGGGTATCAGCGTACTCAGGAGAAACTGGACAACAACTTTTGGGGTCAAATTTCTCCTGTTACCCTTGGGAAAATAAAAAATTGCGGGCTAAAATTCATTTTTGAGAAAATAATTTTTTTTTTTTATTTTCATGGCTCTGCGTTATAAACTTCTGTGAAGCACTTGAGGGTTCAAAGTGCTCACTACACATCTAGATTAGTTCCTTTGGGGGTCTAGTTTCCAAAATGGGGTAATTTGTGGGGGATCTCCAATGTTTAGGCACACAGGGGCTCTCCAAACGCGACATGGTGTCCGCTAATGATTGGAGATAATTTTCCATTTAAAAAGCCAAATGGCGTGCCTTCCCTTCTGAGCCCTGCCGTGCGCCCAAACAGTGGTTTACCCCCACATATGGGGTATCTGCATACTCAGGACAAACTGGACAACAACATTTGTGGTCCAATTTCTCCTATTACCATTGGCAAAATAGGAAATTCCAGGCTAAAAAATCATTTTTGAGAAAAGAAAAATTATTTTTTATTTTCATGGCTCTGCATTATAAACTTCTGTGAAGCACCTGGGGGTTTAAAGTGCTCAGTATGCATCTAGATAAGTTCCTTGGGGGGTCTAGTTTCCAAAATGGGGTCACTTGTGGGGGAGCTCCATTGCATAGGCACACAGGGGCTCTCCAAATGCGACATGGTGTCCGCTAACAATTGGAGCTAATTTTCCATTCAAAAAGTTAAAAGGCGCGCCTTCCCTTCCGAGCCCTGCCGTGTGCCCAAACAGTGGTTTACCCCCACATATGAGGTATCGGCGTACTCGGGAGAAATTGCTCAACAAATTTTAGGATCCATTTTATCCTATTGCCCATGTGAAAATGAAAAAATTGAGGCGAAAATAAATTTTTTGTGAAAAAAAAGTACTTTTTCATTTTTACGGATCAATTTGTGAAGCACCTGAGGGTTTAAAGTGCTCACTAGGCATCTAGATAAGTTCCTTGGGGGGTCCAGTTTCCAAAATGGGGTCACTTGTGGGGGAGCTCCAATGTTTAAGCACACAGGGTCTCTCCAAATGCGACATGGTGTCCGCTAACGATGGAGATAATTTTTCATTCAAAAAGTCAAATGGCGCTCCTTCCCTTCCGAGCCTTACCATGTGCCCAAACAGTGGTTTACCCCCACATGTGAAGTATCGGTGTACTCAGGAGAAATTGCCAAACAAATTTTAGGATCCATTTTATCCTGTTGTCCATGTGAAAATGAAAAAATTGAGGCTAAAAGAATTTTTTTGTGAAAAAAAAGTACTTTTTCATTTTTACGGATCAATTTGTGAAGCACCTGGGGGTTTAAAGGGCTCACTATGCATCTAGATAAGTTCCTTGGGGCGTCTAGTTTCCAAAATGGGGTCACTTGTGGGGGAGCTCCAATTTTTAGGCACACGGGGGCTCTCCAAATGTGACATGGTGTCCGCTAAAGAGTGCAGCCAATTTTTCATTCAAAAAGTCAAATGGCGCTCCTTCCCTTCCAAGCCCTGCCGTGCGCCCAAACAGTGGTTTACCCCCACATATGAGGTATCAGCGTACTCAGGACAAATTGGACAACAACGTACGTGGTTCAGTTTCTCCTTTTACCATTGGGAAAATAAAAAAATTGTTGCTGAAAAATCATTTTTGTGACCAAAAAGTTAAATGTTCATTTTTTCCTTCCATGTTGCTTCTGCTGCTGTGAAGCACCTGAAGGGTTAATAAACTTCTTGAATGTGGTTTTGTGCACCTTGAGGGGTGCAGTTTTTAGAATGGTGTCACTTTTGGGTATTTTCAGCCATATAGACCCCTCAAACTGACTTCAAATGTGAGGTGGTCCCTAAAAAAAATGGTTTTGTAAATTTCGTTGTAAAAATGAGAAATCGCTGGTCAAATTTTAACCCTTATAACTTCCTAGCAAAAAGAAATTTGGTTTCCAAAATTGTGCTGATGTAAAGTAGACGTGTGGGAAATGTTATTTATTAACTATTTTGTGTCACATAACTCTCTGGTTTAACAGAATAAAAATTCAAAATGTGAAAATTGCGAAATTTTCAAAATTTTCGCCAAATTTCCGTTTTTATCACAAATAAACACAGAATTTATTGACCTAAATTTACCACTAACATGAAGCCCAATATGTCACGAAAAAACAATCTCAGAACCGCTAGGATCCATTGAAGCGTTCCTGAGTTATTACCTCATGAAGGGACACTGGTCAGAATTGCAAAAAACGGCAAGGTCTTTAAGGTCAAAATAGGCTGGGTCATGAAGGGGTTAATACTGATGATTTTGGCATACAACTCCTGATAACCCAAAAAACCTGTCTCAATAAATTAGCATATCAAGAAAAGGTTCTCTAAACGACCTATTACCCTAATCTTCTGAATCAACTAATTAACTCTAAACACATGCAAAAGATACCTGAGGCTTTTATAAACTCCCTGCCTGGTTCATTACTCAAAACCCCCATCATGGGTAAGACTAGCGACCTGACAGATGTCAAGAAGGCCATCATTGACACCCTCAAGCAAGAGGGTAAGACCCAGAAAGAAATTTCTCAACAAATAGGCTGTTCCCAGAGTGCTGTATCAAGGCACCTCAATGGTAAGTCTGTTGGAAGGAAACAATGTGGCAGAAAACGCTGTACAACGAGAAGAGGAGACCGGACCCTGAGGAAGATTGTGGAGAAGGACCGATTCCAGACCTTGGGGAACCTGAGGAAGCAGTGGACTGAGTCTGGTGTGGAAACATCCAGAGCCACCGTGCACAGGCGTGTGCAGGAAATGGGCTACAGGTGCCGCATTCCCCAGGTAAAGCCACTTTTGAACCATAAACAGCGGCAGAGGCGCCTGACCTGGGCTACAGAGAAGCAGCACTGGACTGTTGCTAAGTGGTCCCAAGTACTTTTTTCTGATGAAAGCAAATTTTGCATGTCATTCGGAAATCAAGGTGCCAGAGTCTGGAGGAAGACTGGGGAGAAGGAAATGCCAAAATGCCTGAAGTCCAGTGTCAAGTACCCACAGTCAGTGATGGTGTGGGGTGCCATGTCAGCTGCTGGTGTTGGTCCACTGTGTTTCATCAAGGGCAGGGTCAATGCAGCTAGCTATCAGGAGATTTTGGAGCACTTCATGCTTTCATCGGCTGAAATGCTTTATGGAGATGAAGATTTCATTTTTCAGCACGACCTGGCACCTGCTCACAGTGCCAAAACCACTGGTAAATGGTTTACTGACCATGGTATTACTGTGCTCAATTGGCCTGCCAACTCTCCTGACCTGAACCCCATAGAGAATCTGTGGGATATTGTGAAGAGAAAGTTGAGAGACGCAAGACCCAACACTCTGGATGAGCTTAAGGCCGCTATTGAAGCATCCTGGGCCTCCATAACATCTCAGCAGTGTCACAGGCTGATTGCCTCCATGCCACGCCGCATTGAAGCAGTCATTTCTGCCAAAGGATTCCCGACCAAGTATTGAGTGCATAACTGAACATTATTATTTGTTGGTTTTTTTGTTTGTTATTAAAAAACACTTTTATTTGATTGGATGGGTGAAATATGCTAATTTATTGAGACAGGTTTTTTGGGTTATCAGGAGTTGTATGCCTAAATCATCAGTATTAAAACAATAAAAGACCTGACAAATTTCAGTTGGTGGATAATGAATCTATAATATATGAAAGTTTAATTGTAATCATTACATTATGGTAAATAATGAAATTTAACACTATATGCTAATTTTTTGAGAAGGACCTGTATGTGCACGGTGTCCCCCTGCTCCCGACCCCCTGCTCCCGGCAGTCCGCGCCTTCCGGCGCCATTTTTTTCCTCATGAGACTCTATAATGTAATGCTAGGAGCGTCGCGCCTGCGCAGTCTATAAAGGCTTCGGACAGAGTGACGCTCCCAGCGTTATATTATAGATGTTTATAGTATGTGATCTGCAGCACTAAATGACTGCCGATCGGTACATATTTGTTGATCGGTGGCCCGTTTAATATTTTCACACTGGTAAACAACTTAATGATATGCGCGCAGAATAATTGATCATTCAATGGGCATGTGCTGTTGAGATCGATGATCTTTTAAGCCATAAGACCATTTCACCCAAGAGATGAGTGTTTTCTGTTCATTGGGTGATCAGCAGCCTGTTTACAATGAGAGATTATCCAAGGTAAAATTGTTCCCGATCAGATAACTGAAAGGTACCATGTTTTTTTTTTTTTTTGCTTTTTTTCCCCCATCTATAGCCATAGACGAATAGGTCTGCATGTCTTTTTATTTCTCTCAATAAGAGAAACATTTTCAATACTATTTTTTTTTTTTCTGTAAGGCATGTTAAAAATGGCTAATATCGTGGGGGGCGCGGCCTACACTCAGTCCGTGCAGCAGCAGTAAGACTGAGCTCCCAAGGAAAAAGCTACTTCAAAGCAGAACAGCTGACATGTTTTGAACACCTGACATGTACCCGCAATAGCGACGGGTGGAATCGCAATCCACCCGCCTCTATTAATTAGTTAAATGCCGCTGTCAAACGCTGACCGTGGCATTTAACTACCGCTTCCGGCCATCGGGCCGGAAATGATCGCATTGCTGACCCCCGTCACGTGATCGGGGGTCAGCGATGTGTCGGCATGGCAACAGAGTTCTCCGTGAGACCACTATGGTTGTTGGTGAAGGCTTGCTGTGAGCGCCACCCTGTGGTCAGCGCTCATAGCAAGCCTGTAATTCGGCTACATAGGAGTGATCTGAGCATCGCTCCTATGTAGCAGAACCGATCGAGTTGTGCCAGCTTCTTGCCTCCTATGGAGGCTATTGGAGCATGGCAAAAGTAAAAAAAAGAAAAAAAAAAGTTTTTAAAAATATGAAAATGGGGGCCCAATTTGCAGAATCTATTGTTAAATCTTATGGTGTGATTAAATTTATACACATTTTGTGTAGCTATTCTTTCTATGATGTCTTCTATTTTTGGAGGATCTTTCCTTTTAACCCCTTGCTGACTATGAATTTAATCACGCCATAAGATTAACAATAGATTTTGCAAATTGGGCCCCCTGGAATAAAGAATTCACAACACCATTCACCTTGTTCCCTCTAATCACAAGAGAGAAGGAAAGGGAAAAAGAAATGTAGGCTTGGAATACAAGAATGTGTTTTATTAAATGTAGAATTATTAGAAACATATTTAGAAGTAAATATATTGTGTACTATTGGTGGATATAAAGTTGGTATAATTAATAATAGGTAATAGTATAGTTATAACTGTTTAAACAGATAATTTTATGTTTTTTTTTTGTTTTTTGAGAAAATGGACTATACAGCATTTCCTCCTGTTTTTATCCTAGATTTGGACATACCCATTCCTTTACCCTTCTAAACCCCCTCCTTGCCCTTCCCCTGCCTCTCTCCCAGTACAATAAATACGTCTTAAGTATAGTAAAATAGAGAGAAGATAAACTTAAACGATAGAAGTGATATTCCACATGTACAGTTTGTAATTGTTACAAAAACATTTTTTTTTTGGAAAAATAAGTCTTTTGAAACAAAAAATGGCTAACATGGTACTAAACTGTTGTGTATATCTTTTTTTTATTTGCTTTATATGTTAAACTTCATTTTATACTGTATACATCAGTGTGTATTGCTATTACATTTTCTTTACTTTCATCATTTTCTAGTGTAAACACCATCCTAAGCTTGATACTTTTGGACCATATATACCGACAGCTTCCAGAAAAATTGCAAAACTGAAAGAAATCTGCATTAATGTTGAAAAGGAATTTGGAAGACAAAAAATAAATGTAAGTTTTTGCATTTAATACATTTTAAGTAAAATGCAGCAATTACTATGATTTTTATCCAGGGATTATCAATGCAGTTATGAAATTTTGTAGTAATTAGGCCTCTTATAGGCAGTTTTTCATCTTTTTGTACTCAACATATTAGGCATACCGTATATACTCATGTATAAGCCAAGTTTTTCCAGCACCTTTTTTAGTGCTGAAATCGCCCCTATCGGCTCATACACTAGTCACGGTCCAGAACGCCAGCAGGCGAAGGGAGCAGCAGGTGCCAGGATACAGCGCACTCATAATACTCACCTACCAAGCACTCTCGGTGCTAGCACTGCATCTCATTCCGGCAGCCAGCGCCTGCCTGCAGCTCTTCCTGTGCTCAACGGTCACGTTGTACCGCTCATAAAGGTGATGAATATGGACGTGTCTCCACTCCCATAGCGGTGGAGCTCATATTCATCACCTTAATGTGTATGATGCTCCCCACATAGCCCTCCATGCAGCATAATGGGCCCCACATACAGTACCAAGTATAAGCACCCAGATTTTGCCAGCGGGCCAGAGTTTGACATTTATGTACTAAATAGTGAATAACTTAAGATGTTATTAGAATTTTGTTGGCATTTCTCATTTACATATTACAGAAGCACTCCCATCAAAGTTTTTATCCTCTTAATATATTGCAGTCATCATATTATATAGCACTGTGTACTTTTACAATTGCTTATTTTGTTTTTCTACCCAGTAAATTCTTCTTTCTCCTTCGCCTAATTGGGGGACACAGGACCACGGGTGAATGCTGCTGTCGCTAGAAGGCTGACACTAAGTGAATACAAAAAAAGTTAGCTCCTCCTCTGCAGTATACACCCACCCACTAGCTCTAGCTAAACCAGTTCTTGCTTCGTGTCTGTAGGAGGCACATGGGTCTGCTATTCAGACCACAATTTATTTTTAATTTTTTTTCTTTTTAATTTTTATTCTAATGGATTGCCGGGGCCACAGATCCTTTCAGGGTTCCGATCTCCCCAAACCAACAGGGGGGAATGGAGTGTCGCCTCCACGTACATCCTCCTGCACCGTTAAAAGGTATTCCCAAGGTGCCCCCTCTCAGGGAGGTCTCCCTGTCCGTTCTATCTTGGAAGGTGGCTTTTCTTGTGGCCATCACCTCTATCCGTCGCGTTTCCGAGTTGGCGGCCCTTTCCTGGTTACCCACCAGGACAAGGTGGTCCTGAGGCCTCCGCCTTCCTTCCTTCCTTCTTTCCTTCCTTCCTTCCTAAGGTGGTTTCCACCTTTAACCTCAACGAGGACATCGTTCTACCTTCCATTTGTCCAGCTCCGACTCATCCTCTGGAGCGATCGTTGAACAAGCTGGACCTCGTCAGGGCAGTGAGGATCTACCTGACTAGAACGTCCACTTTCCAGAAGACGGATTCTCTTTTCGTCATTCCTGATGGCACGCGTAGGGGCCTGCCTACTTCCAAGGTGACTGTTGCTTGCTGGATCTGAACGGCAATTTTGGAGGCTTACCGGGTCAAGAACAGAGTTCCCCCACCCGGGATTAAGGCTCACTCTACCCTGGCAGTCTGCTCCTCCTGGGCGGTGCACCACAGGGCTTCCGCCCTATAGGTTTGCAAAGCAGCAACCTGGTCTTCCATCCACATGTTCGCCAAATTTTACAAGGTCCATACCTACTCTTCGGTGGATGCCAGCCTAGGCAGAAGGATCTTGCAGGCGGCAGTGGTGAGTCCTCTGACCTGATGGAAGTCTGTTTTTCCCGCCCTAGGGACTGCTTTGGGACGTCTCATGGTTCCTGTGTCCCCAATGAGGCAAAACAGGATTTTTTGGTTCCTTACCGTAAAATCTGTTTCTTGGAGCCTTCATTGGGGGACACAGCACCCTCCCATATTATTCAGTTTCTATTGTTCTGTGTTCTATGACTGTTCTTATATGTACAGTTCTCATGTTTGTGGTTATTTCAACCTTGCTGTTTTTCTCCTACTGCGTTCTCACTAACTGAAGTTCATAATGCCAGTCGGTGGGGTGTACACTGCAGAGGAGGAGCTTACTTTTTTTGTGCATAGTGTCAGCCTCCTAGTGGCAGCAGCATACACCCATGGTTCCTGTGTCCCCCAATGAAGGCTCTGAGAAAGATTTTACGGTAAGCAACCAGAAAATCCTGTGTTTTCAAATAAATACTTTTTTTATGTAAATAAAGTACACATTTGGCTTCGCTGCTTCCGTAACGACCCGCTCTATAAAACTGTCCGACTAGTTAACCGCTAAAATAATAAATAAAAAAACGAGGCAAAAAATGCTTTATCATACTGCTGAACAAAAAGTGCAAAAAGAATGCAATAAAAAAGAATGTAAATAAAAATGGTACCTTTTTTAGAGTTATGTCATCTTGTCCCATAAAATGAAACTGACATTAGTGATGAGCGAGTGTACTCCTTGCTCGGTTTTCCCAAGCACGCTCAGGTGGTCTCCAGAGTATTTGACTGCTCGGAGACTGTTTTCATCACCCCAGGTGAATGATTTACAGCTATTATCCCTGCTGAGTACATGTGGGAGTTGACTGGTTGATAGAGAATCCCCACATGTAATCAAGTTGAATAGTAGCTTTAAATCATTCAGCTGCGGATGAATACTAAATCTTGGAGCAGTCATAAATACTTGGTGATCACCCAAGCGTGCTCGGGGAAAACCGAGCAAGGAGTACACTCGCTCATCACTAGCTGACATACAGCTCCATTAGCAAAAAAAAAAAGTCATAGCTGTCAGAACAAAGCGATGCAATAAAAAAAACTATTTTTCTATAAAAGTTTTTCTGTAAAAGCGCCAAAACCCAAAAAAGATATAATTTGGGTATCGCTGTAATCGTACTGACCTGAAGAATAAAGCTGCCTTACCAATTTTACCATTCGTGGAACAGTATAAACTCCCCCCAATAAAGCAATTTCTGAATTGCTGATTTTGTTGATTGTCTCCCAAAAATTGAAATGTAAAGTGATTAAAAAAATTTTCATGTGCCCGAAAATGATACCAATAAAAACGTTAGCTCATCCCGCAAAAAAAAAGCCATAACATGTCGGCTGAAATATGGAAAAATTATAACTCTAAAAATGTGGTGATGTAAAAACTAGTTTTCACAATAAAAAGCGTCTTTTGTATGACAGCCACGAAGCATAAAATCCCGATATAAATCTGGTTTCGCTGTAAATACATCGACCCAAAGAATAGTCACCTAATCACTTATACCGCACAAGGAACAGCGTGAAAAAGAAATAAATACCAATTCTTCACATGCTATTGTTTTTTTTTTCATTCTGCCTCCCAAAGATCGCAGTAAGGCTCGGCGCACATTTATCATGCTCTCTGCGCGGAGTGCTTGTACCGGGGTTTCTGTGTAAATCTCTGAAATACGTTATTCAGACAGACCCACCGGCAGAAGATTCCCTATAATGAGACAGATGGTGGCACTCTGGATGTCATGGGACCTGTGATCTGGCGGTGTCTGTCTTTTTAGGATTGCATAAAAGTGCCGTTGGCCACAGTTTTGTGCACTTCTGAAAAGGACAGATGGAGTCCAGAGTAACTCTGCTGACTCATTATAGTGAATAGATCCCTTGGTGGTTTCATCAGTCATGTCACTTGGAGATTTAGATGGAAACCCCGATGTAAGTGCTCAGCATAGAGCACCAGATAAATGTGATCCCAAACGTTTTTAAAAATGTTTCCAATGAAAGCTTCAATCCACAAAAAAAAGCAAGTCCCCTCTCAAGTCCGTCATCTGTTAACGGAAATATATTGGGCTTCCACGTTACTGGTAGCACAAAGGCTCTGGAAAAGCGAAATGGCTGCTTGCTGCCCCCAAAAAACTCAACAAAATCTCCACTCCCAAATCCAATTGCCGACTTCCTTTGAGCGCCAGTGTGCCTAAACCCCATTTAACGCCCACATGTTTAGCATTTTTGTAGTTATAATTTACAGGTGCACGTTTCCAGAAACATGAGCTGGGCATAATGTACTGGTCACTACAGCATACTGGTCACTACAACGGCAGTTTGCAATTTTCACTCCGCAACATCCACTACTGCCAGTTTCTGGAAAGCGCCCATGGAGTTAAAATTGTCACTACATCGGTGGATAAATTCCCAAAGGTTTTTAATTAACAAAATAGTATCACTTGAGGGGGATTCTGCGTTTCTATCACTTAGAGGCTCTTTATATGGAATCCGCAAACTATTCCAAGAAAATCTGCATTCCAGGATGCAAATAGCGAGTTTCTCCATATGGCTAAGTAGTACTGTACAGCCACATATGGGGGTCTTGACACATTCAGTAGAAATTGTGGGACAAATTTTGGTACCATTTTTACCCATTTCCTAGTAAGAAAATGTAAAACTTGGGCTAACTTGCAATCTTGGTGGTAAGAATGTAAATTACTTTGTTAACTGCCCAATGGTATAAAAGTCTGTGACTTACGTGGTGTTAATATAATCACTGCACCCCTAGATTAATTCATTTAGAGGTTTAGTTTGTAAAATAAAGTCACTTATGGGTGGTTCTGCTGTGTTGGCACCTCAGGTGCTGTGCCAATGTAGCATGGCACCCTCAAGTGCAGCAAGATCTGCACTATAATATGGTGGTTTTTCCCTTCCAAGCCCTGCCGTGTACCCAAACAGTTGTTTTCCTTCACACATTGGGTATCTGCGCGCACTCAGGAGAAATTGCACAACAAATTTTATGGAGCAATTTCTCCTGTTACCCTTATGAAAATGCAAAATTTGGAGCTAAAAAAGATTAATCTGGGAATAATTTGATTTTTTTATTTTATTTTCACGGCTTAATGTTATAAACTTCTGTGAAGCACATGTGGGTCCAAGGTGTTCAATACACATCTAGATAAGTTCCCAAAGGGGTCTAGTTTCCAAAATGGTATCACTTGTTTTGGGGTTTCCACTGCTTAGGCACATAAGGGGCTCTACAAACATGACATGGCATCCGCTAATTATGCCAGGAAATTATACATTCAAAAAGTGAAATCTTCCCTTCCGAGCCCTGCTGTGTGCCCAAACAATAGATTTCCCCCACATATGGGTTATCGGCATGCTCAGGAGAAATTGCACAACAAATATGGTCCGTTTTCTCCTGTTACCCTTGTGAAAATAAAGTAAGAAAATAATTGGTTCTAAAGGAAATTATTTGTGAAAGAAAAGTAAATGTTTATTTTTTTTCTTCTTCCATATTCCAAAAATTCCTGTGAAGCAGCCGAAGGGTTAATAAGCTTCTTGAATGTGGTTTTGAGCGCCTTGAGGGGTACAGTTTTTAGAATGGTGTCACTTTTGGGTATTTTCTGTCATATAGACCCCTCAAAGTAACTTCAAATGTGAGATGGTCCTCACAGCAAAATTTGCAAAACCATTTTTTTGTTTAAAAATGAGAAATCGCTGGTCAACTTTTAACCCTTATAACTTCTTGACAAAAAGGCATAAAAATGAAGTTTGAAAATTGCGCAATTTTCACCAAATTTCCATTTTTTTCACAATTAAACACAAGTCATATCAAATGCATGACACCAAAAAAACGCTGCATGTGCATACGTTTGTATGCGTTTTTGTCTTCGTTTGTGTTGGTTATGCGTATGCGGTCGATATTTCCAGGAGGGCGTGTCTCAATCGGTTCCTGGACGTGCGTAGTCCGCAGTACGCAAGGGCATCGACCGCATGTCCGTGCGTACCAATGCGTTCCCATAGACAATAATAAATTGTTTATACGTACTCATCCGCATGCCTGCACATATTTGAAGCCGCACACCGCGAAACGACGCATGCGGACGCATCCGCATTCAAGCTGGTGCAAATATGTACGCAAGACGCATGCAGATCTATACACAGGCATTAGCTGCGCACCGATACGCTAATTTGATCCGCCTGTAATAGCAATGGTGACATCCCTAGTACAGTGGGAGGGAAGTATATGTTTTGTTTTTTTCTTGGTCTTCTCTTCGGTGTTCACCGTCTGGGATAGTGATGTAGGTTTTCAGCAGATGAGGCAATCCAAAATATAAGTATTTTTGAGGGGGAGAGGATAGGTCAGATGAAGTCATATTTTATTGAAAAATTTGCTATGTTGGGGAGGTATTTTTAACCCCTTTACCCCCAAGGGTGGTTTGCACGTTAATGACCGGGCCAATTTTTACAATTCTGACCACTGTCCCTTTGTGAGGTTATAACTCTGGAACGCTTCAACGGATCCCAGTGATTCTGACATTGTTTTCTCGTGACATATTGTACTTCATGACAATGGTAAAAATTCTTTGATAGTACCTGCGTTTATTTGTGAAAAAAACGGAAATTTGGCGAAAATTATGAAAATTTCGCAATGTTACAACTTTGAATTTTTATGCAATTAAATCACAGAGATATGTCACACAAAATACTTAATAAGTAACATTTCCCACATGTCTACTTTACATCAGCACAATTTTGGAACCAACATTTTTTTTTGTTAGGGAGTTATAAGGGTTAAAACTTGACCAGCAATTTCTCATTTCTACAACACCATTTTTTTTTTAGGGACCACATCTCATTTGAAGTCATTTTGAGGGGTCTATATGATAGAAAATACCCAAGTGTGACACCATTCTAAAAACTACACCCCTCAAGGTGCTCAAAACCGTATTAAAGAAGTTTATTAACCCTTCTGGTGCTTCACAGGAATTTTTTGAATGTTTAAATAAAAATGAACATTTAACTTTTTTTCACAAAAAATTTAATTCAGCTCCAATTTGTTTTATTTTACCAAGAGTAACAGGAGAAAATGGACCCCAAACATTGTTTTACAATTTGTCCTGAGTACGACAATACCCCATATGTGGGGGTAAACCACTGTTTAAGCGCATAGCAGAGCTCGGAAGCGAAGGAGCGCCATTTGACTTATCAATGCAAAATTGACTGGAATTGAGATGGGACGCCATGTTGCGTTTGGAGAGCCCCTGATGTGCCTAAACATTGAAACCCCCCACAAGTGACACCATTTTGGAAAGTAGACCCCCTAAAGAACTTATCTACATGTGTTGTGAGCACTTTGACCCACCAAGGGCTTCACAGAAGTTTATAATGGAGAGCCGTAAAAATAAAACAAAAATTTTTTCCCACAAAAATTATTTTTTAGCCCCCAGTTTTGTATTTTCCCGAGGGTAACAGGAGAAATTGGACCCCAAAAGTTGTTGTCCAATCTGTCCTGAGTACGCTGATACCCCATATGTTGGGGGGAACCACCGTTTGGGCGCAGAAGGGAAGGAGTGCCATAAGGAATGCAGACTTAGATGGAATGGTCTGCAGGCGTCACATTGCGTTTGCAGAACCCCTAATGTACCTAAACAGTAGAAATCCCCCACAAGTGACCCCATATTGGAAACTAGACCCCCCATGGAACTTATCTAGATGTGTTGTGAGAACTTTGAACCCCCAAGTGTTTCACTACAGTTTATAACGCAGAGCCGTGAAAATAAAAAATCTTTTTTTTCCCACAAAAATTATTTTTTAGCCCCCAGTTTTGTATTTTCCCAAGGGTAACAGGAGAAATTGGACCCCAAAAGTTGTTGTCCTGAGTACACTGATACCCCATATGTTGGGGTAAACCCCTGTTTGGGCACACGGGAGAGCTCGGAAGGGAAGAAGCACTGTTTTACTTTTTCAACGCAGAATTGGCTGGAATTGAGATCGGACGCCATGTCGCGTTTGGAGAGCCCCTGATGTGCCTAAACAGTGGAAACCCCCCAATTATAACTGAAACCCTAATCCAAACACACCCCTAACCCTAATCCCAACAGTAACCCTAACCACACCTCTAACCCTGACACACCCCTAACCCAAATCCCAACCCTATTCCCAACTGTAAATGTAATCTAAACCCTAACCGTAACTTTAGCCCCAACCCTAACTGTAGCCCTAACCCTAGCCCTAACCCTAGCCCTAACCCTAGCCCTAACCCTAGCCCTAACCCTAGCCCTAACCCTAGCCCTAACCCTAGCCCTAACCCTAGCCCTAACCCTAGCTCTAACCCTAGCCCTAACCCTAGCCCTAACCCTAGCCCTAGCCCTAGCCCTAGCCCTAACCCTAGCCCTAATGGAAAAATGGAAATAAATACATTTTTTTAATTTTTCCCTAACTAAGGGGGTGATGACGGGGGGTTTGATTTACTTTTATAGCGGGTTTTTAGCGGATTTTTATGATTGGCAGCCGTCACACACTGAAAGACGCTTTTTATTGCAAAAAAATATTTTTTGCGTTACCACATTTTGAGAGCTATAATTTTTCCATATTTTGGTTCACAGAGTCATGTGAGGTCTTGTTTTTTGCGGGACGAGTTGACGTTTTTATTGGTAACATTTTCGGGCACGTTACATTTTTTGATCGCTTTTTATTCCGATTTTTGTGAGGCAGAATGACCAAAAACCAGCTATTCATGAATTTCTTTTGGGGGAGGCGTTTATACCGTTCCGCTTTTGGTAAAATTGATAAATCCGTTTTATTCTTCGGGTCAGTACGATTACAGCGACACCTCATTTATATCATTTTTTTATGTTTTGGCGCTTTTATACGATAAAAACTATTTTATAGAAAAAATAATTAATTTTGCATCGCTTTATTCTCAGGACTATAACTTTTTTTTTTTTTTTGCTGATGATGCTGTATGGCGGCTCGTTTTTTGCGGGACAAGATGACGCTTTCAGCGGTATCATGGTTATTTATATCTGTCTTTTTGATCGCGTGTTATTCCACTTTTTGTTCGGCGGTATGATAATAAAGCGTTGTTTTTTGCCTCGTTTTTTTTCTTTTTTTTTTTCTTTCGGTGTTTACTGAAGGGGTTAACTAGTGGGCCAGTTTTGTAGGTCGGGCCGTTACGGACGCGGCGATACTAAATGTGTACTTTTATTGTTTTTTTTTTTTTTATTTAGATAAAGAAATGTATTTAGGGGAATAATGTTTTTTTTTTTTTTCATTATTTAGGAAGATTTTTTTTTTTTTTTTTTTTTTACACATTTTGAAATTTTTTTTGTTTTACTTTTTTACATTGTCCCAGGGGGGGTCATCACAGATCAGTGATCTGACAGTGTGCACAGCACACAGGCTCTGTGAAGCCACCTCCCTCCCTGCAGGACCCGGATCCGCGGCCATCTTGGATCCGGGCCTGGAACAAGCAGGGAGGGAGGTAAGACCCTCGCAGCAACGCGATCACATCGCGTTGCTGCGGGGGGCTCAGGGAAGCCCGCAGGGAGCCCCCTCCCTGCGAGATGCATCCCTGCACCGCCGGCACATCGCGATCATGTTTGATCGCGGTGTGCCGGGGGTTAATGTGCCGGGAGCGGTCCGTGACCGCTCCTGGCACATAGTGCCGGATGTCAGCTGCGATAGGCAGCTGACACCCGGCCGCGCTCCCCCCGTGAGTGCCGCCGATCGCGCTGGACATACTATCCCATCCGTGGTAATGGGGGCCCACCCCACCTCGACGGGATAGTATGTCCGATGTCAGAAAGGGGTTAAATTACCAGTTCACCAAAGGGGCTTGAACATGTGCTCCTATGATCACATAGGTAGTGCACTGCACTTTATATCAAACCCCGCTTGGAAGAGCACCCGATAGGCTGAGACCGACTCCGTGACCATTGTTAGGCCTGCGGTTGAATTGGCAGACCATTGGCACACTGCGGTAACCCAGTGCAGATGCCATTGGCCTGACGGAGGGAGTGTTCTTCCTCTGTCAAACACTTCATGTGCTGCCAGCACAGTAGATTAATGATGGGTTAACTCTTAAGAGTGAGACAAGTGCTGTGCTTGTCTATTTCCAGCAGTCCCATAGAGAATGAAAGGACTTCAGCTGCTTGTGCTCGACTTTTGCTTCATTCTGTCGGGCTATATAGAGCCTTGCTCTCTTTATTAATGTGTAAGGCTATGTGCACACGTCCGGAATTGCCTCCGAAATTTCGGCAGCAATTCCGCAACTGTGCTGCAGGTAAAACGCATGCGGAATTGGCATGCGTTTTCCCTCTAAACACTAGCGTTTTACAAACGTAATTAGCTTGCAGAATGCTAGCGTTTTCCATGCGAGCTGTAGCATTGCTTGGAAATCTGATTGACAGGTTGGTCACACATGTCAAACAGTGTGACCAACTTTTTACTATTGATGCTGCCTATGCAGCATAAACAGTAAAAAGATAGAATGTTAAAAAATAATAATAAAAAAAAATCATGATATTCTCACCTTCCGGCATCCCCTGCAGCCTTCCCGCTCCTCGCGATGCTCCTGGCATCTTCCGTTCATTGCCTCGCGGCAATGACCCCAGATAACTTGGCGGTCTCGCCGCAAAGCATCCCTGGGAACGGGAGCATCGCGAGGAGCGAGAAGGTGAGCATATCACGATTTTTTATTTTATTTTTTTTTAGTTATATGGTTCTCAGGGCCTGGAGTAGAGTCTCCTCTCCTCCACCCTGGGCACCAACCACACATGATCCGCTTACTTCCTTTTTAAAGTATTAGCCTGACGTTTTCTCTCTTCAATGTACAGTTTTATTGCTGCTTCTTAAGTTATCACTAAATATGGCAATTCTATTTTGGACAGTCCAACTTATTTATTTTCTTTGCTTAGGTTCTGGAAGGATTTCAAGGTTGGGGTCTCGGTAAGTGAATTGAACACTTGACCTTTTATTTTCATACTTTGTGGAAATAATTTTGTGGCATTTGCTAGTTTTTAAGTATATGTTCTGGAAAAAGGGAAAATGTACTCCTGCTAAGCTGTAAAACTTCACGTTTATTTTAAATAAAAATGTCATCAAATATGCTCTACTCACAGTAGACACCCAGCTTACCTATGCGTTTCAGCCTCTTGAGGTACCATTTTACTGGATTTCTAGAGTAAATCTGACCGTTCCATGCGCCGCCTTCCCTATTGCTAATGCATATGCAGAATTTGGTGAGCTGACTCTCCCTCACCTTTTTTTTTTCTATTGCATACGATCTACCTGTAGTTGTTAAACTTTCCTCCTAGACTGTACAGGTTTCCTGTTCTCAAAATGTCAGTTGATGGGAGGCGCATGTGACAGGACCTGGCCATCGGCTGCCTCTCTACGGCATATTTATCAAGCTAAATGCTCAAAAAGGGGTTTAAAATGTGTGCAAGAAACATCAGTTTTACATAAATTCCACCAGATTTATGTGGTGTGGGTTTTTTTTTTTTAAATAAATTCTTTTTGCACCTTGTAAAAAAAAAAAAGGGGCGGTACCTTTGTGGAAGGCTTTTAGACAAAGTAAGGCAACTAATAAATTGTATAAGAACACCAAAAAAGATTCCTCTATATATGACAAAAGGCATCTCCAATGGATTATATCGTGAACAGGTAGGGAAGCAATTCAGGCTAATATTTTACAAACATTCTTTATTTCTACAAACAGAAAAACTGACCAGCACATTCCAACTTGTGTGAACAAGTGCCAGCTAACACAACAATTTTAAGAAAATATAAATCTGCACTCTGGATTGCTTAGAATGGTAAATCTAGAAAATTGGGATAATTTTCTAGTTTTACCATTCTTTATTTCTAGTTAGCACATCTCAGATTTTATTTGATATTTTTTGTTTTCTCATTGGACGCAGTCCCGTGTACACCAATGCAAACGGTGCTTCTGAGTATGTAGCTTTAAAATAAGTAGGTATGTACAGTACTAATGCTCACCTTTTTCCCTTTTCATGGTAGATTAGAATTAATTTATCAAACCGCATGAATAAATAAAAAAAAAAATTGGCATATTTTAAGGTGGTGCAAAGATAATCTGGACAATCTAATAATTAAACGGTAAAAGCTGTAGTCCTTCAAAGTTTTTATCCTCTTAATATATTACAATAATCTTATTTTATGGCACTGTGTAATTGCAATTGCTCAGTGTGCCTTTCTATAATTCTTCTGTTTTCCTTTAGGTATATGACATCACGTGATTAAAAACTGACTAGCTAAATCCTTCTAAGTTCTATGTAGAAACAGGAGATCCAATTTTCCCTGTATGACTCATGAGTCTCTGCAAAAGTCCCTGGCAGAGGGCTGGGCCGTCAGTTGAGATGAATACTGTATATACTCAAGTGTAAGTCGACCAAGGTAAAAGCCGAGACCCCTAATTTTGCCACAAAAAACTGGGAAAACTTAGTGATGCGAGTATAAGCCTAGGGTGGGAAATGCAGCAGCTACCGGTGAATTTCAGTGATAAAAAGATACCAATAACTCAAAATAATTAAGACATCAGGCTAAATGTTTTTGAATATCCATATTGAATCAGGAACCCCATATAATGTTCCATACAGTTCATGATGGTCCCAATAAGATGCTCCATACAAAATACGCCCCATATAATGCTCCATACAGTTCATCATGGGCCCCATAAGATGCTCCATACAAAAATATGCCCCATGTAATGTTGTATAAAAGGCTAATGATGGCCCATAAGATGCTCCATAGAATAATATGCCCCATATGCTGCTGCTGAGATGAAGGAAAAAAAAAAAAGCTCTTCTCTCGTTGCTGGGCGCCAGGTGCAGGAGTCGCCGCTGGCTCAGGCCCCTGGCACTTGCGATATTCACCTGTCCCCATTCCACCGCTGCGCGCTGCTGTTTTCCGGGTCTCTGCAGTGACTGTTCAGGCAGAGGGCGCGCACTAAACATGTCATCGCGCCCTCTGACTTGAATGTCACAGCTAGAGGACGTGGAAGAAAGAGCGCGGCGGTGGAACGTGGACAGGTAAATGGCTCACCCTTCCCCGTCATACTCGCCCTCCTGGTGTGGTCTGCACGTCCCTGCTTCTCCGATGGTCTCTGGCGAGCGCCGGGAGCTTTTTCCTGTGTTCAGTGGTAATATAGTACTGATCATTAAAATAATGAATATGCGCTCCACGCCCATGGGAGTAAAGTCACATCCATATTCATTACTTTAATGAGCCGTAACACATGACTGCTGAACACAGGAAGAGCTACAGGCACCAGAGACATGCCGGGATGAGATGAGTATGATGTGACAGCTGCCGCTTCCCCTCCGCCGCCGACCCCCCTGGGACAGTGGCTCAAGTGAAAACCGAAAGGGGCACTTTCAGCCTAAAAAAATGGGCTGAAAATCTTGGCTTATGCTGGAGGTAATTTCTGCAGGGACAAGAGGCTTCCTGTTTCTACATAAAGCAGAGAAAACAGAAGAATTACCTGGGTATAAGGGCAAAATGAGCACATACAAGTACATACAAAGTGCTATACAATATGACTGCAATATAGTAAGAGGATAAAACTTAGAAAAGAGTGTTTCTTTAACCCCTTTATCCCATATGATGTGCTATCCCGTCGAGGTGACCTGGGACTTAATTCCCAGTGACTGGATAGTACGTTATAGGCGATCGGCCGCGCTCACGGGGGGGAGCGCGGCCGATCGCCACCGGATGTCAGCTGATTATTACAGCTGATATCCGACACTGTGTCAGGAGCGGTCACGGACCGCTCGCGGCACATTAACCCCCGAAACACTGCGATCAAACATGATCGCAGCGTTTAGGTAGCATTGTGTCTCCTACCTTCTCCTCCCTGCAGGCCCCGGATCCAAAATGGCCGTGGGGGGGCCTTCCGAGTCCTGCAAGGAGGTAGCTTTCAAAGCAGGCGCTGGGAAGCCTCCCTGCAGTGCCTGTCAGATCGCTGATCTGACACACTGCTTTGCAAAGCAATCTGACACTAGTATGATGTCCTGTGACAAAGTAAAAAAAAAAAAAACAGTAATTTTCTTTATGTAAATAAAAAAAAAACAAAAGTGCACACATTTAGTATCGCCGCGTCTGTAACGACCCGACCTATAAAACTGTCCCACTAGTTAACGCCTTAAGTGAACATTGTAAAAAAAGGCAAAAAACAACGCTTTATCATACCTCTGAACAAAAAGTGGATTAACACGCGATCAAAAAGACAGATATAAATAACCATGGTAACGCTGAAAACGCCATCTTGTCCCACAAAAAAGGGCCGCGATACAGCTTCATCAGCGAAAAAATAGTTATAGCCCTCAGAATAAAGCGATGCAAAAATAATTATTTTTTATGTAAAATAGTTTTCATCGTATAAAAGCGGCAAAACCTAAAAAAAAAATATAAATGAGGGATCGTTGTAATCTTACTCAGCCGAAGAATAAAACTGCTTTATCAATTTTACCAAACGTGGAACGGTATAAACGCCCCCCCCCCTTCCCCCCCCCCCCCCCCCATACACACACACACACAAACAAAAAAAAACAAGACCTCACGTGACTCTGTGGACCAAAATATGGAAAAATTATAGCGATCAAAATGTGGAGATGCAAAAACTATATTTTGCAATAAAAAGCGTCTTTGTGTGTGACGGCTGTCAATCATAAAAATCCGCTAAAAAAACCCGCTACAAAAGTAATTCATCACCCCCTTAGTTAGGGAAAAATAATAAAATTTAAAAATATATTTTTATTTCCATTTTCCTATTAGGATTAGGGTTAGGGCTGGGGCTAAAGTTAGGGCTGGGGCTAAAGTTAGGGCTGGGGCTAAAGTTAGGGCTGGGGCTAAAGTTAGGGCTGGGGCTAAAGTTAGGGCTGGGGCTAAAGTTAGGGCTGGGGCTAAAGTTGGGGCTGGGGCTAAAGTTGGGGCTGGGGCTAAAGTTGGGGCTGGGGCTAAAGTTGGGGCTGGGGCTAAAGTTGGGGCTGGGGCTAAAGTTGGGGCTGGGGCTAAAGTTGGGGCTGGGGCTAAAGTTGGGTAAGGTTATGGTTGGGTTAGGGACGTGTTGGAGTTAGGGGTGTGTTTGGGTTGGGGTTTCAGTTAGAATTGGGGGGTTTCCATTATTTAGGCACATCAGTGGCTCTCCAAACGCGGCATGGCGTCCGATCTCAATTCCAGCCAATTCTGTGTTGAAAAAGTAAAACCGTGCTCCTACCCTTCCGATCTCTCCTGTGCGCCCACAAACAAACAAATTGGAGCTGAAGTTAATTTTTTGTGTGTTTTCTATCATATAGACCCCTCAAAGTGACTACAAGTGTTGTGTGGTCCCTAAAAAAAACCAATGGTGGTGTAAAAATGAGAATTTTCTGGTCAACTTTTAACCCTTATAACTCTCTAATTTAAAAAAAAAAAATATTTGGTTCCAAAACTGTGCTGATGTAAAGTAGACATGTGGGAAATGTTGCTTAAGTATTTTATGTGACATATCTCTGTGATTTTAAGGGCATAAAAATTCTAAGTTGGAAAATTGCGAAATTTTCAAAATTTTCGCCAAATTTCTGTTTTTTTCACAAATAAACCCAGGTAATATCAAAGAAATTTTTACCACTATCATGAAGCACAATATGTCACGAGAAAACAGTCAGAATCATCAGGAACCCTTGGGGGTTAGGGGGTTAATAACTACTCCATAATGTTTATATTACAGCTTTAGGACGGTTTATCAGATTCCCCTTCATACTGCCATTTTTAGATCAGGAGGGCCATGCAACCTGTGAGGAAGGTTCTACTAACGACTACAGGAGAGCTTGTAAAACTTTTATTTGTAAGTGCCACAAAATTATGTGCCTTTTAACTTTTTAGATGTAACAAGTTTTATGCATGTTATTTAGTCATGAGCGAGTGTGCTCGTTACTTGAGTTTTCCGAGCATGCTCGAGTCTCAACCGAATATTGCCGGTGCTCGGATGCGATGTTCCAATCCTTGCCCTGCATATTGAGTGGCTTAACGAAAGATGCAGGGATTGTCTGCCATACACGGTTAAGCTGTAGCCATGTTTATTGGCTGTATTACAGCCACTCAATATGCGGGGCATGGATCCGAACATCGCATCTGAGCACCCCGCAATACTCTGAGACTCGAGCATGCTCGGAAACCTGGAGTGTAGAGCACACTCGCTCATCACTAACGTTATTTTAACTTTTTACTATTAAGACTATTGTGTGGTTTTGTAAATGCTCTATTTGTATATTTTATAAATGTTGATTTCTGTTTATGCATTTTAATACTTATTGGTAAGTTTTCACGGTCAGGAAACGTTGCGAATTGGATGCTGCGTACAGCCGCAGTGTCCAATCTGCAGCGGCCGGATGTTATAGCACAATGGATGGGATTTTATGAAATCCCATCTCCACTATGCTTTCAGACGCAGGTGGCAGACCTGCGTATACACACATGCGGCACGTCTTTATAGACCGCAGCATGTCTATTTATCTTGTGGAGATGCTCAGTCTCCACAAGATAAATAGCACCATCCTATGTATAGGATGCGGTGATTACTCACGGTTCAATGAACACATGCGGAATCACCGCGCGTACAAAATTTGGCAGCGCTTTGGATGGAACGGGGAGGCTGCTGCGTCCAAAGCGCTGTAGTTACTGAACGTGGAAACATGCCCTAAAGGTATCGTCACATTAAGCGACGCTGCAGCGATCTAGACAACGATGCCGATCGCTGCAGCGTCGCTGTTTGGTCGCTGGAGAGCTGTCACACAGACAGCTCTCCAGCGACCAACGATCCCGAAGTCCCCGGGTAACCAGGGTAAACATCGGGTTACTAAGCGCTGGGCCGCGCTTAGTAACCCGATGTTTACCCTGGTTACCATTGTAAATGTAAAAAAAAAAAAAAAACACTACGTACTTACATTCCGGTGTCTGGTCACGTCCCTCGCCTTCAGCTTCCCGCACTGACTGAGCGCCGGCTGTAAAGCACAGCGGTGACGTCACCGCTGTGCTCTGCTTTACGGCCGGCCGGCGTTCACAATCAGTGCGGGAAGCTGAAGGTGAGGGACGTGACCAGACACCGGAATGTAAGTATGTAGTGTTTTGTTTTGTTTTTTTACATTTACAATGGTAACCAGGGTAAACCTCTGGTTACTAAGCGCGGCCCTGCGCTTAGTAACCCGATATTTACCCTGGTTACCAGTGAAGAAATCGCTGAATCGGCGTCACACACGCTGATTCAGCGATGTCAGCGGGTGATCCAGCGACGAAATAAAGTCCTGGACTTTCCCCAGCGACCAACGATCTCCCAGCAGGGGCCTGATCGTTGGTCGCTGTCACGCATAACTATTTCGTTAACGATATCGTTGCTACGTCACAAAAACCAATAATATCGTTAACAATATCGTTGTGTGACGGTACCTTAAAGGTAAAAGTAATCTCTTCATGCCACAGCACTGCTTTCATGTGCTCATTGAGTGACAGTCCTGTCTTCACCCCAGAGTTAAAGTCTATGAGCTCCATCTTTCTGACACTGCTCATTCACTGCTGTTTTCACTAACATGGCAGCAACAGATTGGCATATAAGAAGTTATCAGAGCCATGGTAAATGGGGATTGCAGCATTTAGGGAGTTTGACAAACTGAGACAGACAGGAAGCATATTTTTTGCCAGTGCACAAACTATTTAGCCGAACGATGCATATTAGAAGTACTGTATTATCTATGCATGTTATCTTGTAGAACTAATATTGTAAAAGAAAATTTAAAAAAATGTTATTTAAAATGAAATTGTATTTTTAAAAATTACAACCATTCTAAATGAAAGCACTTTTCAGAGATATGTGATCATGTCATCAGATAACCTATGTCATATTTGCACAAAGCGGAAGGTGGAGCCTGGATTTCCTGACATCTACCTATATTATCAAGCTTCTTCAGCGAGTTGGAATCCCTTGTTTGTAATATCATTCATCAGATACTCCACGGCTTGCGCTTCCTGAGTTCTAGTCACGTCAAAACGTATCCCTTTGACAGTCTGACCCTCTTGCCAGTTGGCTTCATTTTTTTTTTTTTGCTCTGCCCTTGTGGAGTTCTTGTCCCTAAACAAAGGGCCACTTTTAGATGCATATAGTGGCTATTGTGGCCTCACTTTTGAGGCTGCTAGTCCATCCCTCATGATAACTCAATCCATAGGGTGGTCTTAAGTCTATCCTAGTCTTTTTTTTGCCTACAGTCCTTAATGGCTAAGGTTAGAGAATGCAGCAGTGCTTCCATCTTTTTACCTCCTATGTTGAGCGCTGGCCAGGTCATCTTATTCAATCGTTAAGGCAGGTTACTGATAAGATTGACTTTTGTTACTTTGCATGGACAGCCAAGATGTTTGAATATTTTACTTCTCAAATGGTCACCAAAGAAGTCTACCTCCTCCTCTAGAGTTTCTCGCTGGTAGGTGATGAGTCCGGGTGGAGGTATGTTCATTTAAACATTCCAGGGGAATCTGTCTTTCATTGTAAGGGCGGGATTCTCTTTCCACAGCTTGGACTCAATTTGAATAATCCTGAGTTTAACAGGCAGCCAAAATTTGGAGTCCAGAACTTTCGCTCTTTATTGCAGATGCCCCTGGGCATCATCCGTGGTTTCCAAATAGACATTTCCCAACTGTCTCCTTTTATGCCCAATTTCTTTAACATTTAATTCATTAGTAGGCTTTTGGGTTTGCTGTTTTGAAATTTTCAGGCATTTTGGATTAGTTTGTCCAACTATGATTAGGGACCAAGGGCCTCAGATGTCACATTTCTACCATTACCTTTAGAAAGCCTCTTGTTCTTGAGTGAGAACCTTTTTTGCAGCACTCTTATGGCCATATCCTTCTCTTTATTTTTTTTAAATGATTATCTTGAGTCATGGTTGACTCCCTAGGGCCAGGTTCCTGCCTTGGCTTTTCTGGTCCAGCGGGACTTGACTTTTGTAGGCCATAGGCCAGTACTGTCTGCCCGAGCACGCTCCCCCTCGAGATTTGGGGGACCTCAATCTGGCGTTGGACGTTCTTCAGTCTTTTCCTTGAGTGCCCATCGGAGATTTTTGATTTTTTTTTTTTTTACCTCCGTAAAGCTCTCCTCAATCAAGCAATCCTCTGAAGAGGACGCTCTCCTATTTTTCTCCTTTTTTTGGGACAGAGTCTTCTGACATTCTGCTCCCTCCCCTCACCTTCCTGACTTTCGTCTCCATGATGACATTGCTCTCCTCTAGGTATTTTGCCTGTCCTTTCCTTGGGAGGTTCCTCCACAATCTGATATAATCAGATCTGTGCAACTCTACCTGTCTCTCAAAGATCTATTTTGACTTTTGCTTACCTTTTGTGAGTTATCGTGGTATACTCAGACAGAGGTTTGACCATCTCTATGGCTACCATTGTTCTCTGGTTTCGATCTGACAATGTGGAAGGTAAGCTAGGGCGGCTCTTCCAGGCTGTCTACCCCGAAGGGTAGAAACCTCCAGGTCTTGCGCTTCCAGACGTCTGTTTATTTTAATCAGATTTTGCCACTTCTTTATTCTTGTGTCCGCATCATTGTGGAGCTCTTACCTTTGCGTTTAAGGATGCAGATCTTTGCAGAAATTACAAGCTGCAGCGGCTCGGGTAGTAACCTGAGAGATTGCTAGTCTTCCTTCTGCAGTTCTGGTATTTGTTTCTTCCCCCCAGGACAGTTGTAGGACGTGCCATGATATTAGTGTCCCCCAATGAAGCAACCGAGAAGTCAAGATTTT
The DNA here is from genome assembly GCF_032444005.1 of Ranitomeya imitator. NCBI lineage: Eukaryota > Metazoa > Chordata > Amphibia > Anura > Dendrobatidae > Ranitomeya > Ranitomeya imitator. Next base: position 215,264,109 of record NC_091287.1, on the reverse strand, counting down.
TGGTATTCACCTTAAAATCTTTCTCATAGCCTTCATTGAGGGACACAGCCCACTCCCTTGTTGGGGTGGTCTGGATTTTGCTCTTTTTCTTTTGTTCTGATTGAATAACTGGGTTTCGCGTGCCCAGGAGAGAAGTCAACTTTTCTTTTTTTTTTTTTTATCATTATTCATTTCCTTTGTCCCCCAATTAAGGTTATGAGACAGAATTTATGGTGAGTACCAAAAATCTTTATCCCGCACAGTGATCATTGCAAAACAAAATATTAGGTAAAACAATGCCTTAATTTGTTTGACCTTCCTCATAACTGAATAAAAAGTTTTCATACAGCCCTATAAATGAAGTTGGGGGATAGCTTATACGCTGGGTGTCCTCTTATAGGGCGGGTTTGAAGCAAGTTGCGGTCGCTGCATATGGTGGGGGGAGCGGTCCTGATGACTAGGTGAGGGGGGGGGGGGGGGGGGGAGTGGCGCTTACACCGGGAAGGTGTAAGTGAAGCAAACTGCAGGTGTCCAATGGGTTACCATGTCAGCAAGGGTGTGTGTATGTAAAATATTTTATTTTACATACATTTTATTTTTTACATTGATTGGTAAAGTGAATAGTGTCCTAGTAAACAGTTACTTGCATTATTAAAAAAAATCAAGCCCTTCTACTGCAATGTGGATGGGAACATGCATAAATTTTATAACTTGGAATCCGGGTGGGAAAAAATGAAAATACAAAAATGGATAATCTTCCAGTTGGCAAGTGATTAAAGAATTTACTCTTGCCAACAAAGCACAACACTAAAAGTTACAAGTTGTGTAATGTTATAATGATATCAACACATAATGTAAGACCATATAATAATTTATTCCGCATGGTGAGCACAACTTAAAAAAATCAATTCTAAAAATGTTTTTTATTTATGTTTTTGCTTATACAGCCTAAGTCTTATGCACCTTTAAACGGACACCAGTGAAAAAATGACATGTACTGAAAAAAAAAATAGTCCTGGAAAATGAAGATCAAAACAATTGCATGACACTACATTTTGTTTTAATATGGTCAAAACTTTTTTTTTTTTTTTATTTATAACTTTTTAGTGTAGTTACCTATTCTTCGGATAGGAAATACCTTTCTGAACACTGAGGGTCCAACTGCTAGTAGCCCCACAAATCTGGAGAGCTGTGGCTCTGAAGAGCACTGTATGAAGGGATGAATAGTTGACAATGCTCTCTTCCGCTTTATTTTATAGGAGTGCAGAAGACCAGCTGAAAGTATTGCTCAGCTATAACCGGAAATCTCATTAAGAATGAATGGAGCAACAGTGCGCATGATTTACCCACCGGTCCATTCACATAGTGCTTTTCAGAGCCACGGTTCTTTGAATCAGTGGAGGAACCAGCGGTTGAACCCCAAGCGATTTGATAAGTTAAAGTATGTACTTGTGTATAAGCTGAGTGTTTCGGCACATTTTTTGGTGCTGAAAACGCCCCCCCCCCTCAGCTTATACATGAGTCAGTTATCGCAGGAGGGGGAGCAGCGGGTCAGAGGCAGGAGCCGGCGGCTGTGGCTAAAGCCTGTGCCGCTGCCGTAATAACGCACAGTGCCAGCCGCAGCCACCAGCTTCCATCACATATCCTACTCGCCTACTAGCGCGCCCTTGCTGGCACTGCATCTTCTTCGTTCCAGAGCCTGCCTGCAGCTCTTTGTGCCAAGCGATCACGTGGCCCCGCTCATTAAGGTAATGCATATGCAGGTCTCTCCATCTCCATAGGCATGGAGTGTATATTCGTTACCTTAATGAGCGAGGCCACCTGAAAGCTCGGATGGAAGACAGAGCTGCTGGTGCCGAAAGGAACGAAATGCAGTGCCACCAAGGGCACACAGGCAGGTAAATAGGATGTTTTTTGTTGTTGTTTTTTTAACTGTAATCATGCATATAAAGATAAAGGGTAAATAGCCATGCATACAATGACAGGGTCGGGGGAGCTATGCATGCCAGGACAGGGATGAGGGGACAATGCATACCCGGCTTATACTTGAGTCAATAAGCTAATCCAGTATTCCGTGGCAAAATTAGGTGCCTCGGCTTATACTCTGGTCAGCTTATGCTCCAGGATATACGGTATTCCCTATTCTTGGTTAAGAGATAATTTCCAAACTTGGGAATACCTCTTTTAAAGGGAACTTGTCAGTTGTATTTCACCCCTCACTTTTTATATGGTCTTGTAGATTTTTCAACGATAAATCCAGAAATACTTTTTCATGGACTAAGAAGCCAGCTCTTGAATTGATATCCGAATGAGGCTGAAGAACTAAATGTCAATTTGAAGCCGTTGCCACTCCAGGTGCTGGGTGGGTATTAGAGCTGAAGTCGCACAGCATATAGACTGAGCCAAGCAGGAGGAGGGGGCACTGGACAGGGAATAGCGTTGGTGATACTATTTCCGGACTTATCTGTGATAAAGCTACATGAGCATATAAATAGTATTGGTTTTGAAATTGAAAACCCTCGCCACCCCCACTTGAACTTGGAAAAAAAAAATCTAGTTTTTGCTCTCATAAATTTTCATGTATAACTTTCACATTATGACAACACTCAATATACTATTGTAGATTATGTTCTGTGATTATTACCACATAGATCTTAATGGTGGATCAAGTCTTAACTACGATCCAGACAGTGAACTGAATCAGATGGACTACACCAGTGATGATGTCTTTGAAACCAGTAAGAAGCCTAAAGTTCCTGAACACATAACCTTTCTAGGTAATCATCTGCTAAATATTGATTTGCCTTCATTGTATCTAAAGTTGCCCCTGAATTAATAGGGAATCTGTCACCTGGTAATTCAGTTGTATCAGCAGATTGATTGAAGGAATAGACGTACTGCCATGTAATCCTCCATATGCATGTGCTCTGCATGACTCTGTCCCCACTACTGATTGGTGGCATTCTGACTATGCATATTGTACACAGAAATCTGCCAATCAGTGCTGTGCGTGGGATTATATAGAGCTCAGAAACTGGAGGTTCTGCAGCAGGTAAAGCAGGGATTTACGGCTGCTCTGAGATGGGGTAGGAAAAACCTCGCGACAGATTCCTATTATTGTTTTTTTTTTTTTTTTTTTTTTTATTTGTCGGGGGTGGAACTTTTTGTGTCAAGTAAACAGTAAATTGAGTTGATTTTGGAAGCTGGAAAAATTGGACAGGGGAAACCAGCTTTGATAAAGATCACTGATGAGATTGAAGTTCATCACTTGTTTCCCTCAGTCCATACATGACTCTGGAGCTTTTGTTATTTTAAAGTTGGATTGAATAAAGTCTGGATTTTACTAAGGAGCTAAAACACTTTAATCCTTTCACATTGAGGAGTATATGACTTGGTCAAAATATCAAAATGATCTAAGGAAAAACGGCAGGTCATGCTTGCCTCAGGTTCAATTATGCAGTTGGGGAATGATGGCCTGTGTGCCACAGAAGTGCGAGTGTAGCCTATAAAGCGAATACTGGTTGTGATTAAAAAGGTGTCAAAACATACAAAGCTTGTCAGCATGATGGGAATGGGTGAATATAGTTGTGACCCCATACTTACCCTGGTTTACTCTCGAAAGCACCAATAAGTGGAAAGTTGGGCTAATTAACCATATTGTCTAATATTATTTGGATGGCCATGTGCATGTACATTGCTTTCATGAGAAAGAGATGGTGCCATTATGCACTTGTGTGGTGGGGGGAGAGGGAAGCATGAGGCAGTATAATGCTCTGGGCAATGTACTGCTTGTCTTTTAATGTGACTGTTACATGCCTAAGTGGACCAAGTAGTCCCCTTAATGACAGATATATTTACCAATGGCAGAGATAATTCGTCAGGATAATTCACCCTGCGGACTGCATTTCTTGTTCAGGAACTGTTTGAGCTCCATGCCAAAAATTTCAAGGAGTAGACTTGACCTTCAAATTTACAGGATCTTTGATCAAGCATGTTTGGTATGCGTTATAAAAGCAAGTTGGGTTTACAGAGCCCCAATAGGTTATTTATAGGACTTAAAGGGAACCTGTCACCTACTTTTTCGTGTATAAGCTACGGCCACCGCCATCAGGGGCTTATCTACAGCATTCTGTAGCTTATGTACAGAATGCTGTAGCTAAGCCCCTGATGGCGGTGGCCGTAGCTTATATACGAAAAAGTAGGTGACAGATTCCCTTTAAAGGGTTGTCTAGTTATAACAAAATGATGTCTTGTCTCCATTCTATATGTCATCAATATCAGATCTGTGTTTTTCCATCACCTCGGCACTCTTACCGATGACCTGTTATTGACCTGTTATGCGGGTGGTTAAACTTGGCTACAAGGCACGGCTCCATTCAGTGTGTAGTGGTGGCTACCAGGTGCTGCAAAACAGCTTCCATTCAAAAGCTTTGCTGTTCCTCTAATTGTTTACAACTGGCAGCTACTGAGGCAAATAGCCAATTGGTAGGGATGTCAGACACATCCACTCATCTGAAATTGATGACTTATCCCACTGATATGTCCACAATATACTATGCTGCTGACATCTTGGCATCAGATACCTCCTTCAGAGGACTTGTAAGATACATGTTGTTGATTTCTACATGCAGTGTGTAAAAACTAGCTGTGAACGCAAATGCTTTATATATTTTACAGAATACTAACCTTCTTTAAAATTCCTTTGACTATGTACATACACTGCTTATTCTTTGTAGAATTAAAGGCAGCGCATGAAGCAGATAAGCGTGCAGCATCTAGGTAAGTATGAGCAATATAATTAGACAATTGCCTTTTATTTTATACATCCGGAATATATATTTATTTTTTTTGCAAAATCCGCTGTGAAATTTGTTACAGATCCTTGAGAATCTGTATAACATGCAGATTCTGATTTCATGATTTTCATGTTGCACGATCTCCCCTCCACTTCCCTTTACATTGTAGAAGTTTTATCCCAGCAAAGCCATCTACTTACTAAGCAGACTGTTGCTTAAATATCAAACACCCACACAGTAGTCACAGTAAGGCTTTCCTTTTGTAATCCTGAGCCCTCTATTATATGTTATCAAGCATAAGAATTTTATGGACTGTACTTCACCAGCAGTTTTCGCTAAACCGAACCTTTAAGGTACCGTCACACTAAGCGACGCTGCAGCGATACCGACAACGATCCGGATCGCTGCAGCGTCGCTGTTTGGTCGCTGGAGAGCTGTCACACAGACAGCTCTCCAGCGACCAACGATCTCGAGGTCCCCGGTAACCAGGGTAAACATCGGGTTACTAAGCGCAGGGCCGCGCTTAGTAACCCGATGTTTACCCTGGTTACCATCCTAAAAGTAAAAAAACAAACGCTACATACTTACCTACCGCTGTCTGTCCTCGGCGCTGTGCTTCTCTGCTCTGGCTGTGAGCGCCGGGCAGCCGGAAAGCAGAGCGGTGACGTCACCGCTCTGCTTTCCGGTCGCTGTGCTCACAGCCAGAGCAGAGAAGCAGAGCGCCGAGGACAGACAGCGGTAGGTAAGTATGTAGCGTTTGTTTTTTTACTTTTAGGATGGTAACCAGGGTAAACATTGGGTTACTAAGCGCGGCCCTGCGCTTAGTAACCCGATGTTTACCCTGGTTACCAGCGAAGACATCGCTGAATCGGTGTCACACACGCCGATTCAGCGATGTCTGCGGGGAGTCCAGCGACGAAACAAAGTTCTGGACTTTCTTCCCTGACCAGCGACAGCACAGCAGGGGCCTGATCGCTGCTGCCTGTCACACTGGACGATATCGCTAGCCAGGACGCTGCAACGTCACGGATCGCTAGCGATATTGTCTAGTGTGACGGTACCTTTAGGCTATGTGCACATGTTGCGGATTTGCTATTGTAAAATTCTGCACAGACTCTGCCTCTCTTGGTAGAAAACAGTTCCTCTTGTTTTTTATTCCTTTTTTATTCAAATTTTCATGCGTTCATTTTTTTCCATATGGATTTGTATGCGTTTTTGTCAGCTAAATAATTATACAAAATTATTTAACAAAAAAAAAATTGTGATGTCATTTCCTTGTTCATTCTCTTCTTTTTCATTCTCTATTGAAGACCATAATATTACATACAATCTTCAAATGTTTACACGCAAAACAAAACAAATATATATATAATTTTCTATATCTAGCCCCTTTCTGCAATCAGATGTACTATTCCGTCTGTGTCCTGGGCCCTAATTCCCATGGAATAGTACGTCCAACGCGATCAGCCGCGCTCATGGGGGTTGCGCGGCCTGGTGTCAGCTTATTATTACAGCTGACATCCAGCATTATGTGCCAGCAGTGGTCACGGACTGCTCCCGGCACTTCAACCACCGAAACACTGCGATCAAACAAGTGTTCCGGCGGCATAGGGAAGCATCGCACAGGGAGGGGGGCTCCCTGCATGCCTCCCTGAGACCCTCAGAACAACGCAATGTGATCGGTTTGTTCCGAGGGTCTCCTCCCTGCAGGCCCTAGATCCAAGATGGCCGCAGGGTCCTTCCCGGTCCTGCAGGGAGGTTGCTTGCCGGCTCCTTCTGAGAACAGGCGCCAGCAAGCCTCCAGCACTGCCTGTCAGATCGCTGATCTGACACAGTGCTGTGCACAGTGTCAGATCAGCGATCTGACAATATATAATAAACAAAGAAAAAAAAAATTGTTCCAATAAATTAATTTCTTTGAGTAAAAAAAAACCAAACAATAAAAATTCACATATTTAGTATCGCGACCTGACCTATAAAACCGTCCCACTAGTTAACCCCTTCAGTGAACACCGTAAAAAAAATAAGGCTCACAATGCTTTATCATCATACTGACTAACATAAAGTGGAATAACACGCGATCAAAAAGACGGATATAAATAAACCTGGTATCGCTGAAAACGTCATCTTGTCTCGCAAAAAAACAAGCCGCCATACAGCGTCATCAGCAAAAAAAATAAACGTTATAGCCCTCAGAATAAAGCGATGCAAAAATAATTATTTTTTTTATATAAAACAGTTTTTATTGTATAAAAAAGCAAAAACACAAAAAAATGATATTAATGAGGTATCGCTGTAATCGTACTGACCTGAAGAATAAAACTGCTTTATCAATTTTCCAAACGTGGAATGGTATAAATGCCCACCCCCCTTTCCCCCCCACCAAAAAAAAAGAAATTTCATGAATAGCTGGTTTTTGGTTCTCACAAAAATCGGAATAAAAAGCTATCAAAAAATGTCACGTGCCCGGAAATGGTACCAGTAAAAACGTCAACTCGTCCTGCAAAAAACAAGACCTCGCATGACTCTGTGGAGCAAAATATGGAAAAAGTATAGCTCTCAAAAAGTGGTGATGCAAAAACTATTTTTTGCAATAAAAAGCATCTTTTAGCGCGTGACAGCTGCCAAACAAAAACCCGCTATAAATAGTAAATCAAACCCCACCTTCATCACCCCCTTAGTTAGGGAAAAATTATAAAATAAAAAATGTTTTTATTTCTATTTTCCCATTAGGGTTGTGGCTAAAGTTTGGGTTAGGATTGGGGTTAAAGTTAGGGTGGGGGCTAGAGATGGGGTTTGGGTTTGGATTACATTTACAGTAGGGATTAGGGTTGGGATTAGGGTTAGGATTATGATTGGGATTAGGGGAAGGTTAGGGTTGGAGTTAGGATTAGGGGGATTTCCACTGTTTAGGCACATCCGGGGCTCTCCAAACGCGACATGGCGTCCGATCTCAATTCCAGCCAATTCTGCATTGAAAAAGTAAAGCAGTGCTCCTTGCCTTCCGAGCTCTGCCATGCGCCCACACAGTGGTTTACCCCACATATGGGGTATTAACGTGCTAAGGACAAATTGGTAAACGACTACTGCGGTCCAATTTCTCCTTTTACCCTTGGGAAAATACAAAACTGGGGGCTAAAATTCATTTTTGTGAAAAAGATTTATTTTCATGGCTCTGCGTTATAAACTGTAGTGAAACACTTGGGGGTTCAAAGTTCTCACAACACACCTATATAAGTTCTTTGGGGGTCTAGTTTCCAATATGGGGTCACTTGTGGGGGGTTTCCACTGTTTAGGCACATCAGTGGCTCTGCAAACGCAACCTGATGCCCGCAGACCATTCTATCAAAGTACGTATTCCAAAACGGCGCTCCTTCCCTTCTGAGCTCTGCCATGCGCCCAAACGGTGGTTCCCCCCACATATGGGGTATCGGCGTACTCAGAACAAATTGTACAACTACTTTTGGGGTCCAATTTCTCTGGGTACCCTTGGGAAAATAAATAAATGCAGGCTAAAAGATCATTTTTGTGGAAAAAAAAATTTTCATTTTCATGGCTCTTAATTATATACTTCTGTGAAAAAATTGGGGGTTAAAATCGCTCACCACACATCTAGATAAGTTCCTTAGGGGGTCTAGTTTCCAGAATCGGGTCACTTGTGGGAGGTTTCCACTGTTTAGGCACATCAGGAGCTCTCCAAACACAACATTGTGTCCGATATCAATTCCAGCCAATTCTGCATTGAAAAAGTCAAATGGTGCTCTTTCCTTTCTGAGCTCTGCCATGCTCACAAACAGTGGTTTATTCCTACATATGGGGTATCAGCATACTTGGGACAAATTGCACAACAAGTTTTGGGGTCCAATTTATCGTGTTACCCTTAGTAAAATAAAACAAATTGGATCTGATATAAAATTTAAAGTTAAATGTTTTTTTTTTTTTTAAACATTCCAATAATTCATGTGAAGCACCTGAAGGGTTAATAAATGTCTTGAATGTGGTTTTGAGCACATTGAGGGGTGCAGTTTTTAGAAAGGAGTCACTTTTGTGTTTTTTTTTTTATCATATAGACCCCTCAAAGTGACTTCAAATGTGATGTGGTCCCTAAAAAAAAATGGTGTAAAAATGAGAATTCGCTGGTAAACTTTTAACCCTTTTAACTCCCTAAAAAAAAAAAAAAAAATTGGTTCCAAAATTGTGCTGATGTAAAGTAGACGTGTGAAATGTTACTTATTTTTTTTTTTGTGTGACACATCTGTGTGATGTAAAGGCATGAAAATTAAAAGTTGGAAAATTGTGGAATGTTCAAAATTTTTGTCAAATTTCCGTTTTTTCTCTCAAATGCAAGTCATATCAAAGCAAACTTACCACGATCATGAAGTACAATATGTCCCGAGAAAACAGTGTCCGAATCACCAGGATCGTTGAAGCATACCAATTGGACTGGTCATTAACATGCAAACCACCCTTGGGGTAAAGGGGTTAATTGAAATAAGCACACATGCTACTTTATTGAATCTTAGATTACTATACTTACTGCATCACCTAATCTCCGACTCCCTCAAGCTCCTGCAACAAAAATAAAATAATAAACCCACATATAATACTATCCTGTCCGACATCCATTTACCGAGTGTCCCATGACGATCTTGCATGTAGAACAGTCACATCGGGAAGTGTGACCACTCTAGCCGGCCTCCTGTGATACACTGTAGGAGGGATTACCTCCTTTCAGTGTATCGCTTAGAGTTCACCGGCGTTCGTGCTCTCACTTACAGCACTGCTCCGTGAGAATTTTCTCACGCAGCGGTGCCGCAAGTGAGAACTGGAGCTGATCAGCTGATGTTCTACAGTGAACTCACTGCAGTCCAGTGATACACTACGGAGGGATCACCTCCTGTCAGTGTATCTCCGGAGGCCGGGTAGAGCAGTCACATCACCTGATGTGACTGTTCTACACGTGTGATCATTGTGGGACACAATATTAATTGGACTACAGCGGACAAGGAGTATATATTGGTTTATTTTATTTTTGTTGCAGGAGACGCGTGCATCGGGGAATCGTTGTTTGGGGAGTATGTATATTGTATGTATTTATTAGTGATGAGCGAATATGCTCATTACTCCAGATTTCTCGAGCATGCTCAGGGGTCCTCAGAGTATTTTTTAGTGCTCGGAGATTGTTTTTCTTGCCGCAGCTGAATGATTTACATCTGTTAGCCAGCATAAGTACATGTTGGGGTTGCCTGGTTTTCTTGTCCTGCTCCATACATGATGGGTGCTGGATGCATCATAGGCAACTACCTTTTTCAACTATCGGATATAACCCTTTCAAGACTAGGCAATATTTCTGTGTTCCTGGCAATGCTCATTTCCATCTTATTTCATAAGTGGGTTTTAAAGGGCTGTAAAACTTTTTTTTGATAACTGTTTTGTTATTTCTATGCAAACCACATAGGGTCAGTGGTTTAAAAAAAACAAAAAAACCCTCCCTCTCTAAAATAATTTGCTAGTAGTGGAATCTTTTTTAATTAATTTTTTATGTGGTGGGACCAGTAGCAGATTTGGATTGCCAGTGCCTTTTATTTTATTCATTTATTTTTCTCTTTTTTTTGTTTTAATGTTTTGGGTTTATTTGTTTTTATTTCACATAAAAGATCTTTGGGGAGCATGTTATCGTTTTCATACCTTAAAAATCCGATCTATCAAAATAAAGTAAATAAATGTGATCAGCAATTGGCATAACAAGAAAAAAAAATCAAAACCCCCAAATCACTTGATTTTTTTTTTTGTCTGTATTAACATTGCAATGAAGCGCAGTAAGAGGCAGTCAAGACATCATATCTACGCCAAAATGGTATCATTAACTCCTTTGAGACGAAGCCTGTTTTCACCTTAATGACCAGGCTAATTTTTACAATTCTGCTCACTGTCACTTTATGATGTAATAACTCCGGAAGGCTTCATTGGATCCCGGTGATTCTAAGACTATTTTCTTGTGACACATTGTACTTTATGATAGCATTAAAACTTCTTTGATATGACTTGTATTTATTAGTGAAAAAAAAAACAGAAATTTCTCAAATGTTGCTATTTTCAAACTTTTAATTTTTACGCCTTTAAATCATAGTCACATTGCACAAAGTACTTAATAAATAACATGTTCCACATGTCTACTTTACATCAGCACAATTTTGGAAACATATTTTTTTGTTAGGAAGTTATAAGGGCTAAAAGTTGACAAGCAAGTTCTCATTTTTACTACAAAATTTGCAAAACCATTTATTTTAGGGACCACCTCTCACTTGAAGTGACTTTGAGGCGCCCGTATGACAGAAAATACCCAAAAGTGACACCATTCTAAAAACTGCACCACCTCAAGGTGCTCAAAACCGCACACAAAAAGTTTATTAACTCTTCAGGTGCTTCACGGGAATTTTTGGAATGTGGAAGGAAAAAAAATAAACATTTACTTTTCTTTCAAAAAAAATTTCCTTTAGACCTACGTAATTTTTTTTTTTTTTTTTGCAAGGGTAATGGGAGAAAATGGACCATACGTTTTGTTGAGTAATTTCTCCTTCGCATACTGATACCCCATCTATGGAGGAAATCTACTGTTTGGGTGCACGGCAGGGTTCGGAAGAGAAGAAGCGCCATTTCACTTTTTGAATGCAAAATTTGATTTAATAATTAGGGAATGCCATGTCCCGTTTGAAGAGCCCCTGATGTGCCTAAACAGTGGAATCCCCCCCCCACAAGTGACACCATTTTGAAAAGTAGACCCCTCTGTCACCTTATCTAGATGTGGATTGAGCACCTTGAACCCCCAGGTGCTTCACATAAGTTTATAACGTTAAACCGTGAAATAAAAAAAATCCCATTTTTCCCACAAAAATCTATTTTAGCTACAAATTTTGTCTTTTCACAAGGGCAAAAGGAGAAAATAGAGCCCAAAGTTTATTGTGCAATTTCTTCTGAGTTAACCGATACCCCATATGTGGTTGAAAACTACTTTTGAGGTACAGAGCAAAGCTCAGAAGGGAAGTAGCGTCCTATTACAGTGCCGATTTTGCTGCACTTGTTTGAGGGTACCATGTTAAATTGACCGAGCCCCCGAGATAGCAGAACTCCCCCATAAGTGACCCAATTTTACCATCAATGAATTCATCTAGGGGAGCAGTGATTTATATATACGGACACCTGGATGCAGCCCCCAGCTGTGAGTTTTGTCTGGTTAGCAAAAATACAGGGGAACCCACTCTGGTTTGTTGTTAAATTATTTATTTACAGCGCAGGAGCATCTGATTAACACTTCCATGCGCCGCTCCTGCGCTCGCTGTTATTAGCGTCAGCAATTGTCAGCTAATGAGAACTGTAGTCCCATCAGCTGACATTAGTGACCGGAGGTAAACTTTATCCCTTCGATCACAGCTGCGCACTCACGCTGTCATTTGACATGATTTTACTGCCAATCAGAAGCGGTGTTTGCTGCGCTGCCATGCAGATGACAGCACGACAAACACCTGGTGTTCAGACAGCCAAACAGTAACATGGACTTCCTGGTGAAGTCCGTGTTCGGTGTCCATGCCCGAACAGTAGGTGTTCTGTACGGACGCCGAACTATACTATTTGGGTTCACTAATCTTTTATTGACACCTCAGGTGTCATAAACTTTTATGCCATTGTGAAGTGAAGAAAAGATAACTTATATTTTTACAAGATAGTGTTAGCCCCAAGTTTTACATTTTCACTCTGGGAAATGGGTAAAAATGGCACCAGAATTTGTCCCTCAATTTCTGCTGAATTTAAAAATACCCAATATGTGGCTGTACAGTACTACTTGACTCGTGAGGGACAGAGGGCTGTTTGCCTCCTCGAATGCAGATTTTCATAGACTCTTAGACTAGTTTGTGGATTCCATATAAAGAGACGCCAAGTGCTAGAAAAGCAGAATGCTCTCTCAAGTGACCCCCATTTTGGAAATTGTAACCCTTTGGGAATTTATCTACAGATGTAGTGACTATTTTGACTCCATGGATGTTTTCCAGAAACAGGCAGCAGTGGATGTTGCTGAGTGAAAATTGCAAACTGCAGCTTTAGTGACCATTACATTATGCCCAGATCATGCTTCTGGGGGCATTCATCTGTAAATTAGGCAGGCTCTTGTCACTACAGAAATGCCAAACGTGGGCGCTAAATGTTGTTTAGGCACACTGGGGCTCAGAAGGGAGGGGGCATTAGGATTTGGGAGTGGAGAATTTGCTGAATTTCTTTTGGAGGTTGAGGAGCCATCTTGCTTTTCCAGAGCCTTTGTGCTACCAGTAGCGTGGAAGCCTCCTATATTTCCGTTACCAGATAACACATCTGAGTAAGGACTTGATTTTTTTTGTGGATTGAGTGGAAGATTTAATTGGGAATATTTTACATAACTTTAGGCATCACAGTTATCCGGCGCTCTACGCTGACCCCTTACTTTGGGAATTCCATCTAAATCTCTGAGTGACATGATTCAGATGAAACCCCGAAGTATCTATTCTCTATAGTGAGGCAGCAGAAATGCTCTGGACTCAGTCTGGTCTCTCTTCCGCTGTTTCCTTTTTTTCCAGAAGTGCACAAAACTGTGGCCAATGGCACTTTTGTGCAATCCTTAACCCTGCTGTTCTGTTCGGGTCATAGTGACCCGAACAGACTTTTTGCGGCCCTGTAGATTTTTTTCTGTAAGTCTCTAAAACTTGAGACTCCTTGACTTTTCCTCATTTGGGGGGACCTACCTATGAGTTTTTTTTTTTTTTTTTCGTTTACTTTTTGCTACACACAAAAAGTTACACTTGTTGTGTTCGGGTCATAGTGACCCGACATCGTTTTTTACAGCTGTGAGGCCATATTTTCAGTGAAATAAAGGAGTTATAACCTCAGTTGGGTCTATTTATTGCATCTACTATTGTATATCAATTGAGTTATTTCCTAAATTATTTCAATGGGGTCGTACACGCGCTCTACCGGGGGTATGCATTGAGATCTGCGCACCAAAAATAATCAATATAAAGCCATTTTTATGGTGCGCAGATCTCAATGCATACCCCCGGTAGAGCGCGTGTACGACCCCATTGAAATAATTTAGGAAATAAATCAATTGATATACAATAGTAGATGCAATAAATAGACCCAACTGAGGTTATAACTCCTTTATTTCACTGAAAATATGGCCTCACAGCTGTAAAAAAAACGATGTCGGGTCACAATGACCCGAACACAACAAGTGTAACTTTTTGTGTGTAGCAAAAAGTAAACGAAAAAAAAAAAAAAATACTCATAGGTAGGTCCTCCCAGTCTATTCTAAAATGTAGAGTGCATCCGGAGAGATCACTAGGTGTGCACTACATGTGTATATTATGCGCAGAACGGACTGCTCAGAACGCGCTGTCTAAGACGTTTTTTTTTTGTAAAGCTGAGCTGTAAAGTCTTGCAAATAATTTTTTTTTGCTAAGTAAGTCTGTCTTCCTGGCTTATCTGCTTGTTTTCAGAAGGGTTCTTATCTTCTCTGCTCTTATCAGTACACATATGCTAGCCCAGACATGTTACCTTTCAGTTTCTTTGGAGAGCAGCTGTGTACATACCTCTGTTCACTGGTACAGTCACTGGTTAGGCCTTATATTGAGAACAGAAAAGTTACACCAAGAACAGAAGCAGCAGCAGGCCTGGTACAAAGCATCCATCAACATGCCCAGGACAGTGAAGCCATGTCCTCCACAAGCGCTTCTATCCCCATGGCCTCTTCCGGCATCAAAAGAAAAAGATGCAGCTATTGCCCTTCTACTTGTGACAACAAGACGAGTATAACAGGTTCTGGCTGTAAAACATGTGTATTGTTTTTCATGCAAGAATCCGTAAATTTATATGATCATGTAAATATATTCACATTGTAATGTTTATTATCTTTAATTTTTTTTCACAAACATGTTCACAAACAGTCTAGTAAGCAAAAAGTATAAAAAAAAATGGAGTTAGAGTGTCTAAAACCAAGGTTTAATAAGCCCGGGTCATAGTGACCCGGAACACTACAAGTGTATAGTAAATGCGAACAAAAACAGCAGGGTTAAAAAATGGACACCGTCGGATCACAGGTCCTATTGCGCCCACAGTGCCTCCATCTGCTTCATTATAGGGAATTTTCCACCAGAGGTTCTATCTGAATCATGTATTTCAAAGATTTACACTGAAACCCTGGTGCAAGCGCTCAGCGCAGGGTAAGTTTGTGCCGAGGCTTACTGCAATCTTTGGGAGGAAGAATGAAAAAATCAACAGCATGTGAAGAATTGGTTTTATTATTTTTCACGCCGTTCCTCATGCGGTATAAGTGATTAGGTGACTTTATTCTTCAGGTCAGTATGATATGGTATGATTCGGTACAAGATTTATATCGGGTTTTTAGGTTTGGCTGCTGTCACACAGTACAAGACACTTTTTATTGCGAAAACTAGTTTTTGCATCACTATATTTTGAGAGCTATAATTTTTTCTTTTTTCGGCCAACAGAGTTGTGTGAGGACTTGTTTTTTGCAGGACACGCTGACATTTTTATTGGTACCATTATTGGGCACATATCTTTTTTTGATCGCTTTAACAAAAACCTGCGCTCAGCAGGCGTTCTCAAGCCACCTTCCTGCAGGGACCCGCAAGAACCCCACAGTCAACTTGGTGCTGGGGGTCTCAATGGAGACCATCAGAACATTGCGATCGCATCGCGTTGTTCTGAGTGAAGTGCGCAGGGAGCCCCCTCCCTGCGCGATGCTTCTCTACGCCACTGTCACTACTGACAGCGGCATCAGAAGGGTAAAATGCCCACGATCGGTGGTAGCACCGATCGTGTGCATTGGTGCTGAATGTCAGCTGTCACAAAGTACGGCGCTTAGCCTGAAATCACGGCACCATACTAGTACTGCTCTGTGCACAAATACACCTCCCGCAGAGCAGTATTAGTACAGCGCATGTCACACAACGTCAGCTCAGGGCACAAAAAATAAGCCCTGACGCGGCCCCATATCCCGTAGAGTGAAAATTTTACGGGTCTTGGAGAATGGTGACGAAAACATAATTACTTTGTTTTTTTTTTTGGGGGGGGGGGGGGGGAGGTAAAAACCACTAAGTGTTAATACTGTAATTTTACTCACAAGTATCAAGTTTCTAGATAATTTTTACTGTACACAAGCTATAATAGATGTGTATAATTTCCTGGAATTTTTCCTTTAAAGCTAAGCAACCACAAGATAATGACTTATTGATGAAATCAGATTTTTGTGTTGCATGGTATTTTTTTTGCTTGCTTTTTTGTTCATAATTTTCGTAAGAAAGTAAATAGATAAATATATAGATAGATATACACATACACACACACACACACACACACACACACACACACACACACACACACACACACATATATACAGAGCAAAAGTTTTGACACCTTTTCATTTAAAGATTTTTCTGTATTTTCGTGACTATAAAAATTGTACATTCACACGGAAGGCAGCAAAACTATGAATTAACACATGTGGAATTATATACCGTACTTAAAAAGTGTGAAACAACTGAAATTATGTCTTATATTCTAGGTTCTTCAAAGTACCCACCGGGAATGGTTTTCACTTCACAGGTGTGCCCTGTAAGGTTTAATAAGTGGGATTTCTTGCCTTATAAATGGTGTTGGGACCATCTGTTGTGTTGTGCAGAAGTCTGGTGGATACACAGCTGATAGTCCCCCCAAGGAAAGGAGGACCAAGAGCCACCTCTGCTTCTTAGAATAAGTTTATCCGAGTCACTAGCCTCAGAAATCGCAGGTTAACAGCAGCTAAGATTAGAGACCAGGTCAATGCCACACAGCGTTCTAGCAGAAGACACATCTCTACAACAACTGTTAAGAGGAGACTTTGTGCAGCAGGCTTTCATGGTAAAATAGCTGCTAGGAAACCACTGTTAGGACAGGCAACAAGCAGAAGAGATTTGTTTGGGCTAAAGAACACATGGAATGGACATTAGACCAGTGGAAATCTGTGCTTTGGTCTGATGAGTCCAAATTTGAGATCTTTGGTTCCAACCACAGTGTCTTGATGCAGAAAAGGTGAACGGATGGACTCTACATGCCTGTTCCCACCGTGAAGCATGGAGGAGGAGGTGTGATGGTGTCGGGGTGCTTTGCTGGTGACACTGTTGGGAATTTATGCAGACAGAAACAGAACAATGACCCCAAACACACCTCCAGGCTGTGTAAGGGCTATTTGATCATGAAGGAGAGTGATTGGGTGCTACGCCAGATGACCTGGCCTCCAGTCACCAGACCTGAACCCAATCTAATATTCCTTTGTGAAAGAAGTATATCCCAAAGGAAAAAACGAAGTGAGGAGAACGAAATATAATTATAAAATGAATAATGTTTATTTTCAATAGTTAAAAATTAAAATAAAAAACACACAGGGGGGTATATTTACACCAGACAAAATCTGGGGAGGCGGACCTGCTCGGTGCTGGCACAGTAAATAAGCCACAAGTATCACATATATGATGGTAGTGATGGTGACACCAATATTAATAAAGGCTAAATAGCTCAGCACTGCACAGCGATAATAAATAATTCATTGCAATCATCGATAACTAACATGTAGCCACTTTCCAGAGTATTCTCCCAAGGAGCTGGCACAAAAGGAAAAATGTATACAGTAGTGCAATAGTTAATGCTAACAAACTGAAGGGACAAGTTAATATAAGCGGCCAGAAAGAGAGAGAGGTACCTATTAATGGATGGCAAGTGGACTCATGCTAATGGTCACAGAGATAATTACCTCGGTGTGGATGAAAACGCAGTGAAGTGCCTGATATCACCAGCAGGAGACATGTGCGGATCCCCGGCGCCCGACAAGCGCTGTTTCGCCGTAGCTTCTTCCAATGGGGGCGAGGACCTCTCTCTTTCTGGCCGCTTATATTAACTTGTCCCTTCAGTTTGTTAGCATTATCTATTGCACTACTGTATACATTTTTCCATTTGTGCCAGCTCCTTGGGAGAATACTCTGGAAAGTGGCTACATGTTAGTTATCGATGATTGCAATGAATTATTTATTATCGCTGTGCAGTGCTGAGCTATTTATCCTTCATTAATATTGGTGTCACCATCACTACCATCATATATGTGATACTTGTGGCTTATTTACTGTGCCAGCACCGAGCAGGTCCGCCTCCCCAGATTTTGTCTGGTGTAAATATACCCCCCTGTGTGTTTTTTATTTTAATTTTTAACTATTGAAAATAAACATTATTCATTTTATAATTATATTTCGTTCTCCTCACTTCGTTTTTTCCTTTGGGATATACTTCTTTCACAAAGGAATATGTGAATCATATGTATTTGAAGTGACTCTAGCCTGTCTGAAATAGGACTATGGGAATTCTGAACCCAATCTAGATGGTTTGGGGTGAGCTGGACCGCAGAGTGAAGGTAAAAGGGCCAACAAGTGCTAAGCATCTCTGGGAACTTCTTCAAGATTGTTGGAAGACTATTTCCGGTGACTACCTCTTGAAGCTCATCAAGAGAATGCCAAGTGTGTGCAAAGCAGTCATCAAAGCAAAAGGTGGCTACTTTGAAGAACCTAGAATATAAGACATAAGTTCAGTTGTTTCACACTTTTTTGTTAATTATATAATTCCACATGTGTTAATTCATAGTTTTGATGCCTTCAGTGTGAATGTACAATTTTCATTGTCATGAAAATACAGAAAAATCTTTAAATGAGAAGTCCAAACCTTTGGTCTGTACTGTATATTTGTGTGTATTTTTTTTACCGTATATACGTGACAATAAGCCGACCCCCCTAATTTTGCCACAAAAAACTGTCAAAACTTAATGACTCGAGTATAAGCCTCGGGTGGAAAATGCAGCAGTTACTGGTTAATTTCAAAAATAAAAATAGATACTAATAAAAATAAAATTAATTGAGACATCAGTAGTTTAAGTGTTTTAGAATATCCATGTTGAATCAGGAGCAGCATATAATGCTCCATACAGTACATGATGGCCCCATAAAATGCTCCATACAAAATACTCCCAATATAATGCTCCATACAGTTTATGATGGGCTCCATAAGATGCTCCATATTAACCCCTTCCTGACCTTTGAAGCAGCGTATGCGTCATGAAAACCTGTGCCACTCCAACCTGTGACGCAGCATATGCGTCATGGTCGGATCGCGCTCCTACAGACCGGGTGAAAGGGTTAACTGTAGTTTAACCCGACCTGCAGGGACAGGGGGAGTGGTACTTGAGTCATGCCCCCCCCCACGCTGTCCAATCCAACTCCCACATACTTACCGAGCTCCGATGTCCCTCTCGGTGTTCGTCAGTCTTCTCCATGGGTGCCGCCATCTTCCAAAATGGCGGGCGCATGTGCAGTGCGCCCGCCGAATCGGCAGGCAGATTCGTTCCAGGTAGATTTTGATCTCTGTGAAAGGCTCTATCACAGCGATCAAAATAAAAAAAATAATAAACCCCCCCTTTATCACCCTCATAGGTAGGGATAATAATAAAATAAAGAGAAAATATTTACGGTACTTTTATTTTTCCACTAGGTTTAGGGTTAGGGCTAGGACTAGGGTTGGGGTTAGAACTAGGGTTGGGCATAGAATTAAGGTTGCAATTAGGGTTAGGGTTGCAGTTAGGGTTAGAATTAGGCTATGTGCACACAGTGCGGATTTGGCTGCGGAGTCGCAGCGGATTGGCCGCTGCAGATTCGTAGCAGTTTTCGATCACGTTTACAGTACCATGTAAACCTATGGAAAACCAAATCCGCTGTGCCCATGGTGCGGAAACTACCGCATGGAAATACTGCGTTGTATTTTCCGCAGCATCTCAATTCTTTGTGCGGATTCCGCATCATTTTACACCTGTTCCTCAATAGGAATCTGCAGGGGAAATCCGCACAAAAACACTGGAAATCCGTGGTAAATCTGCAGGAAAAACGCAGTGCGTTTTACCTGTGGATTTTTCAAAAACTGTGCGGAAAAATCCTCACACAAATCTGCAACGTGGGCACATAGACTTAGAGTTAGGGTTGGAATTAGGGTTGGAAATAGGGTTAAGATTAGGGTTAGGGGTGTGTTGGGGTTAGGGTTAGAGTGGGGATTAGGGTTAGGGGTGTGTTGGGGTTAGGGCTGTGGTTAGGGGTGGGTTGGGGTTGTGGTTAGGGGTGTGTTGGGGTTAGGGTTATGATTAGGATTATGGCTAGAGTTGGGATTAGGGTTAGGGGTGTGTTGTGGTTAGTGTTGTAGTAAGAATTGAGGGGTTTCCACAGTTTAGGTACATCAGGGGTCTCCAAACGCGACATGGCGCCACCATTGATTCCAGCCAATCTTGCGTTCAAAAGGTCAAATGGTGCTTCCTCCCTTACGAGCCCCAACGTGCTCCCAAACAGTGGTTTACCCAAACATAGGGGTTATCAGCGTACTCAGGAAAAATTGCACAACACTTTGGGGGTCTACTTTCTCCTGTTACCCTTGGGAAAATAAAAAAATGGGGGCTAAAAACTTTTGTGGCAAAAATTTTTTTTTTATTTTCACGGCTCTACGTTATAAATTTCTGTGAAGCACTTGGTTCAAAGTGATCACCACACATCTAGATCCTTGGGGATTCTAGGTTCCAAAATAGGTTCACTTGTGGGGGGTTTCTACTGTTTAGGCACATCAGGGGCTCTGCAAACGCAACGTGACGCCCACAGACCATTCCATCAAAGTCTGCATTCCATCAAAGTCTGCATTCCAAAACGTCACTACTTCCCTTCCAAGCCCTAATGTGTGCCTAAACAGTGGTTTACCCCTACATATGGGGTATCAGCGTACTCAGGACAAACTGGACAACAACTTTTGGTGTCCAATTTCTCCTGTTACCCTTGTGAAAATAAAAAATTACGGGCTAAAAAATAATTTTTGAGGAAAGAAAAATGATTTTTTATTTTCACGGCTCTGCATTATAAACTTCTGTGAAGCACTTAGGGGTTCAAAGTGCTCACCACACATCTAGATTAGTTCCTTGGGAGGTCTAGTTTACAAAATGGAGTCGCTTGTTGGGGAGCTCCAATGTTTAGGCACACAGGGGCTCTCCAAACGCGACATGGTGTACGCTAACAATTGGAGCTAATTTTTCATTCAAAAAGTCAAATGGCGCTCCTTTCTTTCCGAGCCTTGTCGTGCGCTCAAACAGTGGTTTCTGACCACATGTGAGGTATCAGTGTACTCGGGAGAAATTGCCCAACAAATTTTAGGATCCATTTTATCCTGTTGCCTATGTAAAAATGAAAAAAATAGAGGCTAAGAGAATGTTTTTGTGAAAAAAAAGTAGTTTTTCATTTTCATGGATCAATTTGTGAAGCACCTGGGGGTTCAAAGTGCTCACTATACATCTAGATAAGTTCTTTGAGGGGTCTAGTTTACAAAATGGGGTCACTTGTGGGGGGCTCCAATGTTTAGGCACACAGGGGCTTTCCAAACGCGACATGGTGTCCGCTAAAGATTGGAATCAATTTTTTATTCAAAAAGTCAAAAGGCGCTCCTTCTCTTCCGAGCCGTGTCGTGCACACAAACAGTGGTCCCCCTCACATATGGGGTATCGGCGTACTCAGAACAAATTGTACAATAACTTTTGTGGTCCAGTTTCTCCTTTTACCCTTGGGAAAATAAAAAAATTGTTGCTAAAAGATCATTTTTGGGACTAAAAAGTTAAATGTTCATTTTTTTCCTTCCATGTTGCTTCTGCTGCTGTGAAGCACCTGAAGGGTTAATAAACTTCTTGAATGTGGTTTTGAGCACCTTGAGGGGTGCGGTTTTTAGAATGGTGTCCCTTTTGGGTATTTTCAGCCATATTGACCCCTCAAACTAACTTCAAATGTGAGGTGGTCCCTAAAAAAATGGTTTTGTAAATTTTGTTGTAAAAATGAGAAATCGCTGGTCAAATTTTAAGGCTGTGTGCACACGTTGCAGATTTTTCACGTTTTTTCGCTATAAAAACGCGAAAAACGCATACATTATGCATCCCATCATTTAGAATGCATTCCGCAAATGTTGTGCACATGACATTTTTTTCCGCGAAAAAAACGCATCACGGTAAAAAAAATGCAGGATGTTTATTAATTTTGTGAATTACCACTATATTATTGCATTGGGAACCTCTGGAAAAATCAGCAAAAAAAACGCACTAAAAATGCATGCGGATTTCATGCAGAAAATGTCCTGTTTTGAAATTTTCGTAAGAAATTCTGAACGTGTGCACATAGCCTTACCCTTATAACTTCCTAGCAAAAAAAAAATTTGTTTCCAAAATTGTGCTGATGTAAAGTAGACATGTGGGTAATGTTATTTATTAACCATTTTGTGTCACATAACTCTCTGGTTTAACAAAATAAAAATTCAAAATTTTTAAAATTTTTGCCAAATTTCCTATTTTTTTTCACAAATAAATGTAAAAATTATTGACCTAAATTTACTACTAACATGAAGTCCAATATGTTACGAAAAAAATCTCAATCGCTAGGATCCGTTGAAGCGTTCTAGAGTTACCTCATAAAGGGACACTGGTCAGAATTGCAAAAAATGGCAAGATCATTAAGGTTCAAATAGGCTGGGTCATGAAGGGGTTAAAATATTCCCCATATAATGCTGCACAAATGTTGATTATGACCCCATACAGTTATTCGCCCCATATAATGCTGCACATGGCCCCATAAGATTCTCCATATAGATATTTGCCCCGTATAATGCTGCACATGGCCCCATACAGATATTTGCCCCATATAATGCTGCACATGGCCCCATACAGATATTTGCCCCATATAATGCTGCACATGGCCCCATACAGATATTTGCCCCATATAATACTGCACATGGCCCCATACAGATATATGCCCCATATAATGCTGCACATTGCCCCATAAGATGTTCCATAGAGATAATTGCCCCATATAATGCTGCACATGGCCCAATAAGATGCTCCATACAGATATTTGCCCTATGTAACGCTGCACATGGCCCTTTAAGATGCTCCATACAGATATTTGCCCCATAAAATGCTCCATACAGATATTTGCCCCATAAAATGCTCCATACAGATATTTGCCCCATATGCTGTTGCGATTAAAATAATAAAAAATTACATACTCACCTCTCAGGCCCCTGGCACTTACTATATTCACCTGCTCCCCTTTCCACCGCCAACCGCCGCTGTGTCTTCCCGTCCTCTGTCCTGACATTCAGGCAGAGTGCGGCGCGCGCACTAATTGTGTCATCGCGCCCTCTGACCTGCACGTCACTGCCGAGGACGCGGAAGACGCAGCGGCGCTGACGGTGCAACAGGGAGCAGGTGAATATCGGGCACCAAGTTACACTCACCTGCTCCTGGACCCTTGCACGTCTATTCCCCGGCGCCGGCAGCTTCTTCCTGTAGTGAGCAGTCACATGGTACCGCTCATTACAGTAATGAATATGCGGCTCCACCCCTATGGGATTTTAGTCAGGTCCATATTCATTACTGTAATGAGCAGTACCATGTGACCGCTCACTACAGGAAGAAGCTGCCGGCGACGGGGAACCAGGGACGTGCAGGGACCGCGCCAGGAGCAGGTGAGTATTATTACACAGCTCTTATGCCCCTTCCCTGCCGACCTCTGGGTATGACTCGAGTATAAGCCTAGAGGGTTATTTTCAGCCCAAAAAAAGTGGGCTGATAATCTCTGCTTATACTCGAGTATATATGGTTTATATTTATATCGATTTATATATCTATCTATCTATCTATCTATCTATCTATCTATCTATCTATCTATCTATATATATATATATATATATATATATATATATATATATATATATACTAGATTGTGGCCCGATTCTAACGCATCGGGTATTCTAGAATATGCATGTCCCCATAGTATATGGACAATGATGATTCCAGAATTCGCGGCAGACTGTGCCCGTCGCTGATTGGTCGAGGCAACCTTTATGACATCATCGTCGCCATGGCAACCATTAGGACATCTACGTCGATACTGTGCCCGTCGCTGAATCAGAGACGTGGGATTTCTACGTCCTTTATGACATCATCGTCGCTGTGCCCGTTGCTGATTGGTCGAGGCCTGGCGGCCTCGACCAATCAGACGGGGGATTTCTACGTCGATGCTGTGCCGGTCTCTGATTGGTCGAGGCCTGGCGGCCTCGACCAATCAGGGAGGCGGGATTTCCAGGACAGACAGACAGACGGAAAAACCCTTAGGCAATGATATAGATACTAGACTGTGGCCCGATTCTAATGCATCGGGTATTCTAGACTATGCATGTCCCCATAGTATATGGACAAGAATGATTCCAGAATTCGCGGCAGACTGTGCCCGTCGCTGATTGGTCGAGGCAACCTTTATGACATAATCGTCGCCATGGCAACCATTGACATCTACGTCGATACTGTGCCCGTTGCTGATTGGTCGAGGCCTGGCGGCCTCGACCAATCAGACGCGGGATGTCTACGTCCTTTATGACATCATCGTCGCTGTGCCCGTTGCTGATTGGTCGAGGCCTGGCGGCCTCGACCAATCAGAGACGCGGGATTTCTACGTTGATGCTGTGCCGGTCTCTGATTGGTCGAGGCCTGGCGGCCTCGACCAATCAGATGCGGAATTTCCAGGACAGACAGACAGACGGAAAAACCCTTAGGCAATTATATATATATATATATATAACAAAAAGCAGCACCAAAAGAAGACAGAGGGTGCAAAAAATCCTTCCAGGTATATACCAAACCTCATGCTATTGTCCAGAAAGATGATGGAAGCACTCCAGTAGAAAAAATAAGAGTATTTTATTGGCACATGTGTGACGTTTCAGTCCAAGGTGTGGCTTGAGAAAGGTCCACACCTTGGACTGAAACGTCGCACATGGGTCAATAAAATACTCTTATTTTTTCTACTGGAGTGCTGCCTTCATCTTTCTGGACAATATATATAGAGAGAGAGAGAGCTGTATAGCCTTTCTAAAAAAAAAATTTTTTTTCATGGAATAATACCTGTTCATGCCCGCAGTCGTCAGACCTCGACCATATCATTTGTACTGATGTATCTCAAAAGAGCTTTTGCAAAAGTTATTATGAAAGGAGAGAATATACAGAAATAAAATTAAAAAAGGAGTGGTTTTTGAAGAAAAAGAATGAAATGAAACTAACACCAAAAAATTACCTGCATTGGGAAGTGTTAAGTTGACGGATGGAAAATGTAAAGGCCATTTCTGCATCCCAGCAAGCGGACATTGGCGGTGAGCCAAATATCCTTTATCCTATGGACAGGCGATTTCAATCTGGAGAAAACTTTTCACTCGAAATCCAAATTCATTGTCCGTGTCTATTAATCTTCGTTTCAACACCAAACATTTTGATTTACATTAGTTTTATCGGTAACCTTGATACCATATCAAACTCACAGTACATTAAAGACAAAGTTTACACAACAGAGAACGCATAACTTTTCTCTACTGCACGGACTTTGATATCTTTAATGTCTGATGATTGAAACCATCATTACCAAACCTGGTTTGGGGAAAAAAAGTCTATGCCCTTAATCTTGGTCTTGCACATCTCTTACTGAATAAGCTTTAAAAAAAACTCTTTAAAGGTGTTTTCTAGCTTGTTTTAAAATAAATAGCAGCTTTGGGGATAAGAGAAAGACTTAGTAAGCCTGGGAAGCTGCTCTCTGCTCCAGCACTGCCTTTCCAATGATTTCTGCCAGATTGGACGTGATGATATCACAACTATCAGTCTCCTGTGTCTGCAGAACGTAATCCTGACATCAGCGCAGGAGCCGTGAAGAATCCTGGGCAGAATATATATATTCTTTTATTCCCATAACTTGCCGCTGCCATTTTTTAAAAAGGCCAGACGACCCCTTTAATTATACTTATCTCAGGCATCATCACTGAAGACAATTGTCAGTAGTTTGAGGTTTGAAGCCTTTGAGCTAGTCCTAATCTCTGGATCTTGTTTTAAGAAACTATTTTGCTTGCTCAAATGTCAATAATCATATGTGGCAAAAATTTTAATTTTCTATTATTTTTTTATGTCTTATTATAGATCTAGATGTTGTTCTGTTGTGAAGAAATAAATGTAATGTGTATGTTTTGTTTTTCTTTTGTAAGCAGTGGCGGCGTTGCACATAACACAAAAGAGTCTGAGGTAAGATTTGTTACTGATGGAATATAGCACTGTAGATATAGTTACATTTTTCTGTGTATATAATACATGGGACTCATGTTTCTTACTTAATTGGAGGTGATGGATATTGATGAGGCATATCATAGTAACTCTCACACCCTTAACAATTATTTATTTATTTTTTATTTATATTTTTCAGGAAGTTAAGCCAATAAATGATACAGAGGAGGAAATAACTGTTACAGAGGAAAGTAGAGGAGACACCGATGATGAGGAGGTGCCCAGCGAGGTACGTTCCAAATTTATACCTAGACCTCTTTGTTCATCTTTACTTGTGATATAAATCAGTGTTTATTTTGCAGGAGCCTTGCGAGTCTAACCAGGATTTTACAAGAAACGAAGATATATTAGACTATTTGGTAAGTATTTTTCTGCTGCTGTGTAAAATTGAACTCTTGGGCCATGTGACTGTGCATGGGTTATCCTTGGCCCCAAAGTGGTCTGAAGTATACAGCCTTGGTCACCAATTTTAAGAAAAAAATTATACCACTGAATCTACCATGCTATTCTATACAGCAAAAAATGTAGGATGAAGCATACAAATCTGGTCTATGTCAGGAAGACAGTATTTTAATATGGTAGGTATTTAAAGTCCTCAGCGTGTACAGCAGAAGTTTTGTTGTGCTGACGCATAGAAGAAAGGTGATATATAGATATTGATGTATAGATAGATATGCACATGCAAAATGTGTGATTATTTTTAATTGTGCACACTATTGTCATATACACAGAGTATATAATGTATATTCTAATTCTAATCTTTTGTCTGTTTGTACAGTACAGACCAAAAGTTTGGACACACCTTCTCATTTAAAGATTTTTCTCTATTTTCATGACTATGAAAATTGTACATTCACACTGAAGGCATCAAAACTATGAATTAACACATGTGGAATTATATCCTTAACAAAAAGGTGTAACTGAAATTATGTCTTATATTCTAGGTTCTTCAAAGTAGCCACCTTTTGCTTTGATGATTGCTTTTTGCTCTCTTGGCATTCTCTTGATGAGCTTTAAGGCCAGTCTCACACGTCCAGATAATTCCGGTACCGGAAAAATCGGTACCGGAATTATCTGTGTCCGTGTGCCGGTGCGTTACTGTGGCACATACGTGTGCCGCCCGTGTGCCCACTGGGTACCACACGCACCGTGCCGGAGACCGCGCTAAAGTTTAGCGCTGTCCCCGGCATCATGCTGAAGCCCCATTCATATCTTCCCTGCAGCAGCGTTTGCTGTAGAGAAAATATGAATAATTGTGTGTAAAATCCAGATCCAGGTCATCACCCCCCTCCCACCCCAGATCCAGGTCATCACCCCCCTCCCACCCCATGTACTGTATGAGCGGTCACGTGGGGCCGCTCATTTACAGTAATGAATATGCGGCTCCACCCCTATGGGAGGTGGAGCCGCATATTCATGACTTTAATCGGCGGCCCCACGTGACCGCTCATACAGTACATGGTGCGGCCAGGACAGGACGCTGCTAGGGATCCGGAAGCTAGGTGAGTATTTTAATCACAGCGGGAGGGTGGGGGGGAACCTGGATCTGGATTTTACACACTATTATTCATATCTTCTCTACAGCAAACGCGGCTGCAGGGAAGATATGAATGGGGTTTCAGCACCAGTGGGGGGGACAGCGCTTAATGTAGCGCTGTCTCCTGCACGGCACACGGACTGCACACGGACAACGTCCGTGTGCGGTACGTGTTTTACACGGACCCATTGACTTTAATGGGTTCGTGTAATCCGTGCGCTCCCACGAACACTGACATGTCTCCGTGTTTGGCACACGGAGACACGGTCCGCAAAAAATCAATGACATCTGAAAAGATGCATTGATTTTAATGTGTCTACGTGTGTCAGTGGCTCCGGTACGTGAGGAAATTGTCACCTCACGTACCGGAGCCACTGACGTGTGAAACCGGCCTAAGAGATAGTCACTGGGAATGGTTTTCACTTCACAGGTGTGCCCTGTCAGGTTTAACCCCTTCCCGACCTTTGACGCCACGTAGGCGTCATGAAAGTCTGTGCCAATCCGACCCATGACACCTATGTGGCGTCATGGAAAGATCGCGTCCCTGCAGATCGGGTGAAAGGGTTAACTCCCATTTCACCCGATCTGCAGGGACAGGGGGGGTGGCTTCAAACCCCGTGGCTACGATCGCTCTGATTGGCTGTTGAAAGTGAAACTGCCAATCGGAGCGATTTGTAATATTTCACCTATTATAACTGGTGAAATATTACAATCCAGCCATGGCCGATGCTGCAATATCATCGGCCATGGCTGGAAACACTAATGTGCCCCCACCCCACCCCACCGATCGCCCCCCCAGCCCCCCGATCTGTCCGGTACACTGCTCCGGCTCCCCTCCGTCCTGTGCTCCGCTCCCCCCGTGCTCTTGTCCGCTCCCCCCGTGCTCCAATCACCCCCCCCCCGTGCTCCAATCACCCCCCCTGCACTCCGATCCACCCCCCTCCGTGCTCCGTTCCACCCCCCGTGCTCCGTTCCACCCCCCCGTGCTCCGTTCCACCCCCGTGCTCCGTTCCACCCCCCCGTGCTCCGTTCCACCCCTCCCGCGCTCCGATCCACCCCCCCATGCTCCGATACCCCCCCGTGCTCCCCCCCACCCCATCATACTTACCGATCCTGCCGGGGTCCGTCCGTCTTCTCCCCGGGCGCCGCCATCTTCCAAAATGGCGGGCGCATGCGCAGTGCGCCCGCCGAATCTCAGTGATCAAAATAAAAAAAATAATAAATGACACCCCCCCCCCCCCCCCCCCCCTTGTCACCCCCATAGGTGGGGACAATAAAAAAATAAAGAACTTTTTTTTTTTCCACTAATGTTAGAATAGGGTTAGGGGTAGGGTTAGGGGTAGGATTAGGGCTGGGGTTAGGGTTTCGGTATGTGCACACGTATTCTGGTCCTCTGCGGATTTTTCCGCTGCGGATTTGATAAATCCGCAGTGCTAAACCGCTGCGGATTTATGGCGGATTTACCGCGTTTTTTCTGCGCATTTCACTGCGGTTTTACAACTGCGATTTTCTATTTGAGCTGTTGTAAAACCGCTGCGGAATCCGCACAAAGAAGTGACATGCTGCGGAATGTAAACCGCTGCGTTTCCGTGCAGTTTTTCCGCAGCATGTGTACAGTGATTTTTGTTTCCCATAGGTTTACATTGAACTGTAAACTCATGGGAAACTGCTGCGGATCCGCAGCGTTTTCCGCAGCGTGTGCACATACCTTTAGAATTAGGCTACGTGCACACGGTGCGGATTTGGCTGCGGATCCGCAGCAGTGTTCCATCAGGTTTACAGTACCATGTAAACATATGGAAACCAAATCCGCTGTGCCCATGGTGCGGAAAATACCGCGCGGAAACGCGTTGTATTTTCCGCAGCATGTCAATTCTTTGTGCGGATTACACCTGTTCCTCAATAGGAATCCGCAGGTGAAATCCGCACAAAAAACACTGGAAATCCGCGGAAAATCCGCAGGTAAAATGCAGTGCCTTTTACCCGCGGATTTTTCAAAAATGATGCTGAAAAATCTCACACGAATCCGCAACGTGGGCACATAGCCTTAGGGTTGGAATTAGGGTTGTGGTTAGGGTTGTGATTAGGGTTATGGCTACAGTTGGGATTAAAGTTAGGGGTGTGTTGGGGTTAGGGTTGGAATTAGGGTTGTGGTTAGGGGTGTGATTAGGGTTATGGCTACAGTTGGGATAAGGGTTAGGGGTGTGTTGGAGTTAGAATTGAGGGGTTTCCACTGTTTAGGCACATCAGGGGTCTCCAAACGCAACATGGCGCCACCATTGATTCCAGCCAATCTCGTATTCAAAAAGTCAAATGGTGCTCCCTCAATTCCGAGCCCTGACGTGTGCCCAAACAGTGGTTTACCCCCACATATGGGGTACCAGCATACTCCGGATAAACTGCGCAACAATTACTGGGGTCCAATTTCTCCTGTTACCCTTGTGAAAATAAAAAAATGCTTGCTAAAACATCATTTTTGAGGAAAGAAAAATTTTTTTTTCACGGCTCTGCATTGTAAACGTCTGTGAAGCACTTGGGGGTTCAAAGTGCTCACCACATATCTAGATAAGTTCCTTGGGGGGTCTAGTTTCTAAAATGGGGTCACTTGTGGGGGGTTTCTACTGTTTAGGCACACCAGGGGCTCTGCACACGCAACGTGACGCCCGCAGACCATTCCATCAAAGTCTGCATTTCAAAAGTCACTACTTCCCTTCTGAGCCCCGACGTGTGCCCAAACAGTGGTTTACCCCCACACATGGGGTATCTGCGTACTCAGGAGAAACTGGACAACAACTTTTGGGGTCCAATTTCTCCTGTAACCCTTGGGAAAATAAACAATTCTGGGCTAAATAATTATTTTTGAGGAAAGAAAACGTATTTATTATTTTCACGGCTCTGCATTATAAACTTCTATGAAGCACTTGGGGGTTCAAAGTGCTCACCACACATCTAGATAAGTTCCTTTCGGGGTCTAGTTTCCAAAATGGGGTCACTTGTGGGGGGTTTCTACTGTTTAGGCACACCAGGGGCTCTGCACACGCAACGTGACGCCCGCAGACCATTCCATCAAAGTCTGCATTTCAAAAGTCACTACTTCCCTTCTGAGCCCCGACGTGTGCCCAAACAGTGGTTTACCCCCACACATGGGGTATCTGCGTACTCAGGAGAAACTGGACAACAACTTTTGGGGTCCAATTTCTCCTGTAACCCTTGGGAAAATAAACAATTCTGGGCTAAATAATTATTTTTGAGGAAAGAAAACGTATTTATTATTTTCACGGCTCTGCATTATAAACTTCTATGAAGCACTTGGGGGTTCAAAGTGCTCACCACACATCTAGATAAGTTCCTTTCGGGGTCTAGTTTCCAAAATGGGGTCACTTGTGGGGGGTTTCTACTGTTAAGCCACATCAGGGGCTCTGCAAACGCAACGTGACGCCCACAGAGCATTCCATCAAAGTCTGCATTTCAAAACGTCACTACTTCAATTCCGAGCCCCGGCATGTGCCCAAACAGTGGTTTACCCCCACATATGGGGTATCAGCGTACTCAGGAGAAACTGGACAACAACTTTTGGGGTCAAATTTCTCCTGTTACCCTTGGGAAAATAAAAATTGCAGGCTAAATATCATTTTTGCGAAAATAATTATTTTTTTTTATTTCCGTGGCTCTGCGTTATAAACTTCTGTGAAGCACTTGGGGGTTCGAAGTCCTCACCACACATCTAGATTAGTTCCTTTGGTGGACTAGTTTCCAAAATGGGGTCATTTCTGGGGGATCTCTAATGTTTAGGCACACAGGGGCTCTCCAAACGTGACATGGTGTCCGCTAATGATTGGAGCTAATTTTCCATTTAAAAAGCCAAATGGCGTGCCTTCCCTTCCGAGCCCTGCCGTGCGCCCAAACAGTGGTTTACCCCCACATATGGGGTATCAGCGTACTCAGGAGAAACTGGACTACAACTTTTGGGGTCCAATTTCTTCTATTACCCTTGGCAAAATAGGAAATTCCAGGCTAAAAAATCATTTTTGAGGAAAGAAAAATTATTTTTTATTTTCATGGCTCTGCGTTATAAACTTCTGTGAAGCACCTGGGGTTTTAAAGTGCTCAATATTCATCTAGATAAGTTCCTTGGGGGGTCTAGTTTCCAAAATGGGGTCACTTGTGGGGGAGCTCCAATGTTTAGGCACACAGGGGCTCTCCAAACGCGACATGGTGACCGCTAACAATTGGAGCTAATTTTCCATTCAAAAAGTCAAATTGCGCGCCTTCCCTTCCGAGCCCTGCCTGTTATGGCTGGCAATCAGGCAACACAGCGTGCAGTAATCAGCGCACATACAGAGATCTGGCAAAAACCCAAAACAATAGGACGAGCTCTGAGACGTGGAATCTCTGTAGACTGCAGTACCTGAACTGTCCTCACACAACTGGAAGCAGCAGTGGATTGCGCCTATAAACTACCTATGCAACTCGGCACTGCCTGAGGAGCTGACTAGCCTGAAGATAGAAATACAAGCCTGACTTACCTCAGAGAAATACCCCAAAGGAATAGGCAGCCCCCACATATAATGACTGTTAGCAAGATGAAAAGACAAACGTAGGAATGAAATAGATTCAGCAAAGTGAGGCCCGATATTCTAGACAGAGCGAGGATAGCAAAGAGAACTATGCAGTCTACAAAAAACCCTAAAACGAAAACCACGCAAAGGGGCAAAAAGACCCACCGTGCCGAACTAACAGCACGGCGGTGCACCCCTTTGCTTCTCAGAGCTTCCAGCAAAAGATAATAACAAGCTGGACAGAAAAAACAGAAAACAAACTAGAAGCACTTATCTAGCAGAGCAGCAGGCCCAAGGAAAGATGCAGTAGCTCAGATCCAACACTGGAACATTGACAAGGAGCAAGGAAGACAGACTCAGGTGGAGCTAAATAGCAAGGCAGCCAACGAGCTCACCAAAACACCTGAGGGAGGAAGCCCAGAGACTGCAATACCACTTGTGACCACAGAAGTGAACTCAGCCACAGAATTCACAACAGTACCCCCCCCTTGAGGAGGGGTCACCGAACCCTCACCAGAA
Organism: Ranitomeya imitator; assembly: GCF_032444005.1. NCBI lineage: Eukaryota > Metazoa > Chordata > Amphibia > Anura > Dendrobatidae > Ranitomeya > Ranitomeya imitator. Next base: position 215,231,436 of record NC_091287.1, on the reverse strand, counting down.
CCCCCAGGCCGACCAGGATGAGCCACATGAAAGGCACGAACAAGATCTGGGGCATGGACATCAGAGGCAAAAACCCAGGAATTATCTTCCTGAGCATAACCCTTCCATTTGACCAGATACTGAAGTTTCCGTCTAGAGACACGAGAATCCAAAATCTTCTCCCCAATATACTCCAATTCCCCCTCCACCAAAACAGGGGCAGGAGGCTCCACAGATGGAACCATGGGTGCCACGTATCTCCTCAACAACGACCTATGGAATACATTATGTATGGAAAAGGAGTCTGGGAGGGTCAGACGAAAAGACACCGGATTGAGAATCTCAGAAATCCTATACGGACCAATAAAACGAGGTTTAAATTTAGGAGAGGAAACCTTCATAGGTATATGACGAGAAGATAACCAAACCAGATCCCCAACACGAAGTCGGGGTCCCACACGGCGTCTGCGATTAGCGAAAAGCTGAGCCTTCTCCTGGGACAAGGTCAAATTGTCCACTACCTGAGTCCAGATCTGCTGCAACCTGTCCACCACATAATCCACACCAGGACAGTCCGAAGACTCAACCTGTCCTGAAGAGAAACGAGGATGGAACCCAGAATTGCAGAAAAATGGAGAGACCAAGGTAGCCGAGCTGGCCCGATTATTAAGGGCGAACTCAGCCAACGGCAAAAATGACACCCAATCATCCTGGTCAGCGGAAACAAAACATCTCAGATATGTTTCCAAGGTCTGATTGGTTCGTTCGGTCTGGCCATTAGTCTGAGGATGGAAGGCCGAGGAAAAAGATAGGTCAATGCCCATCCTACCACAAAAGGCTCGCCAGAACCTCGAGACAAACTGGGAACCTCTGTCAGAAACAATATTCTCAGGAATGCCATGTAAACGAACCACATGCTGGAAGAACAAAGGCACCAAATCAGAGGAGGAAGGCAATTTAACCAAGGGCACCAGATGGACCATTTTAGAAAAGCGATCACAGACCACCCAAATGACAGACATCTTTTGAGAAACGGGAAGGTCAGAAATGAAATCCATCGAAATATGTGTCCAAGGCCTCTTCGGGACCGGCAAGGGCAAAAGCAACCCACTGGCACGTGAACAGCAGGGCTTAGCCCTAGCACAAATTCCACAGGACTGCACAAAAGCACGCACATCCCGCGACAGAGATGGCCACCAGAAGGATCTAGCAACCAACTCCCTGGTACCAAAGATTCCTGGATGACCGGCCAGCACCGAACAATGAAGTTCAGAGATAACTTTACTAGTCCACCTATCAGGGACGAACAGTTTCTCGGCCGGACAACGATCAGGTTTATTAGCCTGAAATTTCTGCAACACTCTCCGCAAATCAGGGGAGATGGCAGACACAATGACTCCTTCCTTGAGGATACTCGCCGGCTCAGATAACCCCGGAGAGTCGGGCACAAAACTCCTAGACAGAGCATCCGCCTTCACATTTTTAGAGCCCGGAAGGTATGAAATCACAAAATCAAAACGAGCAAAAAATAACGACCAACGGGCCTGTCTAGGATTCAAGCGCTTGGCAGACTCAAGATAAGTAAGGTTCTTATGATCAGTCAAAACCACCACGCGATGCTTAGCACCCTCAAGCCAATGACGCCACTCCTCGAATGCCCACTTCATGGCCAGCAACTCTCGGTTGCCCACATCATAATTACGCTCAGCAGCAGAAAATTTCCTGGAAAAGAAAGCACATGGTTTGAACACTGAGCAACCAGAACCTCTCTGTGACAAAACCGCCCCTGCACCAATCTCAGAAGCATCAACCTCGACCTGGAACGGAAGAGAAACATCAGGTTGACACAACACAGGGGCACAGCAAAAACGACGCTTCAACTCCTGAAAAGCTTCCACGGCAGCAGAAGACCAATTAACCAAATCAGCACCCTTCTTGGTCAAATCGGTCAATGGTCTGGCAATGCTAGAAAAATTACAGATGAAGCGACGATAAAAATTAGCAAAGCCCAGGAATTTCTGCAAACTTTTTAGAGATGTCGGCTGAGTCCAATCCTGGATGGCCTGAACCTTAACCGGATCCATCTCGATAGTAGAAGGGGAAAAGATGAACCCCAAAAATGAAACTTTCTGCACACCGAAGAGACACTTTGATCCCTTCACGAACAAGGAATTAGCACGCAGTACCTGGAAAACCATTCTGACTTGCTTTACATGAGACTCCCAATCATCTGAGAAGATCAAAATGTCATCCAAGTAAACAATCAAGAATTTATCCAGATACTCACGGAAAATGTCATGCATAAAAGACTGAAAAACAGATGGAGCATTGGCAAGTCCGAACGGCATCACCAGATACTCAAAATGACCCTCGGGCGTATTAAATGCCGTTTTCCATTCATCTCCCTGCCTGATTCTCACCAGATTATACGCACCACGAAGATCAATCTTAGTAAACCAACTAGCCCCCTTAATCCGAGCAAACAAGTCAGAAATCAATGGCAAGGGATACTGAAACTTAACAGTGATCTTATTAAGAAGGCGGTAATCAATACACGGTCTTAGCGAACCATCCTTCTTGGCTACAAAAAAGAACCCTGCTCCCAATGGTGACGACGATGGGCGAATATGTCCCTTCTCCAGGGACTCCTTCACATAACTGCGCATAGCGGTGTGTTCAGGTACGGACAAATTAAATAAACGACCCTTAGGGAATTTACTACCAGGAATCAAATCGATAGCACAATCACAATTCCTATGCGGAGGAAGGGCATCAGACTTGGACTCTTCAAATACATCCTGAAAGTCCGACAAGAACTCTGGGATGTCAGAAGGAATGGATGACGAAATAGACAAAAATGGAACATCACCATGTACTCCCTGACAACCCCAGCTGGTTACCGACATAGAGTTCCAATCCAATACTGGATTATGGGTTTGTAGCCATGGCAACCCCAACACGACCACATCATGCAAATTATGCAGTACCAAAAAGCGAATAACTTCCTGATGTGCAGGAGCCATGCACATGGTCAGCTGGGCCCAGTACTGAGGCTTATTCTTGGCCAGAGGTGTAGCATCAATTCCTCTCAACGGAATAGGACACCGCAAAGGCTCCAAGAAAAATCCACAACGTTTAGCATAATCCAAATCCATCAGATTCAGGGCAGCGCCTGAATCCACAAACGCCATGACAGAATATGATGACAAAGAGCACATTAAGGTAATGGACAAAAGGAATTTGGACTGTACAGTACCAATAACGGCAGAGCTATCGAACCGCCTAGTGCGTTTAGGACAATTAGAAATAGCATGAGTAGAATCACCACAATAGAAACACAGTCTGTTCAGACGTCTGTGTTCGTGCCGTTCTACTTTAGTCATAGTCCTGTTGCACTGCATAGGCTCAGGCTTACTCTCAGACAATACCGCCAGATGGTGCACAGATTTACGCTCGCGCAAGCGACGACCGATCTGAATGGCCAAGGACATAGACTCATTCAAACCAGCAGGCATAGGAAATCCCACCATTACATCCTTAAGAGCTTCAGAGAGACCCTTTCTGAACAAAGCCGCTAGTGCAGATTCATTCCACAGAGTGAGTACTGACCATTTTCTAAATTTCTGACAATATACTTCTACATCATCCTGACCCTGGCATAAAGCCAGCAGATTTTTCTCAGCTTGATCCACTGAATTAGGCTCATCGTAAAGCAATCCCAGCGCCTGGAAAAATGCATCAACATTACTCAATGCAGAATCTCCTGGTGCAAGAGAAAACGCCCAGTCCTGTGGGTCGCCACGCAAAAAAGAAATAATAATCAAAACCTGTTGAATAGGATTACCAGAAGAATGAGGTTTCAAGGCCAAAAATAGCTTACAATTATTTCTGAAGCTCAGGAACTTAGTTCTGTCACCAAAAAACAAATCAGGAATCGGAATTCTTGGTTCTAGCATCGATTTCTGATCAATAGTATCTTGAATCTTTTGTACATTTACAACGAGATTATCCATTGAGGAGCACAGAGCCTGAATATCCATGTCCACAGCTGTGTCCTGAAGCACTCTAATGTCTAGGGGAAAAAAAAGACTGAAGACAGAGCTAAGAAAAAAAAATGATGTCAGGATTTCTTTTTTCCCTCTATTGGAAATCATTGAATTGTCTCCTTGTACTGTTATGGCTGGCAATCAGGCAACACAGCGTGCAGTAATCAGCGCACATACAGAGATCTGGCAAAAACCCAAAACAATAGGACGAGCTCTGAGACGTGGAATCTCTGTAGACTGCAGTACCTGAACTGTCCTCACACAACTGGAAGCAGCAGTGGATTGCGCCTATAAACTACCTATGCAACTCGGCACTGCCTGAGGAGCTGACTAGCCTGAAGATAGAAATACAAGCCTGACTTACCTCAGAGAAATACCCCAAAGGAATAGGCAGCCCCCACATATAATGACTGTTAGCAAGATGAAAAGACAAACGTAGGAATGAAATAGATTCAGCAAAGTGAGGCCCGATATTCTAGACAGAGCGAGGATAGCAAAGAGAACTATGCAGTCTACAAAAAACCCTAAAACGAAAACCATGCAAAGGGGCAAAAAGACCCACCGTGCCGAACTAACAGCAACTAACCTTTGCTTCTCAGAGCTTCCAGCAAAAGATAATAACAAGCTGGACAGAAAAAACAGAAAACAAACTAGAAGCACTTATCTAGCAGAGCAGCAGGCCCAAGGAAAGATGCAGTAGCTCAGATCCAACACTGGAACATTGACAAGGAGCAAGGAAGACAGACTCAGGTGGAGCTAAATAGCAAGGCAGCCAACGAGCTCACCAAAACACCTGAGGGAGGAAGCCCAGAGACTGCAATACCACTTGTGACCACAGAAGTGAACTCAGCCACAGAATTCACAACACCTGCCGAGTGCCCAAACAGTGGTTTACCCCCACATATGAGGTATCTGCGTACTCGGGAGAAATTGCCCAACAAATTTTATGATCCATTTTATCCTATTGCCCATGTGAAAATGAAAAAATTGAGGCGAAAATAATTTTTTTGTGAAAAAAAAGTACTTTTTCATTTTTACAGATCAATTTGTGAAGCACCTGAGGGTTTAAAGTGCTCACTAGGCATCTAAATAAGTTCCTTGGGGGGTCTAGTTTCCAAAATGGGGTCACTTGTGGGGGAGCGCCAATGTTTAGGCACACAGGAGCTCTCCAAACGCGACATGGTGTCCGCTAACGATGGAGATAATTTTTCATTCAAAAAGTCAAATGGCGCTCCTTCCCTTCCGAGCCTTACCATGTGCCCAAACAGTGGTTTACCCCCACATATGAGGTATCAGTGTACTCAGGAGAATTTGCCCAACAAATTTTAGGATCCATTTTATCCTGTTGCCCATGTGAAAATGAAAAAATTGAGGCTAAAAGAATTTTTTTGTGAAAAAAAAGTGGTTTTTCATTTTTACGGATCAATTTGTGAAGCACCTGGGGGTTCAAAGTGCTCACTATGCATCTAGATAAGTTCCTTGGGGCGTCTAGTTTCCAGAATGGGGTCACTTGTGGGGGAGCTCCAATTTTTAGGCACACGGGGGCTCTCCAAACGTGACATGGTGTCCGCTAAAGAGTGGAGCCAATTTTTGATTCAAAAAGTTAAATGGCGCGCCTTCCCTTCCAAGCCCTGCCGTGCGCCCAAACAGTGGTTTACCCCCACATATGAGGTATCGGCGTACTCAGGACAAATTGGACAACAATTTTCGTGGTTCAGTTTCTCCTTTTACCATTGGGAAAATAAAAAAATTGTTGCTAAAAGATAATTTTTGTGACTAAAAAGTTAAATGTTCATTTTTTCCTTCCATGTTGCTTCTGCTGCTGTGAAGCACCTGAAGGGTTAATAAACTTCTTGAATGTGGTTTTGAGTACCTTGAGGGGTGCAGTTTTTAGAATGGTGTCACTTTTGGGTATTTTCAGCTATATAGACCCCTCAAACTGACTTCAAATGTGAGGTGGTCCCTAAAAAAAATGGTTTTGTAAATTTCGTTGTAAAAATGAGAAATCGCTGGTCAAATTTTAACCCTTATAACTTCCTAGCAAAAAAAAAAATGTTGTTTCCAAAATTGTGCTGATGTAAAGTAGACATGTGGGAAATGTTATTTATTAACTATTTTGTGTCACATAACTCTCTGGTTTAACAGAATAAAAATTCAAAATGTGAAAATTGCAAAATTTTCTAAATTTTCGCCAAATTTCCGTTTTTATCACAAATAAACGCAGAATTTATTGACCTAAATTTACCACTAACATGAAGCCCAATATGTCACGAAAAAACAGTCTCAGAATCGCTAGGATCCGTTGAAGCGTTCCTGAGTTACCTCATAAAGGGACACTGGTCAGAATTGCAAAAAACGGCAAGGTCTTTAAGGTCAAAATAGGCTGGGTCATGAAGGGGTTAATAAGTGGGATTCCTTGCCTTATAAATGGGGTTGGAACCATCAGTTGTGTTGTGCAGAAGTCTGGTGGATACACAGCTGATAGTCCTACTGAATAGACTGTTAGTTGTTTTTTTTCTTGCCATAATGCTTTGCTGGTGACACTGTTGGGGATTTATTCAAAATTGAAGGCATACTGAACCAGCCTGGCTACCACAGCATCTTGCAGCGGCATGCTATTCCATCCGGTTTGCGTTTAGTTGGACCATCATTTATTTTTCAACAGGACAATGACCCCAAACACACCTCCAGGCTGTGTAAGGGTTATTTGATCAAGAAAAAGGGTGATGGTCCTTAAAGTCACCAGATCTGAACCCAATTGAGATGGTTTGGGGTGAGCTGGACCGCAGAGTGAAGGCAAAGGGGCAACGAGTGCTAAGTATCTCTGGGAACGCCTTCAAGATTGTTGGAAGACCATTCCCGGTGACTACCTCTTGAAGCTTATCAAGAGAATGCCAAGAGTGTGCAAAGCAGTCATCAAAACAAAAGGTGGCTACTTTGAAGAACCTAGAAGATAAGACATTTTCAGCTGTTTCACACTTTTTTGTTAAAGGGAACCTGTCACCCCCGTTTTTTGAGATTGAGCTATAAATACTGTTAAATAGGGCCTGCGCTGTGTGTTCCTATAGTGTATGTAGTGTACCCCGATTCCCTATGTATGCTGAGAAATAACTTACCAAAGTCGCCGTTTTCGCCTGTCAATCAGGCTGGTCAGGTCGGGAGGGCGTGGTGACATCGCTGGTTCTTCCTCAGCTTTACGTTGGTGGCGTAGTGGCGTAGTGGTGAACAAGCAGCGCGCGATCTGCGCTGTCATCCCTTTCGTCGGTGGGGGCGGCCATCTTCCTGGGGCCGCGCGTGCGCAGATCAAGTGCTCTGCTGCACGGGGCTTCAGGAAAATGGCCGCGGGATGCCGCGCGTGCGCATTAGAGATCGCGGCGGCCATTTTCCCAAAGCCGAGTTTGCATCTCGGCTTTGGGAAAATGGCCGCCGCGATCTCTAATGCGCACGCGCGGCATCCCGCGGCCATTTTCCTGAAGCCCCGTGCAGCAGAGCACTCGATCTGCGCACGCGCGGCCCCAGGAAGATGGCCGCCCCCACCGATGCAAGGGATTACAGCGCAGATCGCGCGCTGCTTGTTCACCACTACGCCACTACGCCACCAACGTAAAGCTGAGGAAGAACCACCGATGTCACCACGCCCTCCCGACCTGACCAGCCTGATTGACAGGCGAAAACGGCGACTTTGGTAAGTTATTTCTCAGCATAGGTGGGGAATCGGGGTACACTACATACACTATAGGAACACACAGCGCAGGCCCTATTTAACAGTATTTATAGCTCAATCTCAAAAAACGGGGTGACAGGTTCCCTTTAAGTATTTAAAGGGAACCTGTCACCTGAATTTGGCGGGACTGGTTTTGGGTCATATGGGCGGAGTTTTTGGGTGTTTGATTCACCCTTTCCTTACCCGCTGGCTGCATGCTGGCTGCAATATTGGATTGAAGTTCATTCTCTGTCCTCCATAGTACACGCCTGCACAAGGTAAGATTGCTTTGCGCAGGCGTGTACTATGGAGGACAGAGAATGAACTTCAATCCAATATTGCAGCCAGCATGCAGCCAGCGGGTAAGGAAAGGGTGAATCAAACACCCGAAAACTCCGCCCATATGACCCAAAACCAGTCCCGCCAAATTCAGGTGACAGAGTCCCTTTAATTCCACATGTGTTAAATCACATTTGATGCCTTCATTGTCATGAAAAGAGGTGTGTCCAAACTTTAGGTCTGTACTGTGTGTGTATATATAATATCTGTGTATAATATATATATATATATATATATATATATATATATATATATATATATATATATATATATATATATATATATATATACACGCACACGCACACGCACACGCACACGCACACGCACACGCACACGCACACGCACACGCACACACACGCACACTAGATGGTGGCCCGATTCTAACGTATCGGGTATTCTAGAATATGCATGTCCACGTAGTATATTGCCCAGCCACGTAGTATATTGCCCAGAGCCACATAGTATATTGCCCAGAGCCACGTAGGTATATAACACTGCCCGCGCAGTAATTAGCAGTGTGTGCACCATATCCCTGTTAAAATAAATATATAATTAAAATAAAAAATAGTTATATACTCACCCCTGGGATCCAGTGAAGCTGTGTGATGCGGCCGCCATCTTCCGTTCCCAGGATGCATTGCGAAATTACCCAGATGACTTAGCGGTCTCGAGAGACCGGTAAGTCTTCTGGGTAAGTTCGCAATGCATCTCTGGGAACTGAAGATGGCGGCCGGCGCGAGCGCATCGTCCGACGACGGAAGGTGAGAATAGCATGTTTTTTGTTTTTTTTATTATTTTTAACGTTAGATCTTTTTACTATTGACGCTGCATAGGCAGCATCAATAGTAAAAACTTGGTCACACAGGGTATAACGCAGTCCGTTACCGCTGGCATTAACTCTGTGTGAGCGGTGATCGGAGGGGAGTATGGAGCGGGCGCTGACTGTGGGGAGTATGAAGTGGGGAGTATGGAGCGGGCGCCGGGGACACTGGCAGCGTGGAAGTATAGAGCGGGCGGCGGGGCCACTGACTGCGTGGAGTATGGAGCAGGCGCCGGGCACACTGACTACGGGGAGTATGGAGCGGGCGGCGGCCACTGTGACTGCAGGGGAGTAGGGGAGGGACTAATCGGACTGTGCCTGTCGCTGATTGGTCGCGGCAGCCATGACAGGCAGCTGGTGAGACCAATCAGCGACTTGGATTCCATGACAGACAGAGGCCGTGACCAATGAATATCCGTGACAGAAAGGACAGACAGAAAGACCCTTACACAATTATATATATATATATATATAGATATACACGTGTGTGTGTGTGTATATGTATATATATATATATATATATATATACACACACACACACACACACACACACACACACACACACACACACACACACACACACACACACACACACACACACAAAAAAGTATTTAGTCAGTCAGCAATAGTGCAAGTTCCACCACTTAAAAAGATGAGAGGCGTCTGTAATTTACATCATAGGTAGACCTCAACTATGGGAGACAAACTGAGAAAAAAAAATCCAGAAAATCACATTGTCTGTTTTTTTAACAATTTATTTGCATATTATGGTGGAAAATAAGTATTTGGTCAGAAACAAACAATCAAGATTTCTGGCTCTCACAGACCTGTAACTTCTTCTTTAAGAGTCTCCTCTTTCCTCCACTCATTACCTGTAGTAATGGCACCTGTTTAAACTTGTTATCAGTATAAAAAGACACCTGTGCACACCCTCAAACAGTCTGACTCCAAACTCCACTATGGTGAAGACCAAAGAGCTATCAAAGGACACCAGAAACAAAATTGTAGCCCTGCACCAGGCTGGGAAGACTGAATCTGCAATAGCCAACCAGCTTCGAGTGAAGAAATCAACAGTGGGAGCAATAATTAGAAAATGGAAGACATACAAGACCACTGATAATCTCCCTCGATCTGGGGCTCCACGCAAAATCCCACCCCGTGGGGTCAGAATGATCACAAGAACGGTGAGCAAAAATCCCAGAACCACGCGGGGGGACCTAGTGAATGAACTGCAGAGAGCTGGGACCAATGTAACAAGGCCTACCATAAGTAACACACTACGCCACCATGGACTCAGATCCTGCAGTGCCAGACGTGTCCCACTGCTTAAGCCAGTACATGTCCGGGCCCGTCTGAAGTTTGCTAGAGAGCATTTAGATGATCCAGAGGAGTTTTGGGAGAATGTCCTATGGTCTGATGAAACCAAACTGGAACTGTTTGGTAGAAACACAACTTGTCGTGTTTGGAGGAAAAAGAATACGGAGTTGCATCCATCAAACACCATACCTACTGTAAAGCATAGTGGTGGAAACATCATGCTTTGGGGCTGTTTCTCTGCAAAGGGGCCAGGACGACTGATCCGGGTACATGAAAGAATGAATGGGGCCATGTATCGTGAGATTTTGAGTGCAAACCTCCTTCCATCAGCAAGGGCATTGAAGATGAAACGTGGTTGGGTCTTTCAACATGACAATGATCCAAAGCACACTGCCAGGGCAACGAAGGAGTGGCTTCGTAAGAAGCATTTCAAGGTCCTGGAGTGGCCTAGCCAGCCTCCAGATCTCAACCCTATATAAAACCTTTGGAGGGAGTTGAAAGTCCGTGTTGCCAAGCGAAAAGCCAAAAACATCACTGCTCTAGAGGAGATCTGCATGGAGGAATGGGCCAACATACCAACAACAGTGTGTGGCAACCTTGTGAAGACTTACAGAAAACGTTTGACCTCTGTCATTGCCAACAAAGGATATATTACAAAGTATTGAGATGAAATTTTGTTTCTGACCAAATACTTATTTTCCACCATAATATGCAAAAAAATGATAAAAAAACAGACAATGTGATTTTCTGGATTTTGTTTTCTCAGTTTGTCTCCCATAGTTGAGGTCTACCTATGATGTAAATTACAGACGCCTCTCATCTTTTTAAGTGGTGGAACTTGCACTATTGCTGACTGACTAAATACTTTTTTGCCCCACTGTATATATGTGTGTGTGTATATGTGTGTATGTATGTATGTATGTATATATATATATATATATATATATATATATATATATATATATATATATATATATATATATATATATATATATATATATATATATATATATATATATATATATATATATATATATATATATATATATATAATAACGCTGGGAGCGTCACTCTGTCCGAAGCCTCTATAGACTGCGCAAGCGCCGGCGCAGTCTGGGCCTCACAGAGCGACGCTCCCGGGAGATCGCGGTGTGCGTTCACACTGAACACACACCGCGATCTCCACCGCAGAAGCAGGGACCGCCAGGAGGGTGAGTATCGGCCTATATTCACCTGTCCCCGTTCCATCGCTGAGCGACGCCATCTTCCCGGTCTTCGGTCTGTGGCCTTCAGTTCAGAGGGCGCGATGACGCGCTTAATGCGCGCCGGCGCCGCCCTCTGACTGAATAGTCACGGCCAGGAGACCGGGAAGATGGCGGCGCTCAGCGATGGAACGCCGGACAGGTGAATATAGTAAGTGCTGGGGGGCCTGAGCTGGCGGCGATACCGGCACCTGACCCCCACAGCGCGCCGGTGTCCCCGCCTGCTCAGGCCCCCCAGCACTCGGCGCCGAGCGGGTCAG